>NC_090734.1:76654050-76666550 GCF_036898095.1 Palaemon carinicauda
GTTATATGAAAAGCAATTTGTATTCAGTTACGGAGCGCAGAGAAGTTGATTTATTAGGTCTATCATGTAAAATTTCATTTAAATTGCTCGATCTGCATACGCGAGTGAAATAATAAACAATGCAAAATTGAATTACTTAAAGATATTCAATATCAAAAATATTCTACACAATTTTTTTGTGCATTGATATATTGATATGTCAGAGCTCAGCCTTTGATTTATTATTATTATTATTATTATTATTATTATTATTATTATTATTATTATTATTATTTTTGTTGTTGTTGTTGTTGTTGATGTTGTTATTGTTGTTGTTGTTGTTGTTGTTGTCTTATAGATCATTCTATTAATTTCTTCAAATTTGTATATGATAATTCTCTATTCATTATCTCATTATTCTTATCGTTTCACATTTCGTAAGGTTACAGTACAACCACTACTCTGCATTGGCCACAGAAAAATACCCACATTGCACATGGGTCCATTATATCATAAGCAGAAAGTGCTAATGAAATGAACGTAACACAAAGCAAAATTTTATATCTTTTATAATGACTGGAACAGACTATGATTCACATTGTCTTTTACAGTTTACAAAAGGACCCATTTAGGATATGTTTACATTTAACAACTGCTGATGATCATATTTGGTTTTCATGAAATTTTCTGATATTTATCCTACCTCTATTTGACCCTGTCCTTCAAAGAAATGTGCAAAAATATCTTTCATGTAAGAACGACAATGATTGTTAAAATTTTGACAATTTTACCCAGTAGGGTCGTACTCTCATTGCTCTCATACTTATTCAAATTTTACTGCATCACTTATCCTGTGATGTACTTTGACGGAAAAAAGTCTTGACATTTACAAAGATGAACATATGAGAAGGATAGCACAAAAAACCATGACAGAAGAGCTATGGTTACAAAGTGCCAAACATGTTGCTGCTGTGCCTCTTAAGAAAAACATGAATAGGAGGAGACATTAATCTCAAACTTTTGTGAGGTTTGTTTTAGTATAGATAAGATGAAAATTTGGCCAGACTTTTTTTTAGGCAGTAGATGGCCTTAAATGCAGCATTAAATGGCCCTTAGCCTTGAATCTCCTAAATTCATTGGGCCGCAAGGATTCTGAATTAGACCGTGTTCAAAAGTGGACCAAATGTCGAACAAAATATTTATCGGACGAAAAGACAGGGCGTGGATGAAGTGACGTTGGAGGAATTGACGTCTGATGAAAAGTTGGTACACAGATTATCTCAAACAAGTAATTTTTTTTCCTTTTTTTTTAAATCTGAAGTTTCTACAATATACATTTTTTCTTACGCAGTTCTACTAGGCTGCACACATGTTTTCTCTACCCTTTTCATAGGTTATTTTTTAATTACTCCAGTGGCTATTTGGGTCTCGTGAATTATTACAGAATTTCGGAATAAATACTTCTTTAGTACATTTACATATCTCCTGATCGCATCATTCATGTTGATTTCGTATTTCTCTCTATTATATCGTTTCGTTACTTTAGATGGTCCCTTCCATTGTAACAACAGCTTGCTGTTTTTGCTAGGCAACAATAGTAATACATCACCACTTTCCTCCAACTTCCAGTTCTTCGTGTTCTAATTGTAATAAAGAAAAACAACTTCTTGTGCTTTCTTCAATTCTTCAGTTGCCATTGCAAGAGCACCTTGCAGTCATTCACGGAGATTAATCACATATTCATAAGAAATTCTCGTTTCATTTTCCACCACAGTGTTTTCCCACAGATCTCTTAACTATATTAATAGTCCTCCTACGGTACGACCAAACACGAGTTCAAATGAAGAAAACTTTGCTTTCCTTTGCGGTACATCTCTGTGTGCAAGCAACAGAGGTGCTAAGTACCGATGCCATTCCTTGGGTTGCTCTGCACACATCTTCTTCAACATGTTTAATGTTCCGTTGAATCGTTTTACCCCATCATTAAACATGGCATGATAAGCAGTCTAAATCCTCCTCACAGACAACAGTCTGTATACTTCCTTCATCATATTCAAGGTAAACTGAGATCCATGGTGAGAAACTATCTCTCTTGGGTTTCCAGTGCCACCAAAAAATTCCAAAGGAGCTTTAGCAACACTTGTAGACAAAGCTTTTGTTTCCGGGTACATAGTGGCATCATACATAACTTAAGATTCACTGGGATCCATTTGACGAACAATGTTCAATTTGAACAACAAGATCCACAGCTACACAGTTAAATGGCTCCTTTATTAGAGGAATCTTTCACAATGTTGCTCGAGTAATCCTCCCCTTATCCCGAGTTCGTTGGCATATGTCACAGGACTTGAAATACATGGTTATCTCTCAAAATACACCTGGCCATTGAACTTTATTCAAGATTCTTTCTCATGTTTTACCGATGCTAAGATGTCCTTCCATCATACCTACTTAGGCTAAATCCATCACAATTTTATGGTACACCTGGGGTACAATCAGTTGATCCTTCTGACTACCTCCCACTAGTAATCTCCTATAGAGCTTAATACTCATTGCAAGGTTGCAAGTAACTGGGAGACTTCTTAGGACTTCTTGTGGGTAAACACTCTTCCTTCATCCGCACTCTTCCTTACATTGTTTAAGATATGCAACTACTACTTTAAATATAAAGTACAGAGTTTTTATCTCAATCTCAGCTTTTGGGTAACAATATACGGTAGAGTTTGTCATTTCAATATCCAAAGTATTACTGTAAAACTTCTCAACAGGCACCAAGTCCTACTTCACCAGCATGGTTGTACATCTGCCATCGGTTAAAACTTGATAACCTTTTACCATACCCATAGCTATTTTGAGTCTAACCCCATCTGCAAAAAATGTACTACCACATACTACCTTGAATCTTATAACATTTATTCACAATCCATTCCCTATCCATCAAATATGCTTGATTTACTTCGACAGCGCAAGCAGCCGTTTTGGTCTTCCTTCTCATTATTTTGGAGGTAACAACAGTAGCAGCTCTTCCAGAAGGCTTCGTCATTCTAACGGTATTTCCTTTGGTATAGCAGTCAGATACTTTGTGACCCGGTTTTTGTCAAAGGAAACATATCAATCAGGCAGTTTTATATTCAGGTTTCGTAAATTCCTTCCTTGAAATTGTACAGGTATTTTAACACGATAACTCTCTTGCACTTAGTTAAATACATTGTTGACGTACATTTTATTGAATGTATGACAATAGGCCTCAATATAAAAGTCTACAGATTCAACAACTTCAGCAAAATGAATTAATCTTTTTCTTTTCCAAGAACAAACTTAGTTATAGTCACATGTAGTGTATAATTGTTTGCAAAGCAAGAAATCTTTTAAATAATTTACTGCTAATCCACAGTCATCCTTTTCAAACCAACATTCAAACAACTTCTTCTTATGGGTGATACATTTTCGAGCAGTTTCACTTTTGTGAAGTTTACAGCTTCAAAACTCGCTTGGGAATCCGCTGCTTCATGTGGTGTCAGTTGATGATATATCCTGAGTGCATTCCCTGAAGTAATGGTGCTAAATATAAATTCCGAACCTTCTGCAGCTATTGCATAAACCGTAAATAGTTGTACAGTAGATAAGCGTCCATATCGTCATTCTTTTTATTGAAATCAGGAAGCTTGGGGAAATGTATTCTAGTTACAGACAACGGCATTCTAGATGTGTTTCTTTCTTTCCATTTCAAACTTCAACTGAAACCGTTTAAAATCTCTCTTCCTGCTGCTCGTTTATTTCTTGCTTCTATTTCCTTTTCTCTTGTTTTTCTTACCTTCCTCTTTCCACCCTCTCTCTCTCTCTCTCTCTCTCTCTCTCTCTCTCTCTCTCTCTCTCTCTCCCTGTCACGTATTAACGTATTATAATGTTTTTGCTCTTCCTGCTCTTTCCTTTTTTTTTCCTCCCTCGTTTTCTTTTTCTGTTTCTAATACCAAATGGATGGTTTCGTTAGACGAGAAAACCGATGTCGTCTTAGGAGAATATCTCGTCTACATTGGGAATACGTCTTGGTTGGGTTCTGTACAAAGAGGAAGGCGACGACTCGACCTCAACGTTTCGATATCGCCATATGGAACGTTGAGAAGACCTCCCTAGGAATATCACAAATAATTCGGTTGAAGGTTGACACCGTGTATTTAGATTACGAATATCAGCTGTGCGGCCATATTTGTCTCTCCTTATGACCAAATAAAAAAAAAGAGAAACTATTATTATCATTATTATTATTATTATTATTATTACTATTATTATTATTATTATTATTACTAGCCAAGCTACAACCCTAGCTGGAAAATCAAGATGCTATAAGCCCAAGGGCTCCAATAGGGAAAAATAGCCCAGTGAGGAAAGGAAATAAGGAAATAAATAAACGATATCAGAAGTAATAAAAAAATATGATAGAATATTTAAAAAAAAACATTCTTCTTCTTCTTCTTTGTCTACATCTTTTCCCACATCTATGTGGGGTCGATGTTTCTGGTCAGCTTTCTCCATCTACCTCTGTCCCACACCTCATCACCGGTTAATCCCTTTGATCGAAGGTCATCCTTGATACAGTCCACCCACCTTCGCTTTGGTCTCCCTCTTCTTTTCCTTCCCTGTACCTCCATTTCCATCACTCTCCTCCCAATATACTGTTCATCTCTTCTCATGACATGACCATACCACCTCAGTCTACTTTCTTTGATCTTATCTGATAGTTTTCTAACTCCTGTGATACCCCTAATTACCTCATTCCGTATCTTATCTCTTCTTGTCACCCCACACATCCATCTCAACATTCTCATCTCTACCACATTCATCTTCTTCTCTTCTGTCTTCTTTATTGCCCACGTCTCCGCTCCATGCATCATTGCTGGTCTCACAACTTTCCTGTGTACTTTACCTTTCAACTTAACCCCCATTTTCCTGTCGCATAGTATTCCATCCTGCTTGTATTCTGTGGTCTACCTCTGCCCCCAGATCACCATCATCTGCAACTGTTGATCCTGAATATCTGAAATTTTAAACTCTTTTCAATCTCTCTCCTTGCAAACTAACTTCCCCATTCTCGCCATTTTTCAATCTCAAATACTCTGTCTTTTTCCTGCTGATCTTCAATCCCCTATTTTCCATTTCTCTTCTCCACTCCTCCAGTTTCTCTTCTACTACCTCTCGCCTAGTGCTACACAGTATAACATCATCAGCAAAAAGCATACACCAAGGAGACTGATCTCTAATACCTTGTGTTACCACATCCATGACCAGATCAAACAGGTAAGGGCTCAATGCAGACACCTGATGTAGTCCCACATTTACTGGGAAACTTTCTGTTAGGCCTATACTGCTCTTAACATTTGCTTCTGCCCTTTCATACATATCTTGGGTGATTCTTACATATTTCTCAGGGACTCCCTTTTCACTCATACATCTCCACAGCTCCTGACGTGGTACTCGATCGTATGCCTTCTCCATGTCAATAAAGACCATATGTAATCCTTTCTGTTTCTCCCGATGTTTTTCTATCGTCTGCCTCAAAGTAAATATTGCTTCTACAGTCCCTCTTCCAGGAATGAATCCAAATTGTTCCTCACCAATTGTTGTTTCATCTCTGAGTCTCTTCTCAATGATCTTCTCCCAACATTAACAACATTAAAACAGATATTTAATACATAGACTAAAAAAGACTTATGTCAGCCTGTTCAACATAAAAACATTTGCTGCAAGTTTGAACTTTTGAAGGTCTACTTATTCAACTACCCGATTAGGAAGATCATTCCACAACTTGGTCACAGCTGAGATAAAACTTCTAGAATACTGTGTAAATTGAGCCTCATGATGGAGAAGGAATGAATATCAGAATAAACTGTATGCCTAGTATTACGAACAGGATGGAACTGTCCGGGTAGATCTGAATGTAGAGGATGGTCAGAATTATGAAAAATCTTATGCAACAAGCATAATGAGCTAATTGAACGGCGATGGCAAAGCCTAATATCTAGATCAGGAATAAGAAATTTATTCAATCGTAAGTTTCTGTCCAACAAATAAAGACGAGAATAAGCAGCTGAAGACCAGTCAGGAGAACAATACTCAAAACAAGGTAGAATGAAAGAATTGAAACACTTCTTCAGAATAGATTGATCACCGAAAAACTTGAAAGACTCTCTCAATAAGCCATTTTTTTGTGCAATTGAAAAAGACACAGACCTAATTTGTTTCTCAAAAGTAAATTTGCTGTGGAGAATCACACCTAGAATTTTAAGTCATACAAAGTTAAAGAAACATTATCAATGCTGAGATCCGAATGTTGAGGAGCCACTGTCCTTGACCTACTTACAATCATACTTTGAGTTTTTTTAGGAATCATCTTCATACCACATAATTTGCACCATGCACCTATTTTAGCTAGATCTCTATTAAGGGATTCAGTAACCCCAGTTCTACAGTCAAGAGATGGAATTGATGCAAAGAGAGTAGCATCATCAGGATATGCAACAAGCTAGTTTTCGAGGCCAAACCACATGTCATGTGTATATAGTATAAAAAGTAATGGGCCAAGAACACTACCCTATGGAACACTAGATATCACATTCCTATGCTCACTATGGTGACTAACAACAACAACTATTTGAAATCTATTACTTAAAAAATCAATAGTAATGCTAAGAAACGACCCACCCACTCCCAACTGTTTGAGTTTGAATACAAGGAAATCATAATTAACACGGTCAAAGGCAGCACTAAAATTGAGGCCAACCACACTAACGTCCTGACCACAATCAAGGGATTTCTGTACAGCATTGGAGATTGTAAGAGAGCATCACATGCTCCAAGGCTTTTACAAAAAAAAAAAAAAAAAAAAAAAAAAGAAAAAAAAAATGCAAACTAGGGAACAGAGGATTACCTTCAGCAAACTTATTAGACGTTTTGCCAGAAGACGCTCAAAAACTTTAGATAATATGGGAGTTATAGAAATTGGCCGGTAATCATTGGGATTTGAGCTACCATAAACACATTTATGTAGTGAAGTAGCATTACCAGTTGTCCAACAAGTGCTAAAAGCTCTTATTTCTAACTTGCACAAAATAACCTATAACTTTGGAGCTAAGAAATCTGCAGTCTTTATAAAAAACAAAGGAAAAATACCATTTGGGTCTACACCCCCATAAGCATCAAAGTCCATCAAGAGAGCTTTAATTTCACGAGATGAGGAATGAGGAAGTTCGAGTTTTTCATTAGTCTGTTTACTGTCAAACACACCAGCCAAAAGAGTTGCCCTTTCCTAGACAGTTAGTGTCTGAGCCATCTGGTTTAAGTAAAGTAGGAACTGTTACATCTACACCAAAGAGTACAGATTTAAAGGTTCCTGGGTTGTACCAAAAAGGATTTCTTTTATGGTTAGATTGTATTCCCTTTTAGTTGAAGCAAAAATAATCTGAGCAAAAGCTCTATGCTGAGTATAGTTATTCCTAGTAAAATCTAACCTGTTACCCTTCCAAAGATGATATCCTCCTGCTTCTCCAAATAAGCAGGTCTAAAATCATCATTGAACCATGGTTTGTCCTTCAATTGGTACCTTAGCACACGAGAAGGGATACGCATATCAATCATGTTGACTAGATTCCCATTCAAAGGGACAACAGGATCATCACTACTATACATGTATATATATGTATATACATAAATATTTATATATATATGCATATATATATATATATATATATATATATATATATATATATGAATATATATAGATATATATAAATATATATGTATATATATATATATATATATGAATATATATACATATATATATAAATATATATGCATATATATATATATATATATATATATATATATATATATATATATATATATATATATATATATATATATATATTTGTGTGTGTGTATGTGTGTGTGTTAGATAAGACATTTATGATGAACTTTATGAAATGATATAATTGTATAAAATAGGAAATATCCTTTCTCTCTTTCTGGCTATTCTTTATTTGCATTTGTTGCATATTTTTACAAAGATTAATACTCATCTCTTTGTTCTTGCATTTAACATTACTGTTCGTGTAAAACGTCATCTAATACTTACAATCTTTACATTCAAGCATAAGAAGAACACTGACAGACACCTTGATAAGTTACGTTGAGTTCAGAAGAGGTGCCCTCCCCCTTCTCCTTCTCCACCTCCTCCTCCTCCTCCTCCTCCTTTTCTTTTTCCTTCTCCTCCTCCTCCTCCTCCTCCTCCTCCTCCTTTTCCTTCTCCTTCTCCTCCTCTTCCTCCTCCTCCTCCTTTTCCTTCTCCTTCTCCTCCTCTTCCTCCTCCTCCTCCTTTTCCTTCTCCTCCTCCTCCTCCTCCTTTTCCTTCTCCTCCTCCTCCTCCTCCTGAGATGTTATTAAGCAAATACGGTTGCAAAACTATGACGAAGATTGCTCCTTCACGGTCTTCTTCTCATGAATTTACGAATCTGACGAATGTTTTATTGTTGGCTTATTTATAAGTTACTAGACTTCACAGCTTGTTACATGGCCTTTCTCTCTCTCTCTCTCTCTCTCTCTCTCTCTCTCTCTCTCTCTCTCTCTCTCTCTCTCTCTCTCTCTCTCTCTGAGTCTCCTACATCCAGTTAGCTTTGTATTATTATTATTATTATTATTATTATTATTATTATTATTATTATTATTATTATTATTATTATTATCATTATTATTAAAATCTAAGCAACAACCCTAATTGGAAAACCAAGAGGCTATTGGCCCAAGGGCTCCAATAAGGAAGATATAGCCCAAGGCAATAACGAAACTTCAACGAAAGTAAGAAACAATCAAAATAGAATATTTTAAGAACAGTAACAACTATAAATTAGATCTTTCAGATATAAACTATAAAAACATAAAAAAAACAATAGGAAGAGTAATAAGATAGAACATCGTACCCTAGTGTACCCTCAAGCAAGCGAACTCTAATCCAAGACAGTGGTAGGCCATGGTACAAAGGTTATGGCACTACCCACTGTACTTACATTATAAATTCTATGATAGCGTGGATTAATTTTTTCCTTTTCTCGACCCAGAGAGATAAAAATAACGTGGTCTCTTACAATATCACATTACATATTTCTGATATATCTGAAACAAGTACATATTCCAGTGGTGTGATTTACATGAAAAATAGTGATTATGTATAAAGAAGTAGAGTAGCTTTTTTGATGGAAGTTTCCTACTTTTTGAGAGAATTCCTGAATACCGAATGATCATAATTTTTATTTAGCATTCTAGGTGTATTATTATTATTATTATTATTATTATTATTATTATTATTATTATTATTATTATTATTATTATTATTATTGAACCTTTCCAACAAATAAATAAGATCGTATGACTAGCATATTAGAGTTAATGATAGCAAAGAATTAGAAATCATCTCAGTAAGGTAAATGTATCTAAATGAAAATGATTGGCGATGATTATCAAAATTGCAATGTAAACTAGAAGACTATACATATGTAGTTACCTTTTTTTTCAAAGTAATAAATATCAGAAACATATGGAATAGATTTTACTTCCTGATACTAAACGATTTTATAGCACCATTAGCAGATTTTTTTGCTGCATGAGTCGGTAATATCTTCCCATCGAGTTGACTATGCTGACGGCCCTCATGAAGTAACTCCTTCCTTTTTTTATGGAAGTGAAATGGGGAATAAAAAATTACAGATTTTCATTATTAAATTAGAAATCAGTAAGTGTGACATTCTTAACTTCCATCAGAGATATATAATGCTAATAATAATAATGACAACAACAACAACAACAACAACAACAACAGTAATAATAATAATAATAATAATAATAATAATAATAACTCTTTAGCATTATTTGGAATTTTTATATTACAGAAGTTGCCTTAAAAGGATTTTGAAAATATAAAGTTGTATAGGGTTTCATAGAAGCTCTTTAAAAAGAGCACCATTAATCTTTAGCAGAAAACAGGCCCATCCTCTCATTATATAGTAATCAAGTTACTGTGACAAGATAAGAACCAGTAATAACCCAGTATCGCCAGGCAACATGGAAAAGTCTACTTTACGTAGTCAGTATTTTGAACCAGGTCTATTAAGGAAATTTCAACGATAAATTAATTTCTTAGCGAAAACTATCTCTTTTTGATATATATATATATATATATATATATATATATATATATATATATATATATATATATATATATATATATATATTTATATATATATATATATGTATATATATATATATATATATATATATATATATATATATATATATGTATGTATATACATATATATATATATGTGTATATATATGTATATATAATTCTGTACGTATTGTTTTTGTTATAATTCTTGTTAATCTAGTTTTTAAGTATGATGTCTCTTTTTTATTTCTATTAATTCTTATGCTGTCTGGAGACATTGAGGGAAATCCGGGACCAGTACGTCCTAGATTTCGTCAATGTCGTCTTCTGTATTGCAATATTCGTGGTCTTCATGCAAATATCCAAGACCTTACAGTTGCGTCCAGACAGTATGATATTCTTTTGTGCTCAGAAACTTTGGTTTCTAATATAAGGCACTCATCTGAGCTCCTTATAACTGGTTTTAAGAAGCCAATAATGTTGAAACGTGATGCCATCCCTAGGGCCAGGGGAATGGCGGTGTATATTAGGACCGAGTACCCTGCTTCTCATAAGTCCTGCTATCAATGTGGATGTCATGAGATTCAGGTAATAAAAGTTTGTGGCAGGCATAACAACTTTTATTTGTGTTCGATCTACCGGAATCCAGACATAGATGATTCTATCTTCGATTGTCTTCTTACCATTATGGCTAAGATACAAGAAGATGATAGAAAGGCTTCTTTTGTCTTTGTTGGTGATTTTAATGCTCACCATAGGGAGTGGTTAAGTTCTATCTCTCCTACGATTGCCATGGCTTAAGAGCTTTAGACTTTGCCTCTGAATCAGGCTGTGAGCAAATCATAAATGAAGCTACTCACAGGTCTGGTAATTGCTTGGACCTCGTGTACACTGACTCCCCTGGCGTTATAACTAGTAAGGTTGGTTCTCCAGTCGGGACATCTGATCATGCCTTGATTTCATTATTAGTGAAGACTGAGCAGCCTGTCCCTGATATATCATATTCTTGTAAAATTTATATGAAATCCCAAGCAGACTGGAATGGAATTTTACATGATCTTTTGTGCTTGAACTGGTCACAATTATATAATAGTGTAGATCCTGTTGTCCCTTTGAATGAGAATCTAGTCAACATAATTGATAAGCGTATCCCTTCTCGTGTGCTAAGGTACCGAGTGAAGGACAAACCGTGGTTCAATGATGATTGTAGACGTGCTTATTTGGAGAAACAGGAGGCCTATCATCTTTGGAAGGGTAACAGATCAGATTTGACCTGGAACAACTATACTCAGCTTCGAGCTTTTGCTCAGAGAGTTTATGCCTCAACTGAACAGGAGTACAATTTAACCATAAAAGAAACACTTTCTGGTACAACTCAGGAACATAAATGGTGGTCTACCTTTAAATCTACACTCTTTGGTGTAGATGCAACAGTTCCTCCTTTACTTAAACCAGATGGCTCAGTCACTCACTGTCCAAAGGAAAAGGCAACCCTTTTGGCTGATGTTTTTGACAGTAAACAGAGTAATGAAAAACTTGAACTTCCTCATTCCTGTTTTCCTGAGGCTAAATTAACTAGTTTAGCTTTTTGATCTCGTAAGATTAAAGCTCTGTTGGTGGACCTTGATGCTTATGGAGGTGTAGACCCAAATGGTATTTTTCCTTTGTTTTTTATAAAGACAGCAGATTTCTTAGCTCCAAAGTTATCTGTTATTTTGCGCAAGTTAGCAAGAAGAGGAGCTTTTAGCACTAGTTGGAGAATTGGTAATGTTACTCCTCTATGTAAATGTGTTTGTGGTAGCTCAAGTCCCACTGATTACCGCCCAATTTCCATAACTCCCATATTATCTAAAGTTTTTGAACGTCTTCTGGCAAAACGTCTTAATAGGTTTGCTGAAGGTAATCATCTACTCCCTAGTTTACAATTTGGTTTTCGTAAAGGCCTTGGAGCATGTGATGCCCTTCTTACAATCTCCAATGCTGTAGAGAAATCCCTTGATTGTGGTCGGGAAGTTCGTATGATTGGCCTTGATTTTAGTGCTGCCTTTGACCGTGTTAATCATGAAGCCCTTGTTTTCAAACTGAAACAGTTGGGAGTGGGTGGGTCATTTCTTAGCATTATTAATGATTTTTTGAGTAATAGATCTCAAAGAGTTGTTGTTGATGGGCACCATAGTGATTATAGGAATGTGATATCCGGTGTTCCACAGGGTAGTGTTCTTGGCCCATTACTTTTCATACTATATACACATGACATGTGGTTTGGCCTAGAAAACAAGCTTGTTGCATATGCAGATGATGCTACTCTCTT
>NC_090734.1:76679050-76681550 GCF_036898095.1 Palaemon carinicauda
ATATTCATGTGTGTGGTGTGTGTTTTTTGTGTGTATATTCAGTAAAATATCTATCCATCTATCTACATATATACATATATATGCACATATAGAATTATCTACATATATACATATATATGCATATATAGAATTATGATCGATTGACAGCGTTTTGGTAACGTCCCTGACTGGTGATCGCTAGACTGAGGCTCGAGTCCCGCTCAAACTTGTTAGTTCCATTAGATACTGCAACCTCGCCATCCTTGTGTGCTAAGGATGGGGGGTTTTGGTGGAGCCTATAGGTCTACCTGCTGAATCATCAGCAGCCATTGACTGGCCCTCCTTAGTCCTAGGTTGGAGAGGGGGTTTAGGCGCTGATCAAATGTATATATGGTTAGTCTCTAGAGCATTGTCCTGCTTGCTAGGGCAATGTCACTGTCCCTTACCTCTGCCATTCATGACTGGCCTTTAAACCTTTAAACCTCTATAGTTTTTAATCGGGTAAATAAATTCACATGGACATTGAACAATAATTATAATCATTAAACTAGTTGTGTCGATGGCGATGATATTTATCATGGAATAAAGTAGACTCGAATTGTCAGGGAATGAAATATGTCGAATCCCACATAGAATAATAGAAGCGAAAAAGAATTATAAAGATTTTGGAGGAAAAAAATACGATGAAGGACAAGTAAGCAATTGAGATATGGGATTAAAATTCAAGACCTTTTATTTTCATATAGTTTTGTATGATTTAAAGACTCGTTGAGAGATGATATTCTAAATAAGACATCAAAAACAAAGGCGGTAATTGAAATTAAGGCAGGGAGGAGAAATGGGGAAATTAGTACCTAGAAAATATCAAGAAAGAAACCGTAGAAAGAACGAATATTGGAAACTTTTTCGTTACACACACACGAAAAAAGAGTATGGAAGGATAAAGAATATATAAGTAATTTTCTGGGATTTTGTACAAAAGTATCAGGAATCTCATAGTAAACATAGAGAGAGAGAGAGAGAGAGAGAGAGAGAGAGAGAGAGAGAGAGAGAGAGAGAGAGAGAGAGAGAGAGAGAGAGAGAGATAAAAGGAATTGATATGAAGAAAACTAAAGAACGTCAGAATAGAATAAAAGCACTACAATTCTTATGTAAAGGTTCGGGTGATTGTGTCAGAAAGTCAACTTCTAGAGGACGAGACAAATTTATCTTCTTCCACGGTCTTGAAGAAAGAAAAAGAAAAAGTAGAGAGAGAGAGAGAGAGAGAGAGAGAGAGAGAGAGAGAGAGAGAGAGAGAGAGAGAGAGAGAGAGAGAGAGAGAAGGGGCAGGGGTTAATAGTTAAGGAACAATAAGACGGAGGCGTAGCAATTTAAACCCTCATTTATAACGTTAAGAAACTGTCATCGTAAGTGGTGGTTATAAAGGATTACAGACTGGAGACGAGTGGAGTCCATCTGCAAAAGTGATTAATTGTCGCCCTGCAAATGGAGACGTTTTTGCTTGCTGGGAGGTAAGCATCTCTGCGAGGACAAGTCTTAGAGAGAGAGAGAGGAGAGAGAGAGAGAGAGAGAGAGAGAGAGAGAGAGAGAGAGAGAGAGAGAGAGAGAGAGAGATGCTTCTATGAAGGAAATAATCTTTCGCACAGTTATAAAAGCTTGTAAAGAAGACCTTCTGTGGCCAAAGAAAACAGCAAGTCCGTCTGTCCTGTGTTGTTCTGTTGACTGCATAACTACTTTCTCTATGGCTTAACAGATCCATTAGGTTTATTTTGGGTCTCCTAATTCACTTGCTATGTTGAGTGAAGTTCATCTATCCTAAAATATTAATTTTGTGATGAAGGGTAAAAACTTTTAAGCTAGAAATTTTTTAACTCATAAGTCTGTACAGAACAAATTATAAATGAAAGACTAATAGTATGTCAGATGTCAGAATGCATAATGACAATGAAATATTATCTCATAAAACTATTTAAGTTATTAATGTGAAAGTGTCCACTGCTAAAATTCTACTGACATTTTTATGTTTAGAAAACTATCTAGGAATTTAACAATAAATTTTTCTAGTCAAGATTCCACAAATGTACGTATACACTTTTTACACCATACATGGTGTTTCCGATTGTGATAAATAAGGGGGTTTTGGCCGTAAAAGAAGACCGCAGGATTTCATAATGAATTAGGAAGATTTATGATGTCATCATTAAGACTTTTTTAATCTGTAGAGCAACTAACTACTATAATACGTCGTAAATTTGAGAGACCAGCTTTAGCGACAACATTATGGAAAAAGAATTAGGTCTAGTTTATTTTCTACCATTTTTTTCTGGAAACGAGAGAGAGAGAGAGAGAGAGAGAGAGAGAGAGAGAGAGAGAGAGAGAGAGAGAGAGAGAGAGAGAGAAAATCATAAGAATTAGATCGCAGTATGTTATTTAAAAAAAAACATTTTCATGCGATTGTCAAAGCATACTTTATACTTTATATTTACAACTTCATAATCCTCTTGTTTGTAAATGCAAGTAT
>NC_090734.1:76689050-76704050 GCF_036898095.1 Palaemon carinicauda
GTCCTAAACTCTAGGATGGTCAGTCTCTAGGACCTCCAACCAAACTGGGACCAGGGAGGACCTGGCAGTGGTTGTTGATGAATCAGCAGGTAGACCTATAGGCTCCTTCAATCTCCCCCTCCTTAGCTCACAAAGATGGTGAAGATGCAGACACTAAGAAAAAAAAATCTTGCAGGAATTTATAAGTTAAAAAGGAAATAAAACTGATTCTATGTTTAGAGATAATATCGATGCTCAAGTAGTGTAGGCCTATTTAGACCTGGAAATCTCTGAGCTATTTTTGAATAACTATGAAAACTTGAAACTTTTAACCAATAATGAGCTAATATCAGGATTTCATAATAGAAGAATGCGTTTATAAAAGCAAAAGATCAAGTAAACAACGAATGAATTTATCTCAGAATGACATTTGGTTTCTTATAAGGAATATGTTAGAGCACTCAAAATCCATTCTATAAAGATGAGATACCCGAACATTAACTCATTTGCGGTATTAAAGAATAAGACTTACTCATAGGAAGGTTTTTGTGTTTAACAGGGAATTGGAAATTCATAAACCCCCAGTTGGTTATGCAGGCACCACAGCAAAGTAATGTGTCGTCTTTATCACTTCACAAGGACACAATGGAATGTGCAAAGAAGAACACTTTATATTATGTAATGAGGTCGTCAAAAGAGAGCAGAAAGTTGCCATCGTGAACTTTATAAGACATGTTTAACTTTATATTGAAGATGCTAATTGATATAAAAACCCTTACATATTAACTTCTGCACATTATATGACAAAAATTGACTTGCAGGACGAGAGAGAGAGAGAGAGAGAGAGAGAGAGAGAGAGAGAGAGAGAGAGAGAGAGAGAGAGAGAGAGAGAGAGGGTTTTTCCCCTCCAAACTACAGTTTTTTGCTTTGTTACGAGAGACTACTGATGTAAAGAAAATCCTGCTCTTACTGACCGACATTTTGATGTTCCGTGGTGTCCTTTTGTTCTGACATTCTTGACCTTCTCATTTCATATTCTTTATTTATTAAGAACATGAAACTGGAGCTAGATATCGTGTTGTTTTGTGATTTTAGATATACTGAGATTGGTATTTTGGGGTTTTTCTTTCATAATTCTAATTATTATTTATTATTATCATTATTATATCCTGTTGTTATTTTCAAGATTTTATAGTTTATATATGAAAGAATTATTTTAATGTTATTATTGTTTTTAAACATTTATTGCCGTTTTTTCCTTATGTCCTTTCCTCACTAGGCTATTTTCCCTGTTGGAGCTCATGAGCTTATAGCATCCCGTTTTTTTTTTCAACTAGGGAGTAGCTTAGCAAGTAATAATAATGATAATAATAATAATAATAATAATAATAACACAGAGTACCAACCATTTGATGATATCATGCTTTGGTACGTTTAGTTTTTATTCTTAGGAAATTTCTTTTTTCTTTGTGCAATGCTTTATATTATTTCCAGTTTATTCAATTTTGTCCTTCGTATTTTAAAATTTTCTCCACTTATTTACACATTTGATTCAGTTACTTAATTATCAAAGTTTTCACTTAAAGTTTATTTCAAGTATATAATTTTCATAAAATACCGATTTTGTTGTATTTTCATGAATAGTTTGCAAGATATGATGTTCCCTGCACGATTGGTACCATCATTTGTAATAAAACTAAGATATTCCATAAGCTACCTTATTAGTGAAACTATATATACATATATATAAACAGTATATATATATATATATATATATATATATATATATATATATATATATATATCTATATGATTATATGTATATATATATATATATATATATATGATTATATGTATATATATATATACATATATATATAAATATATATATATATATATATATATATATATATATATTACATACACACAAACACACACACACACACACACACACATATATATATATATATATATATATATATAGTTGATAGATGGGTTCCTCTTGGGAATCGCAATTTAAGTAGGAATAAAATAGTCAATGCTGCTATCATCTTCTTTATTCGGGAGCTTTCGACATAACTTGTGTCATCTTCAGCCTATCTGCAATTATCATATGTAAAATTAATAAAATTAATAATATCATCCTAAGTACATAGTTAGGAAGATACACTTTCATGAACTGATCAACTAGCTCTGAAATCAACCAATCAAGGAACATAAAACCTTAAAAAAGACTTATTGCACACAACTTTATAACTATATAAAAGACTCAATAACTAATATACCTAGTCACCCGCAGGAGATGATGACCACCCATCCAGACCAGCAACCCACAGACCAAACGGATCAATGGGTCACCGGTAGCTGAACAGGTAAGCCCTCATTCAAGCTGGGTTTTGTCTTAAGAATGTATAAAGACTCCAAGATTCTCAGCTGGCTGACGCTACTATGTCTGTCCGTAATTTTGAAATTTTCCTTAGAAATGGCATGACCAGATTTAAATGCGTGGTCATAAATAGCTAAAATTGGTTTCTTACTTAAAGGTATATTGGTTCGTACCGATCTCCCCATGTGCTCCGAAATCCTACACTGCAGCTGTCTAGATGTGCTTCTAGTGTAGCACTCATTACAGATTGCACATTGAAAAGTGCATAGGACACCGGAACACAAGGGAGTAGGTAGGCTCTCCTTATATTTAAACAGTGAGCCAACTGAGAACTTGTTAGTAAAAACTAGTTTTAAATCTATGTGGGGATAACATTTCCCCACAACACCTACTCCTTTGTGTTCCGGTGTCATATACACTTTTCAATGTGCACTCTGTAATGAGTGCTACACTAGAAGCACATCTAGACAGCTGCAGTGTAGGATTTCGGAGCACATGGGGAGATCGGTACGAACCAATATACCTTTAAGTAAGAAACCAATTTTAGCTATTTATGACCACGCATTTAAATCTGGTCATGCCATTTCTAAGGAAAATTTCAAAATTACGGACAGACATAGTAGCGTCAGCCAGCTGAGAATCTTGGAGTCTTTATACATTCTTAAGACAAAACCCAGCTTGAATGAGGGCTTACCTGTTCAGCTACCGGTGACCCATTGATCCGTTTGGTCTGTGGGTTGCTGGTCTGGATGGGTGGTCATCATCTCCTGCGGGTGACTAGGTATATTAGTTATTGAGTCTTTTATATAGTTATATAGTTGTGTGTAATAAGTCTTTTTTAAGGTTTTATGTTCCGTGATTGGTTGATTTTAGAGCTAGTTGATCAGTTCATGAAAGTGTATCTTCCTAACTATATACTGTGGGTGATTTTATTAATTTTATTAATTTTACATATGATAATTGCAGATAGGCTGAAGATGACACAAGTTATGTCGAAAGCTCCCGAATAAAGAAGATGATAGCAGCATTGACTATTATATATATATATATATATATATATATATATATATACATATACATATATATATATATATATATATATATATATATATATATATATATATATATATATATATATATATTTCACCAATGTCGTCTTCATTATTGCAATATTCATGGTCTTCATGCAAATATTCAAGACCTTACAGTTGCGTCCAGACAGTATGATATTCTTTTGTGCGCAGAAACTTTGGTTTCTAATATGAGGCATTCGTCTGAGCTCCTTATAACTTGTTTTAAGAAGCCAATAATGTTGAAACGTGATGCATCCCTAGGGCAATGGAATGGCGGTGTATATTAAGACTGAGTACCCTGCTTCTCATAAGTCCTGCTAGCAATGTGGATGTCATGAGATTCAGGTAATAAAAGTTTGTGACAGGCATAACAACTTTTATTTGTTTTCGACCTACCGGAATCCAGACATAGATGATTCTATCTTCGATTGTCTTCATACGATACAAGAAGACGATAGAAAGGCTTCTTTTGTCTTTGTTGGTGATTTTAATGGTCACCACAGGGAGTGGTTAAGTTCTGTCTCTCCTACCGATCGCCAGGGCTTAAGAGTTTTAAACTTTGCCTCTGAATCCGGCTGTGAGCAAATCATAAATGAAGCTACTCACAGGTCTGGTAATTACTTGGACCTCGTATACACTGACTCCCCTGGCGTTATAACTAGTAAGGTTGGTTATCCAGTCGGGACATCTGATCATGCCTTAATTTCATTAGTAATAAAGACTGAGCAGCTTGTCCCTGATGTATCATACTCATGTAAAATTTATATGAAATCTCAAGCAGACTGGAATAAAATTTTGCACGATCTTTTGTGCTTGAATTGGTCACAATTGTATAGTAGTTTTGATCCTGTTGTCCCTTTGAATGAGAATCTAGTCAACATAATTGATAGGCGTATCCCTTCTCGTTTGCTAAGGTACCGGATGACAAACCGTGGTTTAATGATGATTGTAGACGTGCTTATGTGGAGAAGCAGGAGGGCTATCATCTTTGGGAGGGCAACAGATCAAATTTGACCTGGAATAACTATACTCAGGTTAGAACTTTTGCTCAGAGAGTTTATGCTTCAACTGAAAAGGAATACAATTTAACCATAAAAGAAACCATTTCTGGTACAACAAAGGAACATAAATGGTGGTCAACCCTTAAATCTGCACTCTTTGGTGTAGATGCAACAGTTCCTCCTTTACTTAAACTAGATGGCTCAGTCACTCACTGTTCAAAGGAAAAAAGGCATCCCTTTTGGCTGATGTTTTTGACAGTAAACAGAGTAATGAAAAACTTGAACTTCCTCATTCCTGTTTTCCTGAGGCTAAACTAACCAGTTTAGCTTTTCGATCTCGTGAAATTAGAGCTCTCTTGATGGACCTTGATGCTTATGGAGGTGTAGACTCAAATGACATTTTTTCTTTGTTTTTTGTATAAAGACTGTAGATTTCTTAGCTCCAAAGTTATCTGTTATTTTGCGCAAGTTAGCAAGAAGAGGAGCTTTTAGCACTTGTTGGAGAATTGGTAATGCTACTCCTCTATGTAAATGTGTTTATGGTAGCTCAAGTCCCACTGATTACCGCCCAATTTCCATAAAGCTTTTGAATGTCTTCTGGCAGAACGTCTGAATAGGTTTGCTGAAGGTAATCATCTATTCCCTAGTTTGCAATTTGGTTTTCGTAAAGGCCTTGGAGCATGTGATGCCATTTTTACAATCTCCAATGCTGTAGAGAAATCCCTTGATTGTGGCCAGGAAGTTCGTATGATTGACCTTGATTTTAGTGTTGCCTTTGACCGTTCTAATCATGAGGCCCTTGTTTTCAAACTCAAACAGTTGGGAGTGGGTGGGTCGTTTCTTAGCATTACTATTGATTTTTTAAGTAATAGATCTCAAAGAGTTATTGTTGATGGGCACCATAGTGACTATAGGAATGTGATATCTGGTGTTCCACCGGGTAGTGTTCTTGGCCCATTACTTTTCCTACTATATACTCATGACATGTGGTTTGACATCAGTTCCATCCCCTGAATGTAGATCTGGGATTGCTGGATCCCGTAATAGAGATCTAGCTAAAATTAGCGAATGGTGCAAATTATGGGGTATGAAGTTGAATCCTAACAAAACTCAAAGTATGATTGTAAGTAGGTCAAGGACAGTGGATCCTCAACATCCGGATCTCAGTATGGACAATGCTTCTTTAACTTTGTATGACTTAAAATTTTAGGTGTGATTTCTCGACAGCAAATTTACTTTTGAGAAACACATTACGTCTGTGTCTTCTTCCATTGCACAAACAATTGGCTTATTGAGAAAGTCTTTCAAGATTTTCGGTGATCAATCTATTTTGATGAAGTGTTTTAATTCTTTCATTCTACCTTGATTTGAGTATTGTTCTCCTGTCTGGTCTTCAGCTGCTTATTCTCATCTTAATTTGTTGGACAGAAACTTACGGTCAATTAAATTTCTTATTCGTGATATATTTATTAACCTTTGGCACCGTCGTTCAATTAGTTCATTATGCATGTTGCATAAGATTTTTCATAATTCTGACCATCCTTTACATTCAGATCTTCCTGGCCAGTTCCATCCTGTTCGTAATACTAGGCAAGCAGTTAATTCTAATAACCAGGCCTTCTCCATCATGAGGCTCAATACTACACAGTACTCTAGAAGTTTTATTCCAGCTGTGAACCAAGTTGTGAAATGATCTTCCTAATCGGGTAGTTGAATCAGTAAAACTTCAAAAGTTCAAAATTGCAGCAAATGGTTTTTTGTTGAACAGGAGGACATACGTCTTTTTATAGTTTATATATGACATATCTGTTTTGACGTTGTCACTGTTTGTAGAACAGTTAGTTTTTTCTCATCATTTATTTTATTTCCTTATTTCCTTTCCCCACTGGGCTATTTTTCCCTATTTGAGCCCGTGGGCCTATAGCATCTTTCTTTTCCAACTAGGGTTGTAGCCTGGATAGTAATAATAATAATAATAATAATAACAGTAATGATAATAATGATAATATATATATATGTATATATATATATATATATATATATATATATATATATATAAATATATATATATGCATATATATATATATATATATATATATATATATATATATATATATATATATATGTATATATATATATATATATATATATATATATATATATATATATATATATATATACATATATATATATATATATATATATATATATATATATATATATATATATATGTATGTGTGTGTGTGTGCATGTGTGAGCGTGTGTGTGACTTTGTATGTAAGTGTTGTGGTAATTTCTAGGTCAATTTATTTCTTTTTCCCCTCTCCTTTTGCGTGTCATATAAGACTGAAAATCTAACATAAAATTTCAAAAAACCTAATGCCATTAATTGTATTACAGACATTCAAGAGCTGTTTCGTCAGTAGGTCTGAATTTGCCAACGTATCATTAAAACAATACTTATAACTGGAAAGATTTTTTCATACAATGCAGTAGAAAAGTAGGTTAATAATCTATTGTACGACTTAGAGTAGCTGATAAACCATGCCGGTCTCTCTCTTCTAATGGGGAATGGTTCTAGATAAAAAAACAACATTATCATTCATATTTGAATCTTGGATGAACTCTTGAGATCTTATTCAATGATGTTACTGTTCATGGTATATTTTATTTTGATTGTTCATTAAGTCTCTCGTAGTTTATTTCGCAGTGTCCTATCCTCTCTGGTCTATTTTTCCCTTTTGGAGCCCTTGGGCATAAGCATCTTGCTCTTCCAACTAGGGCTGTAGCTTAGCCATTAATAATAATAATAATAATAATAATAATAATAATAATAATAATACCACAGCAGTATATGCTTTATCTCCCTACAAAGAAGGCTCACCAGTAATGCTTCAAAACCTCCTTGCACAGATTGTACAAATCGGCCTATGTTGCACTCACTCCTGTGCTTACTTTATGTAAAGGAATCTTCCTTTCCAATACGTCTTTAACGTCATCCTTCCATCCTTGTGAATTCCTCCTCCCCTCCTTCCTCCACACACTTGAGATTTAAAGATTAAGACACTTTTAACTAATTTTTTGTTACCCTTTCTTTCCACATGACTGGACATCTCAAAATACTGTGATTAATCCTTTCACATTTTCATCAAAAATTCTACCAAATTTGACATTTATTCTTCTTCTCTTTCCCCACCCTAATCCCTACATTAAGGGATCGGTTGCCTGATGCGCCCTCTATCTAAGGCATCCTCTTTCACCAAACCTCTTCTGAAATTTATATTATGATAAATATGGTTATAATGGAAAAACTCAAAACTCCAAGGAAAGGAAAAAAGAAATAGGCGATGGAATATTATTGTTATAAATAATTTTCCATCCGGGAAAAAAAAAATCATCTTTCAAGTTCGTTATCTTTTTTCTTCTAGTTAATATCTGAACACAAGCAATAATATGTAGAAAATTTGATATTTAAAACAATAGCATAATCAACTGTTAAAATTCAACGGCTGTAAACAGTCAATCTCAGTCTGTTTGCCTCGGCTTTCTTAGTTTCCAACTGCTTCCTTTGACCTCAATAAATTCAGTGATGCCTTCCTTAGAGCGAATTGACAGTTTTGGAGAGAGAGAGAGAGAGAGAGAGAGAGAGAGAGAGAGAGAGAGAGAGAGAGAGAGAGAGAGATGTATGTAGTGTGCATGCATATACATTTGTGCGCCTGAATACATACACGTATGGTGACAATGTCGCTCATATTACATACCATACCTTTTTCCTTTTCTTTGTTTTTGAAGTTGTCGGTTATTCACTGTACCACAGAGGGAAGGAAAGAAACCGCAGATATTAAAAACACTATATGTAGCCAGTAACTAATATATGCATACATTTATATTTTCTTAGATTATCTTTTTTAAATTGTTCATTACTTATCCTATTGTGTATTTATTTTATTATTTCCTTTCCTCAATGGGCTATTTTTCCCTGTTGGAGCCCTTGGGTTTATAGCATCCTATTTTTCCAACTAGAGTTGTAGCTCAGCTAGTAATAATAATAATAATAATAATAATAATAATAATAATAATAATAATAATAATAATAATATTGGTTGATACTGCAGAAGTTCCTTGAAAGGTTAACTTCTCTTTGATAATCTAATAAAGTAGTCGACCTTATGGTATCAAACAAGTCTTCTTGGATGTAGAGAGGCCAAGAGGTGATCATTCTCAATTTGAAAGGACTAGCTGAGAACTAAAAGGTTAATGCCTTTTAGAGCCTTCTTTTCAAGATATATTGGTAACTTGATTTTTTTTTTTCGCGTGGACCCATGTCCAAACACACCTCAAATTTGATAGAATACACTGGCACATCACTTATTTCCTGTGAGATAAATTCAATACTTTATCTACATTGGATCCCGGTTTATAACTAAAAAGTCCATCTATCTTTAGGTAGGTACCATCATCTTTTAAACACAAGAAAAAGACAGCGACCTTGCAAACCTCACCCTCAAGGGCTTGCTAAGAGTTTGGTGGTTCTGTTGGAAGAGGAAAAAATACATAGTTTAACTCTGCAGGGTTTATCATCATCATCATCTCCTCCTACGCCTATTAACGCAAAGGGCCTCGGTTAGATTTCGCCAGTCGTCTCTATTTTGAGCTTTTAATTCAATACTTTTCCATTCATCATCTACTTCGCGCTTCATAGTCCTCAGACATGTAGGCCTAGGTCTTCCAACTCTTCTAGTGGCTTGTGGATCACTAGGGAAGTCCAATTTAGAAAAGAAGAACAAGGGTAAGCATTAAAATATACTCTAATTTCACTTTTGCATAGCAGAATGTCTTTGAGTTTTACAATTATCTTAAAAGTGCACACTAAAATACTTGAATGAAGGAATTAAAGTATCTTTTTAATTAAATTATTTCATCGTTCCTATTCAAGTTTACAATATTTCTGTTTTCATTCATAACTGAAATTAAAAAGCATGATGTATTAATAATTATTCATTCAGAATATTTCCTTACAATTAGTCACACCAGGTTGCTATTTTCATGCGTTATCACTCAGCATCATTTCTGGTCCTATTAAAACTCCCTGCTTGCTTTTGGTCATTTCTATATTATTCGTATAAAGTATGTTACATAACTAAACTCAGGTTAATGTTCATTTACTCATATTTATAGGAATTAACAAATGATCTCTTTATGATAAATAGAAAACTGGATTTCATATTTGAATTGAGAAGATAAATCACAAGCCATGTTTTCATATTTATAGGGATTAACAAATGATTCCTTTATGATAAATAGAAAACTGGATTTCATATTTGAAATGAGAAGATAAATCATAAGCCATGTTTTCTATTTTTTTTTTATTTGGACCTGAGGTAATTATGTAAGTACAGGAAAGATATGGTCACGTGTATTACTACATCCTCCGCATGTACAGAACAGTGCAAAACTTAACATATGTATTTATGTACGGAGAGATGGGGGAGAGAAGAGGATGAGATGCCGACTGTTAATCATCATAGTGATCAGGATAGAGTCTCTTTATCTCCCTTATAATCCAAGACATTTGCTGGATGCTGTGGCCATGACAAAGCAATCGAATGCAAGAATCAAGCACCTCCTTGAAGAGCTAGTTAAGTAATCTGAAATAATAATTCAGTTCAGCAGCGGTATAATGATGTTAGGTCTCAGATCATCCATTAGCAACTTAATGCCGCCACTCCTGCTAATTGTCAGGTAAGCGTTACTAATTATTCGGACGCCTTGGCCCTGACATCAAGTTGACGCATATTCCACAAAGCAGCGTGTGCTCCGACCGCGTCTCCTTCCTCGGGGCTGATCCCACATTATTGCTTGTTATCTCTTTCTCTCCCTGATTTCTTGCTTCTTTCTGCGATTGCAAACTATTTAAATTCTTATTAGCATTCTTAGCTTGTCTTTTTTTTTATTTGCAAAATTAGAGCAAATAATTACTTTTAATAAAGGTTATAATAGAAATTAACTAACACTTTAAAAGGGAATCACACAACTGATTTAATTTTATATTTCGTCTTAGAGCCAGATGGAGTCAGAAAAATGTTCGTTCGTTTTCCATGGTGTTTGTTCTCAGCTGATAAAAGAAAAAGAAATATCCAAGATATGCCGGAATGCTATAGCGTGTTCAATGGGTGTATTTACTCTTGCAGGAAACCATTGTGTTTCTTTCAAGTGAATAAATGAACGTAACAATCCCACACGTGAACTAAGGTTGGTATGAAAAGTATGAAAATATCTCAAATATTTTGGCTTCTATCTACAATAAAATTTTATATTTGCATTACCAAATATTATAGTACCCAATTATGACGATATTTATTGTAATAAAAATGAGAAACACTGCAAAACTTATGTTGTCATTAAGAAAAGATTCTCCTCCTAATTACAAGATCTCCCTTAATCT
The DNA here is from genome assembly GCF_036898095.1 of Palaemon carinicauda. NCBI lineage: Eukaryota > Metazoa > Arthropoda > Malacostraca > Decapoda > Palaemonidae > Palaemon > Palaemon carinicauda. The sequence goes on from NC_090734.1 coordinate 76,699,935, forward strand.
TCAGCACTAAAATTTTAGCATATGACATACTATACCACTTGTTGTTTAATACGTGAGGTCAAGTAAAGTAGTTTCTAAACCAAACGTTGTTGGCGACCATCAAGAGAAAGCAGACATTCAGCCACAAATATTTGATGGAAATCGTAGGTACACCTTTGGGTGCCACCCTCCTAGAAGGAAAAAAAAAAACTGATGGTACAAATAATCACAAGTGTGCACACACACACATACATATAGAGGGTTTGTGCAAAGCTGTACTAGTCGGGGCCACCCATACTAGGTTGGTTTGCTGTGAGGGGGCAGAGTAAAGTGTTCCACCGTCATTAATCCGCGATGGCCAACAAAGTGATGAAAGGGCCAATCCCCAGAAATGAATGAGGACATGTCTGAGGACTTTGTCTTACAGTGGACTAGAAATGGCTGCATTTGTTGTTGTGTTGTACATACACATATATCTATAAGTATAAAATGTATGTGCGTGTATAATATATATATATATATATATATATATATATATATATATATATATATATATATATATATATGATAAATTTTGCACATTTAGACGTGTTTTTCATATTCAAATAAGCCATATATATTTTTGATACATTAATGTCTGGATTCTCTTAACGACCTCGGGATCAGAGCCCCAGGCGAAATCACACAAAGACAAGAGCTTGTGTCCGGCCGGGAATCGAACCCTGGTCGGCAAGCTTGTACAGACAGTGACTAAACCACTTGGCCACGAAGAAAGATAAAAGTCAATGACAATTCTTCTGTACTTATACCTGTCGAATTCAGGTGTTTTGTACTTAGAATTGAAATCAACCCATCTTCACCATCGTAGCCAATTGGTAGTTTGTTACTTGGCATTCAATTAATGATAAATTTTGCACATTTAGACGTGTTTTTCATATTCAAATAAGCCATATATATTTTGGATACATTAATGTCTGGATTCTCGCCTGGGGCTCTGATCCCGAGGTCGTTAAGAGAATCCAGACATTAATGTATCCAAAATATATATGGCTTATTTGAATATGAAAAACACGTCTAAATGTGCAAAATTTATCATTAATTGAATGCCAAGTAACAAACTACCAATTGGCTACGATGGTGAAGATGGGTTGATTTCAATTCTAAGTACAAAACACCTGAATTCGACAGGTATAAGTACAGAAGAATTGTCATTGACTTTTATCTTTCTTCGTGGCCAAGTGGTTTAGTCACTGTCTGTACAAGCTTGCCGACCAGGGTTCGATTCCCGGCCGGACACAAGCTCTTGTCTTTGTGTGATTTCGCCTGGGGCTCTGATCCCGAGGTCGTTAAGAGAATCCAGACATTAATGTATCAAAAATATATATGGCTTATTTGAATATGAAAAACACGTCTAAATGTGCAAAATTTATCATTAATTGAATGCCAAGTAACAAACTACCAATTGGCTACGATGGTGAAGATGGGTTGATTTCAATTCTAAGTACAAAACACCTGAATTCGACAGGTATAAGTACAGAAGAATTGTCATTGACTTTTATCTTTCTTCGTGGCCAAGTGGTTTAGTCACTGTCTGTACAAGCTTGCCGACCAGGGTTCGATTCCCGGCCGGACACAAGCTCTTGTCTTTGTGTGATTTCGCCTGGGGCTCTGATCCCGAGGTCGTTAAGAGAATCCAGACATTAATGTATCAAAAATATATATGGCTTATTTGAATATGAAAAACACGTCTAAATGTGCAAAATTTATCATTAATTGAATGCCAAGTAACAAACTACCAATTGGCTACGATGGTGAAGATGGGTTGATTTCAGTTCTAAGTACAAAACACCTGAATTCGACAGGTATAAGTACAGAAGAATTGTCATTGACTTTTATCTTTCTTCGTGGCCAAGTGGTTTAGTCACTGTCTGTACAAGCTTGCCGACCAGGGTTCGATTCCCGACCGGACACAAGCTCTTGTCTTTGTGTGATTTCGCCTGGGGCTCTGATCCCGAGGTCGTTAAGAGAATCCAGACATTAATGCATCAAAAATATATATGGCTTATTTGAATATGAAAAACACGTCTAAATGTGCAAAATTTATCATTAATTGAATGCCAAGTAACAAACTACCAATTGGCTACGATGGTGAAGATGGGTTGATTTCAATTCTAAGTACAAAACACCTGAATTCGACAGGTATAAGTACAGAAGAATTGTCCTTGACTTTTATCTTTCTTCGTGGCCAAGTGGTTTAGTCACTGTCTGTACAAGCTTGCCGACCAGGGTTCGATTCCCGGCCGGACACAAGCTCTTGTCTTTGTGTGATTTCGCCTGGGGCTCTGATCCCGAGGTCGTTAAGAGAATCCAGACATTAATGTATCAAAAGTATATATGGCTTATTTGAATATGAAAAACACGTCTAAATGTGCAAAATTTATCATTAATTGAATGCCAAGTAACAAACTACCAATTGGCTACGATGGTGAAGATGGGTTGATTTCAATTCTAAGTACAAAACACCTGAATTCGACAGGTATAAGTACAGAAGAATTGTCATTGACTTTTATCTTTCTTCGTGGCCAAGTGGTTTAGTCACTGTCTGTACAAGCTTGCCGACCAGGGTTCGATTCCCGGCCAGACACAAGCTCTTGTCTTTGTGTGATTTCGCCTGGGGCTCTGATCCCGAGGTCGTTAAGAGAATCCAGACATTAATGTATCAAAAATATATATGGCTTATTTGAATATGAAAAACACGTCTAAATGTGCAAAATTTATCATCAATTGAATGCCAAGTAACAAACTACCAATTGGCTACGATGGTGAAGATGGGTTGATTTCAATTCTAAGTACAAAACACCTGAATTCGACAGGTATAAGTACAGAAGAATTGTCATTGACTTTTATCTTTCTTCGTGGCCAAGTGGTTTAGTCACTGTCTGTACAAGCTTGCCGACCAGGGTTCGATTCCCGGCCGGACACAAGCTCTTGTCTTTGTGTGATTTCGCCTGGGGCTCTGATCCCGAGGTCGTTAAGAGAATCCAGACATTAATGTATCAAAAATATATATGGCTTATTTGGATATATATATATATATATATATATATATATATATATATATATATATATATATATATATATATATATATATATATATATATATATATATATATATATATATATATATATGTATAAATATAATAAACACAGATGTATATATATATATATATATTAATATATATATATATATATATATATATATGTATGTATATATAAATATATATATATATATATATATATATATATATATATATATATATATATATATATATATGTATATATATATATATATGTATATATAAATATACATATATATATATATATATTTATATATATGTATATATATATTTATATATAAATATATATATATATATATATATATATATATATATATATATATTTATACATATATATTTATATATATATATATATATATATATATATATATATATATATATATATATATATATATATATATATATATATATAAAAGTTACTTTAGAGAGTATAAAGAGGGCTATTAAGAGGTTGAAAAGTGAGATTTGAATTGTACCTAAATGTCAAAAAGGAAATTCATGGCAGGAATGTTAGCCAGCTCTCATTTATAGGAGTGATGTGTTGATATTGATATGAAATGTTACGTAGTATTTAAGAATTTTTGAGGTTAGCAGAAAAGAAAACTATGAAAGCCCCAAATGATTCTGATATTTGTAAAAGTTGATCATAAGATTCATTTTACGTAGATTAACACGTTAAATTTAAAGATACGTGATTTAAGAAATAAATTCCTTTTAACATGTATTTGATGACGACCATTACTAATAATTCCGAAATGCTGAAAAGGTTATATGGTTTCAAATTACAATTTCAATTTGTTTGTACTGTATACAGAAGTAGAATCTAAACTAAAAAAATATTTCCTAACGTGTACATGGGCCTCAATCTGTCTGCGTGTGCTTGAGTTTGTACTTAAGCGTGCATCGTGACCAGAATATGAAAGAAACATGTCACAGTTAAATTGCGGGGACCTGCATTTCCTGTTGGTAAACGAAACATTGCGTGCCGGTATGACTATCT
>NC_090734.1:76709050-76739050 GCF_036898095.1 Palaemon carinicauda
ATATATGCATATATATACATATATATATATATATATATATGGTGCTCGGATGTTTCGTCCCCGGACAGTTGGTCCCTGGACAGTTGGTCGACGGACGTTTAGTTTAATGGACGTTTCGTTTAGCGGACGTTTCGTCCTCCGACAGAGAGAGAAAAAAAAAAGATTGAGAACGAGAAAGATGGATTATGAATGTGTGTGTGATATATATATATATATATATATATATATATATATATATATATATATATATATATATATATATATATATATATATATATATATATATATATATATAGAGAGAGAGAGAGAGAGAGAGAGAGAGAGAGAGAGAGAGAGAGAGAGAGAGAGAGAGAGAGAGATGGATTATAGAAAAATTGTTTATGAGTTCATATATATATTACATATTTTTATAGCGTTAACCAACCAACCAAATAATTACTTACGGTAAAGTGTTGTTAAATGTAAAAGTATATTGTTAACAGCCAACCAAGTAAGTATATAAAAATGTATATTGTTAACAGTCAAACAGGTAATTACCTAGGAAACATTGTTGTTAAAGGAATGTTTATATTGTTAAAAATACAAGAGTTTTAAAGAAATATGTAGCTTGTCAAGTTTTCAAGTTATTCATCACAAAATTTGCAAGAGTGAAGACATCCCAACTGTATAGAAGAGCTGCATTTTGTCTGTAAGTAAAATTTCACAATTCATTATCTATATAAAGTTTTATATTAATCAGATTTATAAATTACCTATACAAAAACAAAAAAAGTGATTTGTTATGAGAGTTATTATATATATTATAATATAATATATACATCTAACTTGGTAATTTTTTTTGTTATAGCCCATGGAGTTTACATTTACTAAACGTGGTGGAAGGAAGCTACTTCACAAGGGGTATGCTTATACAATAACAAAAAGGAGGGATAAAATTACCTACTGGAGATGTGAAGAGAGAGGAAGATGTGGAGGGCGACTGAAGACTGTAAATGATATATTGCAAGGAGATCCACTGCCACATTCTCATCCACCAGATGCTAGTAGAGCTGTTGTTCTCAAGAAAGTACAGGAGATGAAGGAAAGAGCCACTAATACTGAAGAATTGACGAGTACTATAGTTCAGAACTGCACATCTGACTTTCCGTTAGAGGCAGTTGGTTCTCTTCCCAAAAAAGAAAGCCTTAGCAGAATGATTCGCAGACAAAGGAAATTCACAGATGGAAACGAAGTAACAGACGAACTTAGGCTTTCGCTAAGAGGTGAGAGATTCGTTTTATTCGAAGAGGAAAACATCATTATAATGGCAAGTGACGGTAATCTCGCTTTATTGGCGAAAAGTAGGCACTGGTTTTGCGATGGTACGTTCGATAGTGCTCCTGAACACCATCAACTGTATACCATTCATGCTCTCCTTGAAGAAAATCATACAGTTCCACTTGTGTACTGTATTACAAAATTCAAAAATCAAGAAACATACGATACAATATTTTCTAAACTTAAAGAAGTGCGTGATTTGGATCCTAGTTCAATAACACTTGATTTTGAAAAGGCAGCAATAAATAGTGTAGAAAAACCTTTTTCTAATTCTCATACTTCTGGATGTTTTTTCCACTTTGGCCAATGCCTTTGGAGAAATATTCAGACATGTGGCCTACAAAACTGGTATAATGAACCAAGAAATGCTTTCGTAATCAAAAGCCTTACAGCACTGGCTTTCGTTCCAAAGGAGGATGTCATAGATGTGTTTAATGATTTCATGGCTTCATTAGACGAGGAAACAGATCAGGTTCTAAAAGAATTTCTCGTCTACTTTGAGACTACTTGGGTAGGCATTGTACAGAGGGGACGACGACGACGCCCACAGTTTGATATCTCAATGTGGAATGTACGAGTAAAACCATTGCTAGGAATACCACGCACAAATAATTCGGTTGAAGGCTGGCACCGCGCATTTCAACTACGAATGTCAATCGTTCATCCAAATGTATCTCGCCTAATGACCAAACACAAAAAAGAACAAAATGATTGGGAACTAACGATACAACATGCTTTATGCGGTATTATGCCAAGAAGAACAAAAAAAAAGATATGCAATTGTAAATGAAAGGTTAAAAAAACTCTCAGATGACTATGAAAACTTAGATAAACTACAGTAATTAAAGGCCATTGCACATAATTTGTAATTCTCAATAGATTTTAGACATCTTTTTATATGGTCTGTCATATCTAAAAACCTATTTTATTAAATCTTATTTTATTCCATTTTATTTATTCTATTCATTTTATTAAATCTCATTTATTCTATTTTATCCAATTTGTAAGTTTTAAGCGGTTTCGATAAATTTATACTATATTTCAATAAAGGCACTGTTAACCCCAAAATATAAATGTCTTTAATAATTCTATTTCATGAATTACACACATTCATAATCTATCTTTCTCGTTCTCAATCTTTTTTTTCCTCTTTCTCTTTGATCCATTTCTCCCTCTCTCTCTCTCTCTCTATTTATTACACACATTCATAATCCATCTTTCTCGTTCTCAATCTTTTTTTTCTTTTTTTTTTCTCCCTCTCTGTCGGGGGACGAAACGTCCGTTAAACGAAACGTCCATTAAACTAAACGTCCGTCGACCAACTGTCCAGGGACCAAATGTCCGGGAACCAACAGTCTGGGGACTAACTGTCCGGGGACCAACTGTCCGGGGACCAACTGTCCGGGAACGAAACATCCGGTCACGATATATATATATATGTATATATATATATATATATATATATATATATATATATATATATATATATATATATATCCCCTCTGAAGGTCCAGCACTCTGCTGCAGTAGAGGGGCTTGAGTGTCCCAATGATGGGCTGGGCAATAGCGGAGGGGTAGTTTATCCACCCTGGCAGGCTCAACCATACCGCTAAGGCCAGTTCTGAGAGACCAGACCAAGACTGGACCCCTATAGGCCTTCTCCTTCATTTTAAGATAGGCATAGGCTAGGAGAAGGAAAACTCCAAAATCAAACCAAACAAGACCCCAACGGCGGAGCTTCCCAGCACCGGCGGAAGAGGGCAATGCCTGTCGGGCAGGCAACAAGGCGGGCCTTGACATAACAAGAACCCGGCAGCCCGATGCAACCAACATCGGAGAAGCCGCCTGTCTCATATGTCTTGAGCCGCGGTGAAAATGATGTGGGCCAAGTGTGTGTGCGTGGCCGTTGCAAAGCCACGACCACCCAAAACAATATACCTAGCTACTGGCATTCTGTCGTTTCCTCCACCCTTCTTCATCTCTTTCTCGATAGGAGGCTGATGGCTAACGACAGAACCCAATACTCGGACACGAGTGGGCGCCGACGACGATATATATATATATATATATATATATATACATATATATATATATATATATATATATATATATATATATATATATATATATATATATATATATATATATTGAGGCCCTTTGCGTCAATATGCATAGATGATGATGATGAGGATATATACAGCATATATATATATATATATATATATATATATATATATATATATATAATATATATATATATATATATATATATATATATATATATATATATATATATATATATACACTATATTTATATTTATACATAAATATATATATATATATATATATATATATATATATATATACAGTGGAACCTCTACATACAATTGCCTTTACATACAATTGTTCCAACACCTGAAGTAAGATTCGATAAAATTTTCGTCTCGACACCTGAGGTTGTGCTCCAACATCAGACGTAGATCATATGCGTAGAATTTTCTCGAAGCGTCGACCGTAGTTTGTTGTTAACACCGGTAGACGGCAGCACGTCGGAGGGATGTTATTGAGCGTCGCGTCGGTTAGTTCTCTGTTCTCGTGTGCGTCGTGTGGTTGTCCTCTGTTCGGTCTGTTATTAGCAGTGCTTATTATCTTCCTTTTCTTACGTTTCCTTTTTGATTTTGCGTATAATCATGGGTTTTATGAAGCTTAGTTTCGGTACAGGTAGTAGTAGTGGTGAGAAAAGGAAGAAGTCATTGCTTTCATTAGAACTGAAGCAAGAAATTATAGAAAAACAGGAGCAGTGTGTGCGTGTGAGTGATCTGGCTAAACAATATGGCCGGAATATGTCTACGATCTCAACGATCATCAAGCAGAAGGCAGCCATTAAAGCAGTCAAACCATCGAAGGGGATTACCATTATTTCTAAACATCGTAGCCCTCCCCTGGAAGAGATGGAACGCCTTCTGTTAATATGGATAAAGGACAAAGAGATTGTTGGCGATACGATCACTGAAACAATCATTTGTGAGAAGGCCAGCGCTATCTATTGTGACTTGAAGATGGCGGGCTCCGGGGGTGACGTGAGGGAGAGTTCAACCGATCCTACAACGGAGGAATTCAAGGCGTCTCGTGGTCGGTTCGAGAAATTTAAGAAACGACCAGGATTCATTCAATTGTTCGGCACGGAGAGGCTTCAAGTTTTGTTAAGAAGTTCGAAAAGATCGTGGAGGATGAAGGCTACGTGGAGCAGCAAGTTTTCAATTGTGACTAAACCGGTCTGTTTTGGAAAAAGATGCTTAGTCGAACATGCATCACCGCCAAAGAGAAGAAAATACCTGGACATAAGGCTATGAAGGATCGGTTGACTCTTGCCCTATGTGCCAATGATAGCGAGGACTGCAAAATAAAACCGTTATTGGTTTATCATTCCAAAAACCCTAGGGCATTTAAGGCACATAGAGTCAATAAGGACATGCTGCATGATTTTTGGCGTGCTAATTCTAAGGCTTGGGTTACTAGGCATTTCTTTGTTTGAATGGGTAAACCAAGTTCTCGGCCCTGCTGTCAAGAAGTACCTTCAGAAGAGGAACTTGTCTTTAAAGTGCTTTCTTTGCTTGGATAATGCTCCTGCTCAACCACCAGGACTCGAAGATGATATTATCGACCAGTTCAAGTTTATTAAAGTGATGTATCTTCCACCGAACATCACCCCTATCCTCCAACCCATGGACCAGCAAATCATCTTTAATTTTAAGACGCTCTACACCAAGCACTTATTTAAGCAGTGCTTTAATGTCGCGCAAAGCACTAACTTAACTTTGCGGGAATTTTGGAGGAGCGATTTCAATATCGTGCACTGCTTGAAGATCATAGATCAGGCTTGGGAGGGAGTGACTCGATGGACACTGAATTCAGCTTGAAAAAGCTTTGGCCTGATGCTGTTTCTCCCAGAGATTTTGAAGGTTTTGGCCCTGAGCCTGAACCTGTGCTTTCCGTAGAGGAGGACGTAGAAGAGATTGCATCCCTTGGCAAGTCCATGGGTCTGGAGGTCGATGAAGATGACATCACTGAACTCGTCGAGGAGCATCATGAAGAGCTCACAACCAAGGAACTCAAGGATCTATATGCCATGCAGCATGATGAGTTCCAAGCATAGTTGAGTGAGTCGGAGGACATCGAGGAGGTAGAGCATATCTAAAGTTCGGCTGAAATAAAAGAGATGCTAGCATATCATCAACACATGGTTGATTTCAGTGATAAGTATCACCCACAGAAACTTCAGGTTTGCCGTGTAGTTTCGCAATTCGATGATGTCTGTTTAACCCATTTCAGAAAAATTCTCAAAAGCCGTACAAAGCAACTTTCTCTCGATAGTTTCTTTAAAAAATCTATGAAGCGGCCTAGTGATCGTGATGAAAAGAAAGAAAGTGAAGCAAAGGAAACTAAGACTGAATTTTGTGAAAGTGATGAAAATTGAAAATCAAAAAGAAAAAAAATGTATAAAAAATATAAAACATAAAAATTAAAAGAAAATAAATAAGCTAAGTTAGGTTAAAGTTCAGGTAGTGCAAGTTAGAGTAAGTTACGGTACGTTATCACAGTCACCATCTCTACCTCTTTGCCGACCATCCGTCTCCTGCGTAGCAATTCCTACACCTGCCTTGGCCTGTCTCTAAGGTAAAGTGACAATAAAAACCCCTTTTTTATTCATTATTTCTTTAAAATTATTCTTTTTTTACAACTTTCTTATATAATGCAATTGTATTATTGTTATGTGTAATTATGTGTAGTAAAAGTTTGAGGAGTTATCATAGGTTTTTGGGCTGTGGAACGAATTATACAAATTACTGTTTATTCTTATGGGAATATTTGCCCCAACATACGATTGTTTTTAAATGCGAAGCAGTTCCCGGAACGAATTAAGATCGTATGTAGAGGTTCCACTGTATATATAAACATGTACATATACATATATATATATATATATATATATATATATATATATATATATATATATATATATATATATATATATATATATATACATATATGCATCAGAAGCTTTGTGCCTTGCTAAAGCCTAAGAACATAAGTAAGTTACAACCAAAAGAGCCATGGAAAAAATATTCATGGGATTAACACTAAGAGACAGAAAAATAGCAAATGATACGAGAACAAACTAAAGTAGCGGACATTCCTAGCAACATGTAACTTTGTAAGAAAAATATATGGACATGGATAGGACATATAATGAGGATTACATATAACAGATTAGGTTCCAAGAGATTGCAAATTAAGCAGGGGAAGGAAGGAAAGACGAACTAAGAAAACTTGCGAGTAAAAACTGGCACAAAAAGACCATAATCAGAAGTGAGTAGAAGAACATTTGTACTACTGTGAACTAGTAATAATTGATGATGATCATATATATATGTATATATATATATATATATGTATATATATATACATATATATATATATATACATATATATACATATATATATATATATATATATATATATATATATATATATATATATATATATATATATGTATATATATATATATATATATATATATATATATATATATATATATATATATATATATATATATATATATATATATATATATATATATATATATATATATATAAATATATACAGTATATATAGGTGTGTGTGTCTGTCTTTTGGTTTTTGCTTTTCTGTCTAGATAGCCGGAGAAGATCCTTGAGATATGATAACTACTTATATCAATTTTGATCGCTCTCCTTAGGCTGTTTTTCACAAATTATAAAGTCAAGAAGTGATCTTCACATTTATGCAACTAAAAACTCTATATGGTCAGATAAGATTTTCTTTGGCATTAAACATTTACAGTACACGTGTATCTGTTTGTTTTTTAGGAAACAATTCTTCTGCAAAAGACCATTCCAATGAAATCCGTTTTATGATGACACTTCGTTCGCAGGCGACTGTGGATCAGCCGCATCTAATTGGGTCTTATGGTACTTAGATCCTCTTTAAGGTATTTGGAACATCCAATAATACAGGCTTCTGTGCTCATCTGTTTCCAACTGTCTCTTTACCTTCTTTATCTTCAGGGTATTTTGGTATGATATAGTTGCTGCATCACAATAATATCTCATCAGACACATACGAGTAACATCATTACATATTTCAAAGATTGTTTCTGAAATCTCTTCTTTACTGTATTTTTCCTGACTCTCATGTCCTTGATTTGAATGAAAAAATTTTTCTTCAATTATAATTCAGCTCTACACATCTTTGTCAATTTTCCCAGACAACTTATAATCGTTCATTTAGTCTTCATCTCAATTTCATATTTTTTTCGGAATTTAGGCTAGAAAAAAAAAAGATTCAGTTACCATTCCTATTAGCTTTCAAACAAAATGCAAAATTATTCTATAATGGAATAAAAATGTAAATTCTGAGTAAATGGCACTACCAAAGATTAATGGTTCGGTCAAATATTTGCAATTCAAGGACATACCAAAGATTTATGGTTCCGTCAAATATTTGCAATTCTAGGACAATACCAAAGATTTATGGTTCTGTCAAATATTTGCAATTCAAGGACGATACCAAATATTTATGGTTCCGTCAAATATTTGTAATTCATGGACGATAACAAAGATTTATGGTTCCGTCAAATATTTGCAATTCAAAGACGATACCAAAGATTTATGGTTCTGTCAAATATTTGCAATTCAAGGACGATACCAAAGATTTATGGTTTTGTCAAATATTTGTATTTAAAGGACGATACGAAAGATTTGTGATTCCGTCAAACATTTGCAATTCAAAGACGATACCAAAGATTTATGGTTCTGTCAAATATTTGCAATTCAAGGACGATACCAAAGATTTATGGTTCCGTCAAATATTTGCAATTCAAGGACGATACCCAAGATTTATGGTTCGGTCAAATATTTGCAATTGAAGGACGATGCCGAAGATTTAGGGTTACGTCAAATATTTGCAATTGAAGGATTATGCCAAAGATTTATGGTTCCGTCAAATATTTGTAATTCAAGGATGATGCCAAAGATTTAGGGTTCCGTTAAATATTTGCAATTCAAGGACGATACCAAAGATTTATGGTTCCGTCAAATATTTGCAATTCAAGAATGATACCACAGATTCATGGTTCCATAAAATACTGGCCATGTCAGTATTTGCAATTCAAGGACGATACCAAAGATTTATGGTTCCGTCAAATATTTGCAATTCGAGGACGATACCAAAGATTTATGATTCCGTCAAATAGTTGCAATTCAAGGAAGATACCAAATATTTATGGTTCCATCAAATATATGAAATTCAAGGACGATACCAAAGATATATAGTTCCGTCAAATATTTGCAATTCAAGGACGATACCAAAGATTTACGTTTCCATCAAATATTTGCAATTCAAGGACGATACCAAAGATTTACGGTTCCGTCAAATATTTGTAATTCAAGGACGATTCCAAAGATTTACGGGTCCTTCAAATATTTGCAATTCAAGGACGATACCAAAGATTTACTGTTCTTACAAATATTTGTATTTCAAGGACAATACCAAAGATTTATGGTTCCGTCAAGTATTTGCAATTCAAGGACGATACCAAAGATTTAAGGTTCCATAAAATATTGGCAATTCAAGGACGATACCAAAGATTTACGCTTTCGTCAAATATTTGCAATTCAAGTACGATACCAAACATTTACAATTCCATCAAATATTTACAATTCAAGGACGATGCCAAAGATTTATGGTTCCATCAAATATTTGCAATTCAAGGACGATACCAAAGATTTACGGTTCCGTCAAATATTTACAATTCAAGGACAATGCCAAAGATTAATGGTTTCGTCAAATATTTGCAATTCAATGACGATGACAAAGATTTATGCTTCTGGCAAATGTTTGCAATTCAAGGACGATGCCAAAGATTTATGGTTCCATCAAATATTTGCAATTGAAGGACAATGACAAAGATTTATGGTTCCGTCAAATATTTGCAATTCAAGGACGATGCCAAAGATTTATGGTTACGTCAAATATTTGCAATTCAAGGACAATGCCAAAGATTTATGGTTCCGTCAAATCTTTGCAATTGGAGGACGATGCTAAAGATTTATGGTTCCGTCAAATATTTGCAATTGAAGGACGAGGATGTAAAATTCATAGTTCCGTCAAATATTTGCAATTGAAGGACTATGCCAAAGATTTATGGTTTCGTCAAATATTTGTAATTCAAGGACGATGCCAAAGATTTAGGGTTCCGTCAAATATTTGCAATTCAAGGACGATGCCAAAGATTTATGGTTCCGTCAAATATTTGCAATTCAAGGACGATACCAAAGATTTATGGTTACGTTAAATATTTGTAATTCAAGGACGATACCAAAGATTTATGGTTCCGTCAAATATTTACAATTCAAGGACGATACCGAAGATTCATGGTTCCATGAAATACTGGCCATATCAGGACGATACCAAAGATTTATGGTCCCTTCAAATATTGGTAATTCAAGGACGATACCAAAGATTTATGGTTCCATAAAATATTGGCAATTCAAGGATGATACCAAAATTCAAGGTTCCGTCAAGAATTTGCAATTCAAGGATGATATCAAAGATTTATGGTTCCGTCAAATATTTGCAATTCAAGGACGATGCCAAATATTTATGGTGCCCTCAAATATTTGAAATTCAAGGAGGATACCAAAGATTTATGGTTCCGTCAAATATTTGCAATTAAATGACGATACCGAAGATTTAGGGTTCAGTCAAATATTTGCAATTCAAGGACAATACCAAAGATTTATGGTTCTGTCAAATATTTGCAATTCAAGGACGATACCAAATATTTATGGTTCCGTCAAATATTTGTAATTCATGGACGATAACAAAGATTTATGGTTCCGTCAAATATTTGCAATTCAAGGACGATACCAAAGATTTATGGTTTTGTCAAATATTTGTATTTAAAGGACGATACGAAAGATTTATGATTCCGTCAAACATTTGCAATTCAAAGACGATACCAAAGATTTATGGTTCTGTCAAATATTTGCAATTCAAGGACGATACCAAAGATTTATGGTTCCGTCAAATATTTGCAATTCAAGGACGATACCCAAGATTTAGGGTGTCGTCAAATATTTGCAATTCAAGGACAATACCAAAGATTTATGGTTCGGTCAAATATTTGCAATTGAAGGACGATGCCGAAGATTTAGGGTTACGTCAAATATTTGCAATTGAAGGATTATGCCAAAGATTTATGGTTCCATCAAATATTTGTAATTCAAGGACGATACCAAAGATTTATGGTTCCGTCAAATATTTGCAATTCAAGAATGATACCACAGATTCATGGTTCCATAAAATACTGGCCATGTCAGTATTTGCAATTCTAGGACGATACCAAAGATTTATGGTTCCGTCAAATATTTGCAATTCGAGGACGATACCAAAGATTTATGATTCCGTCAAATAGTTGCAATTCAAGGAAGATACCAAATATTTATGGTTCCATCAAATATATGAAATTCAAGGACGATAACAAAGATATATAGTTCCATCAAATATTTGCAATTCAAGGACGATACCAAAGATTTACGTTTCCATCAAATATTTGCAATGCAAGGACGATACCAAAGATTTACGGTTCCGTCAAATATTTGTAATTCAAGGACGATTCCAAAGATTTACGGGTCCTTCAAATATTTGCAATTCAAGGACGATACCAAAGATTTACTGTTCTTACAAATATTTGTATTTCAAGGACAATACCAAAGATTAATGGTTCCGTCAAGTATTTGCAATTCAAGGACGATACCAAAGATTTAAGGTTCCATAAAATATTGGCAATTCAAGGACGATACCAAAGATTTACGCTTTCGTCAAATATTTGCAATTGAAGGACGATACCAAACATTTACGGTTCCATCAAATATTTACAATTCAAGGACGATGCCAAAGATTTATGGTTCCATCAAATATTTGCAATTCAAGGACGATACCAAAGATTTACGGTTCCGTCAAATATTTACAATTCAAGGACAATGCCAAAGATTAATTGTTTCGTCAAATATTTGCAATTCAATGACGATGACAAAGATTCATGCTTCCGGCAAATGTTTGCAATTCAAGGACGATGCCAAAGATTTATGGTTCCATCAAATATTTGCAATTGAAGAACAATGACAAAGATTTATGGTTCCGTCAAATATTTGCAATTCAAGGACGATGCCAAAGATTTATGGTTACGTCAAATATTTGCAATTCAAGGACAATGCCAAAGATTTATGGTTCAGTCAAATCTTTGCAATTGGAGGACGATGCTAAAGATTTATGGTTCCGTCAAATATTTGCAATTGAAGGACGAGGATGTAAAATTCATAGTTCCGTCAAATATTTGTAATTGAAGGACTATGCCAAAGATTTATGGTTTCGTCAAATATTTGTAATTCAAGGACGATGCCAAAGATTTAGGGTTCCGTCAAATATTTGCAATTCAAGGACGATGCCAAAGATTTATGGTTCCGTCAAATATTTGCAATTCAAGGACGATACCAAAGATTTATGGTTACGTTAAATATTTGTAATTCAAGGACGATACCAAAGATTTATGGTTCCGTCAAATATTTACAATTCAAGGACGATACCGAAGATTCATGGTTCCATGAAATACTGGCCATATCAGGACGATACCAAAGATTTATGGTCCCTTCAAATATTGGTAATTCAAGGACGATACCAAAGATTTATGGTTCCATAAAATATTGGCAATTCAAGGATGATACCAAAATTCAAGGTTCCGTCAAGAATTTGCAATTCAAGGATGATATCAAAGATTTATGGTTCCGTCAAATATTTGCAATTCAAGGACGATGCCTAATATTTATGGTGCCCTCAAATATTTGTAATTCAAGGAGGATACCAAAGATTTATGGTTCCGTCAAATATTTGCAATTAAATGACGATACCGAAGATTTAGGGTTCAGTCAAATATTTGCAATTCAAGGACAATACCAAAGATTTATGGTTCTGTCAAATATTTGCAATTCAAGGACGATACCAAATATTTATGGTTCCGTCAAATATTTGTAATTCATGGACGATAACAAAGATTTATGGTTCCGTCAAATATTTGCAATTCAAGGACGATACCAAAGATTTATGGTTTTGTCAAATATTTGTATTTAAAGGACGATACGAAAGATTTATGATTCCGTCAAACATTTGCAATTCAAAGACGATACCAAAGATTTATGGTTCTGTCAAATATTTGCAATTCAAGGACGATACCAAAGATTTATGGTTCCGTCAAATATTTGCAATTCAAGGACGATACCCAAGATTTAGGGTGTCGTCAAATATTTGCAATTCAAGGACAATACCAAAGATTTATGGTTCGGTCAAATATTTGCAATTGAAGGACGATGCCGAAGATTTAGGGTTACGTCAAATATTTGCAATTGAAGGATTATGCCAAAGATTTATGGTTCCATCAAATATTTGCAATTCAAGGACGATACCAAAGATTTATGGTTCCGTCAAATATTTGCAATTCAAGAATGATACCACAGATTCATGGTTCCATAAAATACTGGCCATGTCAGTATTTGCAATTCTAGGACGATACCAAAGATTTATGGTTCCGTCAAATATTTGCAATTCGAGGACGATACCAAAGATTTATGATTCCGTCAAATAGTTGCAATTCAAGGAAGATACCAAATATTTATGGTTCCATCAAATATATGAAATTCAAGGACGATACCAAAGATATATAGTTCCGTCAAATATTTGCAATTCAAGGACGATACCAAAGATTTACGTTTCCATCAAATATTTGCAATTCAAGGACGATACCAAAGATTTACGGTTCCGTCAAATATTTGTAATTCAAGGACGATTCCAAAGATTTACGGGTCTTTCAAATATTTGCAATTCAAATACGATACCAAAGATTTACTGTTCTTACAAATATTTGTATTTCAAGGACAATACCAAAGATTAATGGTTCCGTCAAGTATTTGCAATTCAAGGACGATACCAAAGATTTAAGGTTCCATAAAATATTGGCAATTCAAGGACGATACCAAAGATTTACGCTTTCGTCAAATATTTGCAATTGAAGGACGATACCAAACATTTACGGTTCCATCAAATATTTACAATTCAAGGACGATGCCAAAGATTTATGGTTCCATCAAATATTTGCAATTCAAGGACGATACCAAAGATTTACGGTTCCGTCAAATATTTACAATTCAAGGACAATGCCAAAGATTAATGGTTTCGTCAAATATTTGCAATTCAATGACGATGACAAAGATTTATGCTTCCGGAAAATGTTTGCAATTCAAGGACGATGCCAAAGATTTATGGTTCCATCAAATATTTGCAATTGAAGAACAATGACAAAGATTTATGGTTCCGTCAAATATTTGCAATTCAAGGACGATGCCAAAGATTTATGGTTACGTCAAATATTTGCAATTCAAGGACAATGCCAAAGATTTATGGTTCAGTCAAATCTTTGCAATTGGAGGACGATGCTAAAGATTTATGGTTCCGTCAAATATTTGCAATTGAAGGACGATGATGTAAAATTCATGGTTCCGTCAAATTTTTGCAATTGAAGGACGATACCATAGATTTATGGTTCCGTCAAATATTTGCAATTCAAGGACGATACCAAAGATTTATGGTTACGTTAAATATTTGTAATTCAAGGACGATACCAAAGATTTATGGTTCCGTCAAATATTTACAATTCAAGGACGATACCGAAGATTCATGGTTCCATGAAATACTGGCCATATCAGGACGATACCAAAGATTTATGGTCCCTTCAAATATTGGTAATTCAAGGACGATACCAAAGATTTATGGTTCCATAAAATATTGGCAATTCAAGGATGATACCAAAATTCAAGGTTCCGTCAAGAATTTGCAATTCAAGGATGATATCAAAGATTTATGGTTCCGTCAAATATTTGCAATTCAAGGACGATGCCAAATATTTATGGTGCCCTCAAATATTTGTAATTCAAGGAGGATACCAAAGATTTATGGTTCCGTCAAATATTTGCAATTAAAGGACGATACCGAAGATTTAGGGTTCAGTCAAATATTTGCAATTCAAGGACGATCCCAAAGATTTATGGTTCTGTCAAATATTTGCAATTCAAGGAAGGTACCAAAGATCTATGGTTCCGTCAAATACTGGCAATTCAAGGACGATACCAAAAAATTTACTGTTCCGACAAATAATGACAGTTCAAGGGCAACACCAAAGACTTATGGTTCCGTCAAGTATTTACAATTCAAGGACGATACCAAAGATTTATGGTTCCGTCAAATATTTGCAATTCAAGGACGATACCAAAGATTTACGGTTCCGTCAAATTTTAGCAATTCATGGACGATACCAAAGATTTACGGTTCCGTCAAATATGAGCAATTCAAGGACGATACCAAAGATTTACGGTTCCGTCAAATATTTGCAATTCAAGGACGATGCCATAGATTTATGGTTCCATCAAATATTTGCAATTCAAAGACAATGCCAAATATTTAAGGTTCCATCAAATATTTACAATCCAACGATGATGCCAAAGATTTATGGTTCCGTCAAATATTTGTAATTCAGGGACGATGCCAAAGATATATGGTTCAGTGAAATATTTGCAATTCAAGACCGATTCCAAAGATTAATGGTTTCGTCAAATATTTGCAATTTAAGGACAATGCCAAAGATTAATGGTTTCGTCAAATATTTGCAATTCAAGGACGATGCTAAAGATTTATGGTTTCGTCAAATGTTTGCAATTCAAGGACGGTGCCAAAGATTTATAGTTCCGTCAAATATTTGTAATTCAAGGATGATGCCAAAGATTTATGGTTCCGTCAAATATTTTCAATTCACGGACGATGCCAAAGATTTATGGTTCCGTCAAATATTTGCAATTGAAGGGACGATGCCAAAGATTTATAGTTCCGTCAAATATCCGCAATTGAAAGACAATGCCAAAAATTTATGGTTAGGTCAAATATTTGCAATTGAGAGACTATGCCAAAGATTTATGGCTCCATCAATTATTTGTAATTCAAGGATGATGCCAATGATTTATGGTTGGGTCAAATATTTGCAGTTCAAGTACGACGCCAAAGATATATGGTTCCATCAAATGTTTGCAATTCAAGGACGATACCAAAGATTTATGGTTCTGTCAAATATTTGCAATTCAATGACGATACCAAAGATTTATGGTTCCGTCAAATATTAGCAATTCAAGAACGATACCAAATATTCATGGTTCCGTCAAATATTGGCCATGTCAGGACGATACCAAAGATTTATGGTTCCGTCTAATATTGGCAATTCAAGGAAGATACCAAAGATTTAAGGTTCCGTGAAATATTGGCAATTCAAGGACGATACCAAAGATTTAAGGGTCTTTCAAATATTGACAATTCAAGGACGATGCCAAAGATTTATGGTTCCGTCAAATATTTGCAATTCAAGGACTATACCAAAGATTTATGGTTCCGTCAAATATTTGCAATTCAAGGACGAAACCAAAGATTTATAGTTCGGTTAGATACTTTATATTCAAAGAGGATAACAAAGATTTATGGTTCATTCAAATACTTGCCATTGAGGGGTGATATCAAAGATTTATGGTTAAGTCAAGTATTTGCAATTCAAGGTCGATACCAAAGATTTAGGTTTTTGTTAAATATTTGCCATACACGGACAATAACAATGATTTATGCTTCTCTCTAATATATGCAATTCAAGGCCAATACCAAAGATTTATGGTCCAGTCAAATATTTGCAATTCTAGGTCGATACTAAAGATTCAAGTTTTGGTTAAATATTAGCTATTCAAGGATGATACCAATGATATATGGTTCTATCCAAAATTATTAATTCAAGGACGACATCAAATATTTATGGTTCTGTCAAATATTTGTAATTTAAGGATCATGCCAAAGGTTGATACCTAATATTTATTGCTCAGTCAAATATTTACCATTCGAGAAGGATACCAAAGATTTATGGTTCTGTAAAATATATGCCATTCAAGGATGATACTAAAAATATGTAGTTCCGTCAAATATTTGAACTTCAAGGAAGATACCAAAGATTAATGGTTCGGTCAAATACTTTCAATTCAAGGACAATACCAAAGATTTATGGTTCCCTCTAATATTTGCAATTCAAGAACGACACCAAAGATTTATGGTTTTGTCAAATATTTGCCATTCAAGGACAATACCAAAGATTTATGGTTCTGTTAAATATGTAAACTTCAAGGAAGATACCAAAGATTTATGGTTTGGTCGAATACTTGCAATTCAAGGAAAATACCAAAGATTTACGGTTCCGTCAAATATTTGCAATTCAAGGACGATACCAAAGATTTATGGTTGTGTTAAATATTTGCCATTCAAGGAAGATACCAAAGATTGATGGTTCAGTCAAATACTTACAATTCAAGGACAATACCAAAGATTTATGGTTCAGTTCAATAATTGCTATTCATGGACGATACCAAAGATTTATGGTTCCATCAAATATATGCAATTCAAGGACGATACCAAAGGTTTATGTTTCCGTCAAATATTTGCAATTCAAGGACAATACTCAAGATTTTTGGTTTTGTCAAATATTCGCAATTCAAGGACGATACGAAAGATTAATGGCTCTGCCAAATATTTGCAATTCAAGGACAATATCAAAGATTTATGGCTTTGTCAAATTTTTGCAATTCAAGGACGATACCAAAGATTTACGGTTCCGTCAAATATTTGCAATTCAAGGACAATACCAAAGATTTATGGTTCCGTCAAATATTTGCTATTCAAGGACGATACCAAATATTTACGGTTCCGACAAATATTTGCAATTCAAGGAATATACAAAAGATTTACGGTTCCGTCGAGTATTTGCAATTCAAGGACGATACCAAATATTTACGGTTCCGTCAAATATTTGCATTTCATGGACGATACCAAAGATTTATGGTTACGTCAAATATTTGCAATTCAAGGACGATACCAAAGATTTGTGGTTCCGTCAAATATTTGCAATTAAAGGACGATACCAATGATTTACAGTTCTGTCAAATATTTGCAATTCACGGACGATACCAAAGATTTATGGTTCCGTCAAATATTTGTAATTTAATGAAGATGCCAAATATTTATGATTCCGTCAAATATTTGCAATTGAAGGACAATGACAAAGATTTAAGGTTCTGTCAAATATTCACATTTCAAGGATGATGTGAAAGATTTATGGTTCCGTCAAATATTTGTAATTCAAGGACGATGCCAAAGATTTATTTTTCCGTCAAATATTTGCAATTGGAGGATGATGCCAAAGATTAATGGTTCCGTCAAATATTTGCAATTGAAGGACGATGCCAAATATTTATGGTTCCGTCAAATATTTGCAATTGAAGGACTATGCCAAAGATTTATGGTGCCGTCAAATATTTGTAATTCAAGGATGAGGCCAAAGATTTAGGGTTCCGTCAAATATTTGCAATTCAAGGACGATGCCAAAGATTTATGGGTCCGTTAAATATTTGCAATTCAAGGACGATACCAAAGATTTATGGTTATGTCAAATATTTGCAATTCAAGAACGATACCACAGATTCATGGTTCCATCAAATACTGGCCATGTCAGGACTATACCAAAGATTTAAGGTTCCGTTTAATATTGGCAATTCAAGGATGATACCAAAGATTTATGTTTCTGTCAAATATTGGCAATTCAAAGACGATACCATGGATTTATGGTTCTGTCAACTATTGGCAATTGAAGGATGATACGAAAGATTTATGGTCCCGTCAAGTATTTGCAATTCAAGGACGATACCAAATATTTATGGTTCTGTCAAATATTTACAATTCAAGGACGATACCAAAGATTTATGGTTCTCTCAAATATTTGCAATTCAAGGACGATACGAAAGATTTACGGTTATGTCAAATATTGCACTTCAAGGACGATACCAAAGATTTATGGTTCCGTCAAATATTTGCAATTCAAGGACGATACCAAAGATTTACTGTTCCGACAAATATTTACAATTCAAGGACAATACCAAAGATTTACGGTTCCGTCAAGTATTTGCAATTCAAGGACGATGCCAAAGATTTACCTTTCCGTCAAATATTTACAATTCAAAGACGATACGAAAGATTTACGGTTCCGTCAAATATTTGCAATTCAAGGACAATACCAAAGATTTACGGTTCCTTCAAATATTTGCAATTCAAGGACGATGCCAAAAATTTACGGTTCCATCAAATATTTGCAATTCAAGGACGATGCCAAATATATACGGTTTCATCAAATATTTGAAATTCAAGGAGGATGCTAAAGACATAAGGTTCCGTCAAATATTTGCAATTTAAGGACGATGCCAAAGATTTATGGTTCCGTCAAATATTTGCAATTCAAGGATGATGCCAAAGATTAATGGTTTCGTCAAATATTTGTAATTCAAGGGCGATGCTAAAGACTTATGGTTCCGTCAAATGTTTGCAATTGAAGGACAATGCCAAAGATTTATGGTTCCGTCAAATATTTGCAATTCAAGGACAATGCCAAAGATTTATGGTTCCCTCAAGTATTTGCAATTCAAGGAGGATACCAAAGATTTATGGTTCCGTCAAATATTTGCAATTCAAGGACGATGCCAAATATTTATGGTTCGGTCAAATATTTGCAATTCAAGGACGATGCCAAATATTTATGGTTCCGTGAAATATTTGCAATTGATAGACGATGCCAAAGATTTATGGTTCCGTCAAATATTTACAATTGAAGGACGATTCCAAAGATTTACTGTTCCGACAAATATTTACATTTCAAGGACTATGCCAAAGATTTATATGTCCGTCAAATATTTGCATTTCAAGGACGATGCCAAAGATTTATGGTTCCGTCAAATATTTGCAATTCAAGGACGATGCCGAAGATATATGATTCCGTCAAATGTTTTCAATTCAAGGACGATACCAAAGATTTATGGCTCCGTCAAATATTTGCAATTCAAGGACGATACTAAAGATTTATGGTTCCGTCAAATATTTGCAATTCAAGGACGATACCAAAGATTTATGGTTCCGTCAAATATTGGCACTATCAGGACGATACCAAAGATTTTTGTTTCCGTCTAATATTGGCAATTCAAGGACGATACCAAATATTTATGGTTTCGTCAAATATTTGCAATTCAAGGATGATACCAAAGATTTATGGTTCCGTCAAATATTTGCATTTCAAGGACGATAACAAAGATTTTTGGTTCTGTCAAATATTTGCAATTTATGGACAATATCAAAGATTTGTGGTTTCGTCTATTATTTGCAATTCAAGGACGATACCAAAAATTTATAGTTCGGTTAGATATTTGATATTCAAAGATGATAACAAAGATTTATATTTCAGTCGAATATTTGCCATTCATGGGTGATACCAAAGAATTATGGTTAAGTTAGGTATTCGTAATTCAAGGTCGATACCAAAGATTTAGTGTTTTGTCAAATATTTGCCATACACGGACAATACCAATGATGGTTCTGTCAAATATAAGCAATTCAAGGCCAATACCAAAGATTTATGGTCCAGTCAAATATTTGCAATTCTAGGTCGATACCAAAGATTCATGGTTTGGTTAAATATTTGCTATTCAAGGACAATAACAATGATTTATGGTATCCATCCAGAATTTGTAATTCAAGGACGATATCAAATATTTTTGGTTCGGTCAAATATTTGTAATTTAAGGATCATGACAAAGCTCTTTAGATTGGTCAAATATATGCAATTCAAGGACAATACCAATGATTTATGGTTCAGTCAAGTATTTGCAATTCAAGGTTGATACCAAATATTTATAAGGTTCCGTCAAATGTTTGCAATTTAAGGACGATGCCAAAGATTTATGGTTCCGTCAAATATTTGCAATTCAAGGACGATGCCAAAGATTTATGGTTCCGTCAAGTATTTGCAATTCAAGGAGGATACCAAAGATTTATGGTTCCGTCAAATATTTGCAATTGAAGGACGATGCCAAATATTTATGGTTCGGTCAAATATTTGCAATTCAAGCACGATGCCAAATATTTGTGGTTCCGTGAAATATTTGCAATTGATAGACGATGCCAAAGATTTATGGTTCCGTCAAATATTTACAATTGAAGGATGATTCCAAAGATTTACTGTTCCGACAAATATTTACATTTCAAGGACTATGCCAAAGATTTATATGTCCGTTAAATATTTGCATTTCAAGGAAGATGCCAAAGATTTATGGTTCCGTCAAATATTTGCAATTCAAGGACGATGCCGAAGATATATGATTCCGTCAAATGTTTTCAATTCAAGGACGATACCAAAGATTTATGGTTCCGTCAAATATTGGCACTATCAGGACGATACCAAAGATTTTTGTTTCCGTCTAATATTGGCAATTCAAGGACGATACCAAAGATTTATGGTTTCGTCAAATATTTGCAATTCAAGGATGATACCAAAGATTTATGGTTCCGTCAAATATTTGCATTTCAAGGACGATAACAAAGATTTATGGTTCTGTCAAATATTTGCAATTTATGGACAATATCAAAGATTTGTGGTTTCGTCTATCATTTGCAATTCAAGGACGATACCAAAAATTTATAGTTCGGTTAGATATTTGATATTCAAAGATGATAACAAAGATTTATGGTTCAGTCGAATATTTGCCATTCATGGGTGATACCAAAGATTTATGGTTAAGTTAGGTATTCGTAATTCAAGGTCGATACCAAAGATTTAGTGTTTTGTCAAATATTTGCCATACACGGACAATACCAATGATGGTTCTGTCAAATATAAGCAATTCAAGGCCAATACCAAAGATTTATGGTCCAGTCAAATATTTGCAATTCTAGGTCGATACCAAAGATTCATGGTTTGGTTAAATATTTGCTATTCAAGGACAATAACAATGATTTACGGTATCCATCCAGAATTTGTAATTCAAGGACGATATCAAATATTTTTGGTTCGGTCAAATATTTATAATTTAAGGATCATGACAAAGCTCTTTAGATTGGTCAAATATATGCAATTCAAGGACAATACCAATGATTTATGGTTCAGTCAAGTATTTGCAATTCAAGGTTGATACCAAATATTTATTGCTAAGTCAAATATTTACCATTCAAGAATGATACCTAAGATTTATGGTTCTGTCAAATATTTGCCATTTAAGGATGATACCAAAGATTTGTGGTTCCGTCAAATATTTGAACTTCAAGGAAGATACCAAAGATTAATGGTTCAGTCAAATACTTTCAATTCAAGGACAATACCAAAGATTTATGGTTCTGTCAAATATTTGCAATTCAAGCATGATTCCAAAGACTTATGGTTCTGTTAAATATTTGAACTTCAAGGAAGATACCAAAGATTTATGGTTAGGTCAAATACTTTCAATTCAAAGACGATATCACAGATTTATGGTTCCGTCAAATTTTTGCAATTCAATGACAATACCAAAGATTTATGGTTGTGTTAAATATTTGCCATTTAAGGATGATACCAAAGATTAATGGTTCTGTCAAATACTTGCAATTCTAGGACAATACCAAAGATTTATGGTTCCATCTAATATTTGCTATTCATGGACGATACCAAAGATTTATGGTTCCATCAAATATCTGCAATTCAAGGACGATACCAAAGATTTATGGTTTTGTCAAATATTTGCATTTAAAGGACGATACGAAAGATTTATGGTTCTGCCAAATATTTGTAATTCAAGGACGATACCAATGATTTATGGTTCTTTCAAATATTTGTAATTCAATAACGTTGCCAAAGATTCATGAGTCCGTCTAATATTTGCAATTCAAGGACGATACCAAAGATTTACGGTTCCGTCCAATATTTGCAACTCAAGGACAATACCAAAGATTTATGGTTCCGTCAAATATTTGCAATTTAAGGACAATACCAAAGATTTATGGTTCCATCAAATATTTGCAATTTAAGGGCAATACCATAGATCTATGGTTAAGAAAAATATTTGCAATTCAAGGCTGATACCAAAGATTTATGGTCCCGTCAAATATTTTCTTTTCAAGGAAGATACCAAAGAAATATGTTTCCGTCAAATATATACAATTCAAGGACGATACCAAAGATTTATGGTTCTGTCAAATATTTGTAATTCAAGGATGATACCAAAGATTTATAGTTCCGTCAAATATTCGCCATTGAAAGAGGATACCAAACATTTATTGTTCCGCCAATTATTTACAATTCACGGACTATACCAAAGAATTGTGACGGGCCGAGAGAGGAGTTGTGAAATCAAAGGCAGATTGGAAACGACTGAGTTATATTGTTGTGGAACACTCTCCTTATATACAAAACCTCAAGGCAACAGGACATGACAAGTTCACAAGACAGACAATATCACAGAGGAAAAACCAGACAGGAATTTTCATGTTCGTTTTAGTGCGAGGGAGGAGCGAAGATACCAGCATAATATATACAAAAGGAATTATGTACAATTGTGTGAAACACGGTTGGTACATAGCTCCCCCCCTAAAAATTACATACTGTACATGTTAAATAGGGCGCCCTGATCTAGAGAGGCGAACTGTAGGCGGGTCATCTGGCAGAAGATAAGCAGGTTTTAGACGATCAATGGAGACCCAGTCTTCTTTGCCCCGAATGTTTAGGAGGAATGCTTTCGGACTGCGTCGGATCACAAGGAAAGGTCCCGTGTAAGGGGGCGTTAACGGTGGCTTGCTGGTGTCGTTGCGCAGGAAGACGTGCGTTGCAGAGTTCAAGTCCGTTGGTATGTGATGCTTCGCTGGGGGCTTGTAAGTCTGGCGGCACGGAGTAAATTTTCCCACGACGTGACGTATGCGCTGGAGATCGTCGGAGGAGGTTGTAGAATGAAAAAACTCTTCAGGGATGACCAACGGGTCGCCATACACCATTTCGGCTGCCGAGACGTCGAGGGCGTCTTTAGGAGTGGTCCTTAGTCCAAGGAGGACCCAGGGAAGCTGAGTAAACCAGTTGCAATCCTTGCAGCGGGACATCAAAGCTGCTTTGAGGGTGCGATGAAAACGTTCAACCATTCCATTGGCAGCGGGGTTGTAGGCCGATGTCTGATGTAGGGTGATGCCCAGGAGATTCGCTAATGACGTCCATAATTGAGAGGTGAAAGTGGTTCCCCTGTCAGAAGTAATATGCTCAGGGATACCGAATCTTGAAATCCATCCAGAGAGTAAGGCAGATGTACATGAGGCGGACGTTGTAGTTTCCATGGGAATGGCTTCAGGCCAACGAGTGGAGCGGTCGATGACGGTAAACAGGTAACGATGTCCTTGTGAATGTGTGCGAAACGACGCTGAGGTTGAGGAAAGGTGCCCACTCCTGAATCCGTGTGTCGATGTACTTTGGAAGTTTGGCAAGAAGTACAGGCACAGACCCAATCCTTAGCATCCTTAGAAATGCCGTGCCAAATGAACTTTGCCTTCTGCAGCTGTGCAGTAGAATGGCACGAGGGATGTGAAAGGCCGTGGATAAAATCAAACACCTGTCGGCACATGGGAGCAGGAATCCAAGGTCGCGGTCTACCAGTACTGACGTCACAGAGGAGGGTGGTGTTGGAGTTTTCGAGGGGAAAATCCTCCCAACGGAGGGACGTGCAGGATGTCCTACAAGCTTGATACTCTGGATCCTGTCGTTGGGCTTCAGCCAGGGCGTTGTAATCCAATCCCAGTTGAATGGCAGCCAACGTGTTTCTTGACAGGGCATCGGCAACGGGATTCATTTTCCCAGGGACGTATTGGAGGGTGCAATTGTATTCAGCCACGGCGGAGAGATGTCGGCGTTGACGGGCGGACCAGGCGTCAGACTGTCGAGTGAAGGCGTGCACCAGAGGCTGTGGTCTGTGCGAATGACGAAGGGCGTACCTTCTAAGAAATGGTGAAAGTGACGGACAGCCAAGTGCACCGCCAGCAATTCTCGATCGAAGGTAGGATAACCCGATTCTGCCTTGGACAGTTTTCTGCTGAAGAAGGCCAATGGGCGGGGCGAGCCTTTGACCACCTGCTCGAGTACTGCACCAATAGCGACGTCGCTGGCATCGGTGGAGAGAAGGAGAGGGGCGTGTGGGATAGGAAAAGTGAGAGCCGCAGCAGTTGATAGGGCCTTCTTCGCATTGCAGAAGGCCGCTTCTTGAAGGGGACCCCACTTCAAGTCCTTTGGCTTGCCCTTGAGGGAGGCGTAGAGGGGAGTAAGAGTGGCGGCAATGGCTGGCAGAAAGCGGTGATAATAGTTGATCATGCCCAAGAATTCCTACAGAGCTTTGACGGTCGAGGGCGTGGGGAAATTCTGAACGGCTGCTACCTTCTCAGGGAGGGGATGGACTCCTTCAGGAGTGATACGGTGCCCTAAGAACGACACTTCGTTGGCGCCAAAGGTACACTTGTCGTACCGGACTACAAGGCCGTTTTGTTGCAGGCGGTCGAGCACGATGCGCAGGTGACAGAGGTGTTCCTCTTTTGAGGAGGAGAACACAAGTATGTCGTCCACATAACATACACAGAAAGGGAGGTCCCCTAAGATGCCATCCATGAGACGTTGAAACGTTGCCCCAGCATTACGAAGGCCAAAACAGGAGTAATTGAAGGTGTATTTGCCAAACGGAGTGGTGATGGCGGTCTTGGGGATGTCTTCTGGGTTCATAGGCACCTGATAATACCCCTTCAGGAGAAAACCTTTGCTTTGTGCAGGTAGGAGGTTACATCGGCAATATTTGGGAGGGGGTAGTGATCCGGTTCTGTTTGCATGTTCAGGCGCCTGTAATCCCCGCACGGACGGAGGGAGCCGTCTTTCTTCAGAACGATGTGTAAGGGTGACGACCATGGGCTGGAGGCCTTTTGGCAAAGGCCCATTTTCTCCATTTCGGCGAACGTCTGTTTGGCGGCTGCCAATCGTTCCGGTGCCAGACGTCTGAATTTTGCGAAGACTGGGGGTCCCGTCGTCTTGATATGGTGATAAATACCGTGCTTGGCAGGAACCGTGGGCGTTTGGCGAAGTTCTGGACGGAAAACTTCCGGGTACGACGTGAGGAGGTGGGCGTAGGCATCCGTGGGTGCGCTGATGTGGAGAGCGAGGTTAGAGGGGACGGGTTGAAGAGGTGTCGACAAGTACGAGTCTGCGTTGACCAATCGTCGGTGGGCGACATCGACCAGAAGGTGGAAATGAGAGAGGAAATCCGCACCGAGGATTGGCATTGTGACGTCAGCAACGAGAAACTTTCAATTGAATTTACCGTTTCCGAACGATAATGTGAAGCTCTCGTAACCGTAGGTGGGTATCGCAGATCCGTTGGCAGCTACCAAGCGGAGGTCGGCAGATGTAGACAGACTACGTTGTGCCTTGAAGAGTTTCCTTGGCAAAAGAGAACGACAAGCACCCGTGTCTACCAAAAATCGCACGCCCGTTCTTGCATCCTGTAAAAAGAAAAGATTAGAAACATGGGAGGCCACCGCCACAAGCGATGGCCTACTTACACGTTTTTTGGCCACTGACAATCTTTGGCACATTTCTTCGCGGTTGCCCCGAATCTGAAGTGGTAGTAGCAAAACTGCGGTGGATGGGAGGTAGTAAGTGGCTGTAGAAGTCGTTCGTTGGGGCGCGAGCGACTGGTGGGTGGTGGGCGGCTTTGTCGCCGCTTCGGCACGTCACGGGGTAGGCGTGTATGTCCTACGGCATTCAAGTCAGCTTCGGTTGACGTTGAATAGGCATCCTCGTCGTCAGGGGTGGAGGCGTTGATGGAGGTCTTGAAGTGGCTGTCCATAAGGGCGTCGGCTTTGGTCATCAAGTCCTTTATGGGTAAACTATCGACATCGGGTATGGCAGCGCGCACAGGTTCAGGTAAACGGCGTAT
The DNA here is from genome assembly GCF_036898095.1 of Palaemon carinicauda. NCBI lineage: Eukaryota > Metazoa > Arthropoda > Malacostraca > Decapoda > Palaemonidae > Palaemon > Palaemon carinicauda. The sequence continues at coordinate 76,735,390 of NC_090734.1, forward strand.
CCAAAGGGCACGGAGTAGGTTCACCTCACGAGGAGAGCCGTCTGCGGCAGGTTGAAGGCGAGCGATACTGGTCATTTCCCTGAGGGCAAGCGAAGCCCTTTGGTCCCCCAACGGTTGTTGCGAGAGCTGAAAAAGCTTTGCTATACGGGCGGCTGGTGACAGCGAGTACTGCTGCAGAAGGTATGATTTGAGGTCGTCATACGCTATTGGGGTGTCTCCTTGTTCACAAAGCCAGTCAGATATTTCTGGGAAGGTGTCCTCGGGTATCGCCGCGAGAACATAATCCGCTTTGGTGGTTGAGCGAGTCACGCCCCTGATACGAAACTGGACTTCTGCGCGCTGAAACCAAGCAAACGCCTCTCCGCTGGCAAACGATGAAAGTTTGAATGGAGCGGCCGCAGCACCAACTGCCGTAGAGTCCGCCATAGTACCAACGATGAAGGGGCGAGGGGGTGGGGGTGGAAGGCAGTGGGAGCGAGTCGACTTCCGGGGTCACCAATGTGACGGGCCGAGAGAGGAGTTGTGAAATCAAAGGCAGATTGGAAACGACTGAATTATATTGTTGTGGAACACTCTCCTTATATACAAAACCTCAAGGCAACAGGACATGACAAGTTCACAAGACAGACAATATCACAGAGGAAAAACCAGACAGGAATTTTCATGTTCGTTTTAGTGCGAGGGAGGAGCGAAGATACAAGCATAATATATACAAAAGGAATTATGTACAATTGTGTGAAACACCGTTGGTACAGAATTATGGTTCTTCCAAATATTTGTAATTCAAGGAAGATACCAAAGATTTATGGGTCGGTTAAATATTTACAATTCCTGGATGATGCCAAAGGTTCAAGGTTCAGTCAAATATTTGCAATACACGGATGATGCCAAATATTTATGGTTCGGTCAAATATTTGTAATTCAAGGATGATGCCACAAATTAACGGTTCTGTCAAATATTTGTAATTCAAGGAAAATACCAAAGATTTATGGTTCCGTCAAATATATGCAATTCAAGGACAATACCAAGAATTTATGGTTTCGTCAAATGCTTGCAATTCAAGGATGATACCAAAGTTTTATGGTTCTGTCAAATATTTGCAATTCAACTACAATACTAAGAATTTATGGTTTGGTCAAATATTTGCAATCCAAGAACCATACCAAAGATTTATGGTTCTGTGAAGTATTTGGAATTTAAGGAGAATACCAAGAATTTATGGTTTGGTCTATTATTTGCAATTTAAGGGAGATACCAAATATATATGGTTTGTCAAATATATGCAATTCAAGCATTATGTCATGGATTTATGGCTCAGTCAAATATTTGCAATTCAAGGAACATATCATAAATATATGTTCCAGTCAAATATTTTAATTCAAGGAAGATAACAAAGATTTATGGTTCTGTCAAATATTTGCAGTTCAAGGAAGATACCATAGATATATGGTTCAGTCAAATATTTGCAATTCAAAGACAATGCCAAGTTTTTATGGCTCGGTCAATTATTTGCAATTCAAGGATGATGCCAAAGACTCTTAGTATGGTCAAATATTTGTAATTTTAGGAAGATACCAGTGATTTATGGTTCGGTCAAATATTTGCAATTCAAGGAAGATACCAAAGATTTACAGTTCTTTCAAATATTTGCAATTCAAGGACAATGCCAAATATTTATGGCTCGGTCAATTTTTTTCAATTCCAGGATGATGCGGAAATTTATGGTTTGGTTAAACATGTGCAATTCAAGGGAGATAACAAAGATTTATGGTTTGTCAAATATATGCAATTCAAGCACGATGCCGAAGATATATGGCTCAGTCAAATATTTGCAATTCAAGGAAGATACCATAAGTATATGTTTCAGTCAAATATTCGTAATTCAAGGACATACCAAAGAATTATGGTTCTCTCCAATATTTGCAATGCAAGGACAATGCCAAATAAATATTGCTCAGTCAATTATTTGCAATTCAAACATGATGCCGAAGATTTATGGTTTAGTCAAATATTTGTATATCTAGGAAGATACCAGTGATTTATGGTTCGGTCAAATATTTGCAATTCAAGGATGATACCAAGAATTTATGGTTTGGTCAAATATTTGTCATTCAAGGACGATGCCAAAGATCTATGGTTTAGTCACGCCTTTGCAATTCAAAGCTGATATCAAAGATTTATGGTTCGGTCAAATATTTGTAATTCAAGGACGATGCCAAAGATTTTTGGTTTGGTCATATTTTTGCAATTCAAGGAAGATACCATAGAATTATGGTTTGGTCATATATCTGCAATTCAAGGACGATACCAAATATATTAAGGCTCAGGCAAATATTTTCAATTCAAGGACCATATCAAAGGTTTATGGTTCTGTCAAATATTTTCAATTCAAGGACGATACCAAAGATTTATGGTTCCACCAAATATTTGCAATTCAATGAGGATGCCCAAGATTTAAGGCTCGGTCAAATATTTGCAATTCAAGGATGATACCAGTTATTTATGGTTCTGTCAAATATTTGAAATTCAATGACGATACCAAGAATTTATGGTTTGGTCAAATACTTGCAATTCAAGGACGATGCCAAAGATCTATGTCTTAGTCACATATTTGTAATTCAATGCTCAAATGCTGAATTTTTGTAATTATGACATCATTAGGCTGTTATTACTACCAAATTGCCAACAATTACCATGAATCAATACTGTGTTGCCAGGTTTAGCGTCATTCACCAAGTGATAACGAATGTTTTAAATGTATAAATCATATGCGGTTCGGCTGCCCCAACTTCTATTTATCGTCAGGCCATTGTGCACTATGCTACTCTGATCCAACAGTATAGCCATTTATTGTAATAATATTGCGCCATCCATTACGTAATGTGCCATGAATCGCCTTAGTTACGTGGCAGTACACTCAGTGTGCTGCGTGAGTTGCAGCGTGGGTCGTGATATTCTTCCAAAAGAAATCAGACAATGGCTGTGGTAATTTGGTTGTGACAGAGAGGTTCTGCTCTGTCTAAGACATGAAGGAGAATGATCGTAACGTATTCAGAAATTAACTTAAACTTTGGACGTAAATCTCTATGTAGAGAGGGAATTTCATTACATGTTTTATTTTAATGTATTAAAAAACAAGGAAGAATTAAAAAGATTCCTAAAATAGACCATGTAAAGAAAAGGGTTATTAGAAATAAAATTGAAAACATGCTTTCATGACGCAATAAATGAAGATAGAGAAGAGGAGTCATTAGTAAACCTTGAGTGAAGTAATTAAAGAATGAAGGGTGTTGGTATTTATGGTTACCTGATAACTCGACTGTTTTAAGATGTTTGGTTGCCTTAACCCAACTCTGTCCAGGAAATATTTCTGTCATTGGACACCTCTTCTTTACTGATGGCAAACGCTTATTTCACTGAGAGGGAGGTAAGATAAAGCAGGAAATACAGAGGAAACGAGAGAGCTCCATAATCTGACAGTGAACTGAATAACATAGGGCTACAAGTAAGATCAGTGTAGCTTTGTGAGGCTTCCGAGAAGGATGCTAAAGTGAGACTTTCCACTTTCTTAAAATAGAGTTGAAATTAATTCGGATTGGACGTTGAATATTGGATTGTTTATGGAGTCAATTCCGTTAATCTACCCTTACATGAGAGGAT
>NC_090734.1:76744050-76746550 GCF_036898095.1 Palaemon carinicauda
GCAATCTCACTATCCGTGTGAACTAAGGAGCGGGGATGGGGGTTTAGGGGAGCCTATAAGTCTACCTGCTGAGTCATCAGCAGCCATTGCCTGGTCCCAGCTTTGGTAGAGATGGGGGTTTGGGCGCTGATCATATGCATATGGTCTAGGGCATTGTTCTGCTTGCTAGGGCAATGTCGCTGTCCCTTACCTCTGCCACCTTTAAACTTTTAAGCTTTAGTATAAACCATGGGTGGGGAACCCTTTTTTGGATGAAGGCCATCTGGCAATTCCTCAATGCTCCTTAAGGCCGCATAGAATTTTGTTAGTTATTTTATCCTCCAAGTAATTTATTAGTAATCTAAAGAAAGAGTGACAGGTTTATAAAAATCTAAAGCAATACAATTTCAAATATTTGAATTAAGTACTTTTTATACAAGTAATCAGTTAATGAATTATATTGAAAACTAAATTTCAAAATACTTCATTCAAGTTTGGGTAGCTTTCAAACTATCGTAAGTAAATGAATATCGAAAGCATGTAATTTTCAAATTACTTTAGTTAAGCAAGTAGATTCTTTGTATTGAAGTGATAAATAAAATAATAATAATCTTTTGGAGAAGATGGCTTATAAACATCAACAATATAATCTTTTCAAATATTTTATATTGGCTAGTAGGTACTTTTTAAACAATCACATCTCATAAAAATGCAGCATCCCAGTAAAAAAATGTACTGTATCTATTTAAACACACTTAGCTGTTTTCATTGAAAAAATCAATTATTTGCTGGAGCACCATCAGTGCATAACTTATTATAACAAGGAAGTAAAATTTAGTCCTCCTTTGTGACATTGCTTATTGAAGTTGTTAAAATGTCTGTTCCTCTTGTCCTTGCGTTAAGGTTACCTACGGGAAGTTGTTTTTCATAAAATCAAAACTCATCAGTGAAAGCACACATAAAATATTTTTATGCCAAAAATCTTGAATCTGTTGACTTATCTAAAACTAACATAGATCACAGTGAGGAGATGGACAAAACAGGAACTCTCACGTCCATCATACGTTAAATCACTCACTGACTGCAACTAGCAGTTTTTCCTTGTCATCTACAACAGCTGTTGCAGCTGACAAGGAAAAGCTGCTAGTTGCATTAAGTTAGGATTAATTGAATTCAAAGAAAAATTGCTTCCATTCTCTGGGAGGTACATCACTGAACACAACTTTCCTATTGTGTCTGTGTACACATTTGTATGTGTACATACAGTAGAATGATTTCAAACACACAATACTCAGTGTCAAAGCAGAAATATACTACACATACTGTACATATATCAAAGGCCATATAAGGCCGCACTTGATGGTCCAGAAGGCCATATGCGACCTTAAGGCCGCAGGTTCCCCTTCCCTAGACTATAAACCTTCTATTGGTCAATTAAAGTACTCACATTTTTTTGCCCTCTTGCTTTAAACTTATAAAACTGTTTAATCTTGTTCAAAATATCTCTTCACAGATATAGCAAGAGTTTTAGTAATTACAAAACCAGTTGCGTAATTTGAATATTGATTTTTAATTATATGGATGATATGATGATTTTTATGATCAAAAGGGCATTTGGTTATTAATTTTTGTGAAGCTTGTAGGGTAAATTTATTTGTTTTACTATATAGTATTGGAATTTGGTTATAATATTGTATTATCGTTTAGAATTCCTTATTTCGTTTTCTTTTGTCTCCCAAAGCTAAAAGTAAAAAAAAAAGACACTGTTGGAGGTAATATATGCTTGCCAAATATTGCGTCTTCGATTAAATAATCAGGAACTAACATACTTAAATATTTTCTCTATCCGGAAAAACCAGAAATAATCCAAATTATTTTTTAAAAGGGTTATAATATAAGCATGCGATATTTAGTATTTTTGTCTGATCATCAATGCCTCATTTGAATTGTATACTAGTGTTTTTTACGATGGAAGACCGTAAGACAACAATACCTAGTCAGCCACATTCAAATTCTCATGACTATAAAAGCTCAGACTTCAGTTCCCTTGCTTAAAGATACTCTCAAACGAGTTTTACCAGTCTTTCTTTCTTCCTTATTTAAGGTCTCAAGGGTTCCAATTTTTTTTTCTCAATAATTACCCTTTTCATTACCACTAATACTATTTTACTTGACTCATTTAGGGAAAATCATATGATGATGCCTGGGATGAAATTTGATTTAATATTAGGGTACTTGTATAGCTGAAACTTAAATTACTATATCATGCATGTCAGATGTATTTAATTTTGTTGCGAGCCTCAAAATATTTTCTTCACAACGGGTAATGGTTGTACATGTAAATAAAACGTTAAAAGCCACGGTAATTTGGTCTTGAGTCAGAATTGTAATTTTTTCAACTGTTAGATTATTTGCCTAATTTGATTCAAATTTGGTACTAGATCACTTAACCCTAGAAAATATATCACGCAAAAAGATCAGTTCATTTACGAATATCAAATTTTGTCCACTTTCCCATGGT
>NC_090734.1:76751550-76756550 GCF_036898095.1 Palaemon carinicauda
GAAGTTTCGCCGATAACACAAGAATAAGTAGAGAAATTACTTGTGATGAAGATAGGAACTCACTACAAAGAGATCTAAAAAAAAATATATGAATGGGCGGAGATAAATAGGATGGTATTTAACTCCGGTAAATTCGAATTGATAAATTATGGAAACAGAGAACGAATGGTATGTGCATACAGGGGACCTAATAACGAGACAATCACAAACAAGGAAGCAATTAAAAACCTTTGTGTAATGTTAAACAGGAATATGTTATGCAACGACCAAATAGCAACACTGTTGGCTAAATGTAAAGCAAAAATGGGAATGATATTTAAACACTTTAAAACAAGAAAAGCTGAACACATGAATATGCTTTACAAAACTTATGTACGTACCACACTCGAGTACTGCAATGTGATATGGTACCCACACTACCAAGAGGATATTGCACAAATAGAGAGTGTACAAAGGTCATATACTGCTAGAATAGAAGAAGTTAAGGAGTTTGACTACTGGGAAAGACTGCAATTTTTAAAACTATACAGTCTAGAAAGGAGAAGAGAACGCTACATGATAATACAAGCATGGAAACAAATTGAAGGAATTACTGAAAACATCATGGAGCTAGAAATATCAGAAAGAGCAAGCCGAAGTAGATTGATAGTGCCCAAAACTATACCAGGCACACAGGGCATTAATCCACTACGCACCAGCATCGATAATGCAGGGACTATTTAATGCGCTGCCAGCTCATCTAAGAAACATATCAGGAGTGAGCGTAGATGTGTTTAAGAATAAGCTCGATAAATACCTAAGATGCATCCCCGACCATCCAAGACTGGAAGATGCAAAATACACCGGAAGATGCATTAGCAACTCTCTGGTGGATATACGAGGTGCCTCACACTGAGGGACCTGGGGGAACCCAAGCATAGAATAAGGCAATAAGGTAAGGCAAGGGGCTAATTACTGTACTGTAATTGTTCAGTGGCTACTTTCCTCTTGGTAATAGTAGAAGAGACTCTTTAGCTATGGTAAGCAGCTCTTCTAGGAGAAGGACACTCCAAAATTCAAACCATTGTTCTCTAGTATTGGGTATTGCCATAGCTACTGTACCATAGTCTTCCACTGCATTTTCGTTTTTTTCCTCTTGTTTTTTTAAATGGTTTGTTGGGCAGGCTTAATAGAAGGGCCAAGGATGCCTGGTGGTTTGTATAGTAGTGTGGATCCTGTTGTGCCCTTGAATGAGATTCTAGTCAACATAATTAACAGGCTTGTCGCTTCTCGTGGGATAAGGTACTGCGTGAAGGACAAACCATGGTTCAATGATGATTGTAGACGTGCTTATTTGGAGAAGCAGGAGGCCTACCATCTTTGGAAGAGTATCAGATCTGATTTTAATTGGAATAAATATACTCAGCTTAGAGCTTTTGTTCAGAGAGTTTATGCTTCAACTGAAAAGGAATACAATTAAATCATAAAAGAAACCCTTTCTGGTACAACCCAGGAACATAAGTGCTGGACTACCCTTGAATCTACACTCTTTGATATAGATGCAACAGTTCCTCCTTTACTTAAACCAGATGACTTTGTCACTCACTGTCCAAAAGAAAAGGCAACCCTTTTGGCTGATGTGTTTGATAGTAAGCTAAACTACCTAGTTTGAATGTTCGATCTCGTGATATTAAAGCTCTCTTGATGGATCTTGATGCTTATAAAAGTGTGGACCCAAATGGTATTTTTCTTTGTTTTAATAAATATGGCAGATTTCTTAGCTCTAATATTATCTTTTATTTTGAGCAAGTTAGCAAGAAGAGGAACTTTGAACACTTGTTAGAGAATTGGTAATGATACTCCACTATGTAAATGTGTTTGTGGTAGCTCATGTTCAACTGATTACCACCCAATTTCCATAACTCTCTTATTATCTAAAGTTTTTAAATGTTTTTTGGCAAAAGGGTTTATTAGATTTGCTGGAGGTAATCATCTGTTCCCTAGTTTGCAATTTGGCTTTCGTAAAGGCCTAGGATCATGTGATGCCCTTCTTACAATCTCCAATGCTGTAAAGAAATCCCTTGATTGTGATCAGGAAGTTCATATGCTTGGCCTTGATTTTAATGCTGCATTTGACCATGTTAATCATGAGGCCCCTATTTTCGAACTCAAACAGTTGGGAGTGGGATTTGCGTTTCTTAGTATCATTATTGAATTTTTACGTAATAGATCACAAAGAGTTGTTGTTGATGGGCATCGTAATGAGTATAGGAATGTGAAATCTGGTTGTCCTCAGGGTAACGTTCTAGGCCCATTACTTTTCATGCTATAAACATATGACATGTGGTTTGGCCTAGAAAACAAACTTGTTGCATATGCAGATGATGCTACACTCTTTGCATCAATTCCATCTTCTGAATGTAGATCTGAGGTTGCTGAATCCCTTAATAGAGATTTAGCTAAAATTATTTCATGGTGCAAATTATGGGGCATGAAATTGAATCCTAACAAAACTCAAAGTATGATTGTTTCTAGGTCAAGGACAGTGGCTCTTCCCCACCCGATTCTCAGCATTGATAATGTTTCCTTTAATATGTATGACTTAAAATTTCAGGCTTGATTCTCGACAGGAAGTTTACTTTTGAGATTATTTTAATCAATTTATTGCGCCCATTGGCGTCAGACATTTGAGTACATGGTAACAGTAATATTTTTTTTACATCTACATTGTAATTAACTTATGACAAAAGAATAAAAAAAAATAAAGTATATACAGACATTTAAGTACATATTAAAACAATATTGTTTACATCTACAGTATATAATGAAGGTTATACAAAAGAATACAAAATGAAGTATAGACAGACATTTAGTACATATCAAAAATAATATTGTTCATTTCTATATATTGAAGGTTATACAAATGAATTCATATGGAATACAAATCAAATTTAGTTTGATTTCGTAGGTAGGCTATACCTATCTTTAGTTAACATTGCAAAACAGCTTATTATTCAGTATCCACCAAAGTGAGGATGGCGCATGAGGATCTCATTGAGCAAATTATTATGTCAATAATTTTTTACATATATCAACTACTGTGAGTCTTCGGGGTAATATGCCCCTAACAAGTGGACATTCCAGGCAATAGTGTTCCAGGGTGTTAGTGTTGGGTGTGTCACATAACCTACAGGAGGAAAAGTGAGGAACTCCATCTTGTTCAGCCACCTGCCAAACTGGTCGCCAACCCAGCCAAAGACGGGCACAAACCACGTTATTTTGACGAACCATGAGTCCACTTCGCCGATACTTGTGTTGGTGAAGAAGGAAGCGAACATAATGCTGTATTGATACACTGGTGGCATTCTCGGCATTACTACAATGATAAGTAGGTGAGCGGGCAGCTTGGCTCACCATTTTTTCTGCAGCACAGGAGAGATGGATTGGGAGCATCAGCCTCTGGAGGATCCAGTTGACAGGCAGCGTTTGCGAGATGGTCAACGGTGTTGTTAGCCAGAAGACCCACGCGAGAGGGAATCCATAGGAAGTGCACTACCAGTGAGCTCATATTGGCCATGCCTAGTTGCCTATGTATTTGTGTAACCAGGGGCTTGGAGTGCTGGTTATGAGTCGCAGATGATTAAGCCGTTGTTTCTGGACCGTGTGATTAAAATAACTGCATCTAGAAGTCAATGTAGTTCACAATACGTGGAGCTTGATGACTTTGAAAGGGGACGGCCTGTCCAGCCCTCTGGCAGGGGTTCCAAAGTGGGGGAGAAAACAGCATATCTAGCATTGCCATCCTGCTGCCCGGAGCCTTCTGTGTAGAGGTGATGGGCTACATTGAGGGACGAGGATAGTCTGTCGATGGTTTCCAATGCACGTTGTTGTTGAAGTTGAGGCGAGTCAGTCTTAGTGACTGGAGTGTAAGAGACTGCTGGCACAGGAGTCAGCCAGAGTGCAAGGCCATGATCCACGTTCTCTGCCACAATGTTGATGTCAAGCCCCCGAATGCTTGAACAGACAGTACTAACTAGTGTACGTACCCCCTAGCATAGTTATGAACGAGGTGCATCTAGATCGAGAGAAGTTCTGATGATGTTTGAATAGTGAGGAGACAAGTGAGGGTAATACAGGCATTTGATACTGAAGTAGAGGACACTGGAGTATATTCTCTCAACGAGTGGGGGAGATGGAGTTCGTGTTGCATGTTTACAGTTCTAGTGGACGCTGGACAACCTAGAATGAATCTCATTGCTTGGTTCTGGAATTTTTCAAGAGGCTGTAGAGTTGATCTGGAGAGATGACATAGTGCAGGGGAAAGATAATCTATCACTGAGCGAATGAAAGCAATATATATGATTCTGGTGACTGGGATAGATACTCCTGCAGAATAATTAGTAAGCCACTTGAGAAGATGTACTCTCTGTCTTGCTGGAATGGATGGTGTAATTTGCACTGGCGCTCCCAAATAGATATATTGTGTGCATAAAGGTACAGCATTGTCTCCCTTAGTAAATTCCAGTAGATTTCTTGCTGGCCTTGGGAAAAGATTCTACTTTTTCCTGGGGAGATGATAAAGCCACAGGAGGATGCGGATTTGTAGAAGGAAGAAAGGAAGTGTTGCAAGAATTCCGGAGATGTTGAGTGAATGCAAATATTGTCTGCATAGCAAGTGATGTTGTTATATATCAGTATTAGGAAGCAAGGAGAGGAGGCGATGAAGGAGAATATTAAATAAAAATGGGCTAAGTACTCCCCTTGTGGCGTGCTAAGTTCAAGTTCCTTTGCAGTGCTCAATGCTCCCTTAAACAGCACACGAGAGACTCTATTGCGAAGATATCCACGTATCCACCTCAAAAGGTTTCCCTTGATTCCAAAATCAATAAGCTGGTCTAAAATAATGTCTTTATTTGCAATGTCAAATGCACTTTTCATATCAATGAAGGCTACAATACTGGTTGGGGAGAGACAAGTGTAGAGCTCCACGAGACAATGATGTGTTCCTTGTTGGGGTAGGA
>NC_090734.1:76761550-76779050 GCF_036898095.1 Palaemon carinicauda
GTTATGTCCTGTTGCCTTGAGGTTTTGTATATAAAGGAGAGTGTTCCTTAATAAACAACTCAGTTGATTGCATCCTGCTTTTGAGTTCACAACCCTCTCTCGGCCCGTCACATTGGTGACCCCGGAAGTCGACTCGCTCCCACCGCCTTCCACCCCCACCCCCTCGCCCCTTCATCGTTGGCACTATGACGGACTCTACGGCAGTTGGTGCTGCGGCCGCTCCATTCAAACTTTCATCGTTTGCCAGCGGAGAGGCGTTTGCTTGGTTTCAGCGCGCAGAAGTTCAGTTTCGTATCAAGGAGTGACTTGCTCAACCACCAAAGCGGATTATGTTCTCGTGGCGATACCAGAGGACACCTTCCCAGAAATATCCGACTGGCTTTGTGAACAAGGAGACACCCCAGTAGCGTATGACGCCCTCAAAACATACCTTCTGCAGCAGTACTCGCCGTCGCCAGCCGCCCGTATAGCAAAGCTTTTTCAGCTCTCGCAACAACCGTTGGGGGACCAAAGGGCTTCGCTTGCCCTCAGGGAAATTACCAGTATCGCTCGCCTTCAACCTGCCGCAGACGGTTCTCCTCATGAGGTGAACCTACTTCGTGCCCTTTGGATACGTCGTTTACTTGAACCTGTACGCGCTGCCATACCCGATGTCGATAGTTTACCCATAAAGGACTTGATGACCAAAGCTGACGCCCTTATGGACAGCCACTTCAAGACCTCCATCAACGCCTCCACCCCTGATGAAGAGGATGCCTATTCAACGTCAACCGAAGCTGACATTAATGCCGTAGGACATACACGCCTACCCCGTGACGTGCCAAAGCAGCGACAAAGCCGCCCACCACCCACCAGTCGCTCGCGCCCCAACGAACGACTTCTACAGCCGCTTACTACCTTCCATCCGCCGCAGTTTTGCTACTACCACTTCAGATTCGGGGCAACCGCGAAGAAATGTGCCAAGGATTGTCAGTGGCCAAAAAACGTGTAAGTAGGCCATCGCTTGTGGCGGTGGCCTCCCGTGTTTCTAATCTTTTCTTTTTACAGGATGCAGGAACGGGCGTGCGATTTTTGGTAGACACGGGTGCTTGTCGTTCTCTTTTGCCAAGGAAACTCCTCAAGGCACGACGTAGTCTGTCTACATCTGCTGATGTCCGCTTGGTAGCTGCCAACGGATCTGCGATACCCACCTACGGTTACGAGAACCTCACATTATCGTTCGGAAACGGTAAATTCAATTGGAAGTTTCTCGTTGCTGACGTCACAATGCTAATCCTCGGTGCGGATTTCCTCTCTCATTTCCACCTTCTGGTCGATGTCGCCCACCGACGATTGGTCAACGCAGACTCGTACTTGTCGACACCTCTTCAACCCGTCCCCTCTAACCTCGCTCTCCCCATCAGCGCACCCACGGATGCCTACGCCCACCTCCTCACGTCGTACCCGGAAGTTTTCCGTCCAGAACTTCGCCAAACGCCCACGGTTCCTGCCAAGCACGGTATTTATCACCATATCAAGACGACGGGACCCCCAGTCTTCGCAAAATTCAGACGTCTGGCACCGGAACGATTGGTAGCCGCCAAACAAACGTTCGCCGAAATGGAGGAAATGGGCCTTTAGCCAAAAGGCCTCCAGCCCATGGTCGTCACCCTTACACATCGTTCTGAAGAAAGACGGCTCCCTGCGTCCGTGCGGGGATTACAGGCGCCTGAACATGCAAACAGAACCGGATCACTACCCCCTCCCAAACATTGCCGACGTGACCTCCTACCTGCATAAAGCGAAGGTTTTCTCTACGCTCGACCTCCTGAAGGGGTATTATCAGGTGCCTATGAACCCAGAAGACATCCCCAAGACCGCCATCACCACTCCGTTTGGTACATACACCCTCAATTACTCCTGTTTTGGCCTTCGTAATGCTGGGGCAACGTTTCAACTACTCATGGATGGCATCTTAGGGGACCTCCCTTTCTGTGTATGTTATGTGGACGACATACTTGTGTTCTCCTCCTCAAAAGAGGAACACCTCCGTCACCTGCGCATCGTGCTCGACCACCTGCAACAAAACGGCCTTGTAGTCCAGTACGACAAGTGTAGCTTTGGCGCCAACGAAGTGTCGTTCTTAGGGCACCGTATCACTCCTGAAGGAGTCCATCCCCTCCCTGAGAAGGTAGCAGCCGTTCAGAACTTCCCCGCGCCCTCGACCGTCAAAGCTCTGCAGGAATTCTTGGGCATGATCAACTATTATGACCGTTTTCTGCCAGCCATTGCCGCCACTCTTACTCCCCTCTACGCCTCCCTCAAGGGCAAGCCAAAGGACCTGAAGTGGGGTCCCCTTCAAGAAGCAGCCTTCTGCAATGCAAAGAAAGCCCTATCAACTGCTGCGGCTCTCACTTTTCCTATCCCGCACGCCCCTCTCCTTCTCTCCACCGATGCCAGCGACGTCGCTATTGGTGCAGTACCCGAACAGGTGGTCAAAGGCTCGCCCCGCCCATTGGCCTTCTTCAGCAGAAAACTGTCCAAGGCAGAATCGGGTTATCCTACCTTCGATCGAGAATTGCTGGCGGTGCACTTGGCTGTCCGTCACTTTCACCATTTCTTAGAAGGTACGCCCTTCGTCATTCGCACAGACCACAGCCTCTGGTGCACGCCTTCACTCGACAGTCTGACGCCTGGTCCGCCCGTCAACGCCGACATCTCTCCGACGTGGCTGAATACAATTGCACCCTTCAATAAGTCCCTGGGAAAATGAATCCCGTTGCCGATGCCCTGTCAAGAAACACGTTGGCTGCCGTTCAACTGGGATTGGATTACAACGCCCTGGCTGAAGCCCAACGACAGGATCCAGAGTATCAAGCTTGTAGGACATCCTGCACGTCCCTCCGTTGGGAAGACTTTCCCCTCGAAGACTCCAACACCACCCTCCTCTGTGACGTCAGTACTGGTAGACCGCGACCTTGGATTCCTGCTCCCATGCGCCGACAGGTGTTTGATTTCATTCACGGCCTTTCACATCCCTCGTGCCGTTCTACTGCACATCTGCTGAAGGCAAAGTTCATTTGGCACGGCATTTCTAAGGATGCTAAGGATTGGGTCCGCGCCTGTACTTCTTGCCAAACTTCCAAAGTACATCGGCACACGGATTCAGGAGTGGGCACCTTTCCTCAACCTCAGCGTCGTTTCGCACACATTCACGTCGACGTTGTAGGCCCCCTACCCACATCACAAGGACATCGTTACCTGTTTACCGTCATTGACCGCTCCACTCGTTGGCCTGAAGCCATTCCCATGGAAACTGCAACGTCCGACTCATGTACATCTGCCTTACTCTCTGGATGGATTTCAAGATTCGGTATCCCTGAGCATATTACTTCTGATAGGGGAACCACTTTCACCTCTCAATTGTAGACGTCATTAGCGAATCTCCTGGGCATCACCCTACATCAGACAACGGCCTACAACCCCGCTGCCAATGGAATGGTTGAACGTTTTCATCGCACCCACAAAGCAGCTTTGATGTCCCGCTGCAAGGATTGCAACTGGTTTACTCAGCTTCCCTGGGTCCTCCTGGGACTAAAGACTACTCCTAAAGACGCCCTCGACGTCTCGGCAGCTGAAATGGTGTATGGCGACCCGTTGGTCGTCCCTGCCGAATTTTTTCCTTCTACAACCTCCTCCGACGATCTCCAGCGCATACGTCACGTCGTGGGAAAATTTACTCCGTGCCGCCAGACTTACAAGCCCCCAGCGAGGCATCACATACCAACGGACTTGCACTTTGCAACGCACGTCTTCCTGCGCAACGACACTAGCAAGCCACCACTAACGCCCCCTTACACGGGCCCTTTCCTTGTGATCCGATGCAGTTCGAAAGCATTCCTATTAAACATTCGGGGCAAAGAAGACTGGGTCTCCATTGATCGTCTAAAACCTGCTTATCTTCTGCCAGATGACCCGCCTACAGTTCGCCTCTCTAGATCAGGGCGCCCTATTTAACATGTACAGTATGTCATTTTTAGGGGGGGGGGAGCCATGTACCAACCGTGTGTCACACAATTGTACATAATTCCTTTTGTATATATTATGCTTGTTTCTGCGCTCTTCCCTCGCACTAAAAAGAACCTGAATAATCATGTCTCCGGTTTTGCTCTGTAACATTGTCTGTCTCTCGAACTTGTTATGTCCTGTTGCCTTGAGGTTTTGTATATAAAGGAGAGTGTTCCTTAATAAACAACTCAGTTGATTGCATCCTGCCTTTGAGTTCACAACCCTCTCTCGGCCCGTCACAATTCTATTCAATTGCAAAATGGTGATAGATTGATACTTATGTGTGGCAGGTATGAATTACATTCTGTTCCAATTAAGTAGGCTATTTTTGGACATTTTTAAACCAAAATGACGTCATGGAAAGATCAAGAATTCAAAGATTAAAGAGCTCTACACATTGTTTCTTTTCATGGTCAATAGATGGCCGTAGCAGTAGAGTACCAAATTGCTAATTATCCCCATCATCTACTCATTATAATTTCTTATTACTTAATTTTTGTTGCTATTTGGGCACAAAATTGTTATAAAACAGACGCACGTGAACTTAATGTTCCTTGTTGTCTGGCCACAAGTTATTTCATATGAAATTACAAATTTCCAAATAAATGTCACAGACATACTTCCTCAGCAAATAATTGTTAGTTCAATTATATTTGGGGGTTAGGGGGGTCGCCAGATAGTGACATATGTACTGAAATTCATGAGACAATCAAGTAATTACAGTTATTTGATATAATTTTCAATTACCTTTTTATGAAACGAAAAGATAATAATATGTTTCTTGGTATGACATGTATTGTTAGTAAAACCTACGTAGAATAACAATATTGTTACATTAAGGAAGGCATAATAAGGCAGACTCCTCTAGCTCCCTCCCTTACATAGTAACGAAATTTTCTTTACAGCCAATAGATGGCATTAGAGGCATCTTATCCCAACTAATATAGTCAATTATTTGAAGACCACGTGTGTCAAAAAACTGCGCTAGGAAGGTAGAGGCTAGAGAATTTGTAGCTGTTAAATTGTCCATCGATCGTTTCCTTATTAGGAATGAATATTTGTATCAGAAAATGATGTGAATTTTTCATATGCTATAGGAAGCAATCAGAGTTTTCTTATGCAAGTGTTTAGTATTTCCTTTCCTCATGAAAACACATGGATGGTAAGTCATGTACCTGTACAAGTGACCAAGGTAACAATCATCAGCATAGTTAAGTTTGGGACAGCGCTGCCAAATGGAATTTTCTTGAATGGAGAATATCATTATTCAATATAGATTCAAATAATTTAAGGAGTAACAGTTATATACCACAAGGTGCATAGCAATGGGGCAATTTGATATTCTTATAATCAGCGTAATCAACATAGACAAATCGAATAATGAAAAAGAAAATGGTCTCATTTCTGTGTCTCCGCCAAGGACTGACTGTGTTCCGTCATCGAATTTGTGTTTGTTAATAAGGACGTTCCATAGTGTAAATTATTTATGAAATAAACCTTATCATCCTTTCCTTAGTAAATGCAGGCATGTCAGTAAAGCGGTGTCTTGGTTCAATATAGGTTAAAAGAGTCTATTAAATATATAACGGATTTTGAGCGAAGTGAAAAATCTATTTTTGGGTGAGGTAGCCATGTCGTCCGGATGGAAGTTCCTAAAGGGTAGCTTCCTAGGGTATATTTGACTACAGTGATATTCCCAGAGAATTTTACCTTAAGGTATCCAGAATTCTAACTCCTGGAGAGAATATCCCTAAATAATCTCACAGGAATATCGCATAATATCAGAGGACGTATTCTTGACACGTCACATAGCTATCTTCATCCCGAACAGTATTAACGCTTCGAGGGGTTACAGTGACAAGAATCTGAAACGAGAATGAAAAGAGAGCCGCTCATAAGGCCTATCTCCTATTCCGTTTCCAGTGTGTATCTGATAAAGGCGGTAGCGCCCTCTTTATTCCTTGTAGCGATATACGAGGTGCTACAGATACAGTATTATAGGGAGGGGTCAATAAGCCCTTTTACAATAAAAGAAAGGGCGAGTCCATGAGGACGACATGGCTACCTCACCCAAAAATAGATTTTTGAGCGAATTTTTGGGCTCAGGCCATGTCGTCCTGATGGAAGTTTACCAGAGCATTACTGTATCTGTGGATTCTCAATCGGTGCCGTACTCTCAAGAAAGTATTTTCCTGGTCCGTCTAAACCTAGAGACCTATGATGTTACCGTCATACATCATTTCATCTAAGCATGAACCATGTTAGTGTTTCCTGCCCCCTACAGGGAAGAGTCGTACTAGACTCTGGAAAAAGTCTCGAGGAGTACATAATAACTATGGATGACAAAATGACAAGCTTGTATAGTGGTCTCGCCCTATACATTATAAAGCAAAGTTTGTATAAGAGTCACCAATGTCAGTATGAATTTGTGACACCTTCCCCAATGTGACTACTCTTATTAACTATTTGATAACGGATGTATCCGCATAGGAACAAATTTTGCCTCTCTGCCACTATCCCGTTAGGGTACCACGTCAACCCTTCCTAAGGAAGGGTTAAAGTGAGTGGACTTTGCTTGAATCAAGGAACAATCTTAAAAGACATACCATGATAAAAATATCCACATTTTAATCTTAATGCTCAGTACATTTTTAATAAAATGAGTGTGGGCGAATAAGACTATGAACTAGTTTATTAAACTTTAATAAACGTACATATCAGATCAACATTTACAAAATTTATAAAATGTGGATGATATGCGTTAAAGCATAAAGAAAAACAGTCAACAGAAAATATTGTTTCGTCTACTAAGAAACAGATTTGCCACTTCAATTGAATTATTAATAATATTGATATAGTCTGTATTACTGTTTATTTACACTAGCGTAAGAAACGCTTGGCACAAGTGTCCGTATTATGCTATAGTTCACCGACATCAATGGAACAGTTCGTAAGGACACTTTCGTGGCCTATCGCTCAGTGTGTAGTAACATACAGTGACTACACACGCAGCCTCTTAATTAATCGTCCCAAATTAATTACACTGTTCCTCGCAGCAGATTTAAAACAGAAGGTTAAAGAATTCTACCTGCTGCTACCTCTTAAGTTGCTCCACTTGTTTTGCATAGTGCATAAAGAACACCTTGGATGACTACCAGCTGGTGTACAAACAAGGATGTTCAAAGTCCATATAATTAAAGAAATTTTATGGAAGAGGCAACTTTTCTCGGATCATGACTAACGGGTGTACTGTCTGGATCCGTTCTGCGAATAACACGGGTGATTTTCGCCCTTAGTTATAGATAACTTTGAACCCAGGGTTTCTATTCTGAACAGCTGTTCTCCCATAAAGTCTGAAGTTCTATGAAGATAGACCTTTAAGCACTCCACTGGTGGGTAGCTTGTTCCTGGTAAGAAACATCGGGTCTGGATATAGATTCAGTTCTCCCTCCAAGAACTGGACGTGTCCTTCCTCTCTAGAGAGAGCCACTATTTCACTAACTCTGGCCCCCAAAGCGAGTACAAACAGAAATAAGACTTAAATTCAAAACTTTCTAAGCGCATTCCTCATTGTTCATTATTTATACACTATGAAGAATCATATCTAATGACCATGCAAAAGGTCTTTGGAGGCGCTGAAGGGCTAAGCAAAGCATGGGCCTTTGTAGTTCATTAAGAACGTCGTTAGAAAGGTCTACCTGTAAGGCATATGGTATCTGACTTGTCAAGGCAGGCTTGAACAATAGAATTGTATTAGCTGCTAAACCTTGCTCATGAAGGTAAATGAAGAATGATAAATAGGAATCTGTCGAGATTTCTCTTGGTTTCTTTGCCTTGACAAAGGTTATCTGTTTCTTCCCTGAAACCTCATAATGTCTTCTGGTTTCCTCCAAAAGTCTAAACTGACTTTTAACACCGAATCTTTTTCTCATCGCTAAGGAGAGAAAATCATGAGATGTAGGTTCCGTGTTTTCTGTGATGAAGCGAAGACAGTCGACTTCTGTACTCGCTAAGACAGGGATGGATCCGGTAGCGGTACGAATTTTAGTCGTAGTTCCAATGCCAGAGGGAACCACACGCTATTTGGCCACTTGTGGGCCACTATTGCTGATTTCCCTTTGAAGGATCTCAGCTTATCGAGAATCTTCAAAAGGAGGTTGTGCGGAGGGAACAGATAAATATTGGACCATCTGTTCCAGTCTAGGGACATAGCGTCCACTGCCTCCGCTAGCGGATCCTCGTATGGGGACACATAACAATCTATTTTCTTGTTGTCTTTCGTCGCAAAGAGGTCTATCTGCAGCTCCGGGACTTGGCCCGAGATGAACGAGAACGATCCTGCGTCAAGGGACCATTCTGACTCTATAGGTGTAAACCTGGATAGAGCGTCCGCTGTCACATTGCGGAACCCTTGAATGTGAACTGCTGACAGGTGCCATTTCTTCCATTCCGCCAAACGGAATATGGCCAACATCACTTAGTTGATTTGGGGTGACCTCGACCCTTGTCGATTCAGGCATCTCACTATCTCCTCGCTGTCTAGAACCAGTCTTATGTGGGTCGAGTGGCGAGGAGATACTTTCTTTAGTGTCAGAAGTACTGCCATGGCTTCTAGAAAGTTGATGTGAAATGACTTGAAAAGATTGGACCAAGCTCCTTGGACTCTCTTCTGATGAGAGTGACCTCCCCAGCCTTCCTTTGAAGCGTCTGTGTGGATAGTTACTGATGGGGGAGGAGGTTGAAGAAGTATTGATCTCTTCAACTGCTTGGCATTGGACCACGGCTTGAGAAGCGTTCGCAGTCGAGTCGGTAGAGGTCTTATTAGATCTCTTCGCGCGTTTGATGCGTATTTTCTCCAGACTCCTGTTGCATCCTTTAGCTGTGCTCTTAGCACTGGGTCTGTTATCAAAGCAAACTGTAGAGAGCCCAGCACTCTCTCCTGTTTGCGTCTTGATATCCGTTTGGATTTCAATAGTCTCTTGATAGATCCTGCTATTTCTTTCCTCTTCTTCCCAGGAATGGAAAGTCGATGTGACTCCAAATTCCAGTGGATTCCCAACCACTGAAATTTTTGAGCTGGAGAAAGTCAAGACTTTTTGATGTAGATCTTGAATCCCAGATGTTCCAGGAACTGGATCACTATCTTAGAAGCTTGCATGCATTCTGTCCTGGATGCTGCCCACACCAGCCAGTCATCCAAGTAGGCTACTACTTGGACCCCCTTTAGGCGTAATTGATGGACGGCTGCGTTCGCGAGCTTCGTTAAAATCCTTGGCGCTATGTTTAGCCCGAAAGGCATGGCTCTGAAGGCGTGAAGTTTTCTATGTAACTTGAAGCCTAGGTAGGAGGAGAGATGACGATTAATTGGCATGTGCCAATAAGCGTCAGACAAATCTATAGAAACAGCATATGCCCTTTTGGGCAGTAGGGTCCTTATGTGTTGAAGTTTGAACATTCTGAACTTGTAGTTCACTATGAACTTGTTGAGTGGCGACAAGTCTAGAATGACTCTGAGTTTTTTTGAGTCCTTCTTTGGAACACAAAACAGCCTTCCTTGAAAATTGATGGACTTAACTTTCCGGATTACTCTTTTGTCTAAGAGCTCACGGACATATTCTTCCAGAACGTGGGTTGAGTGTTGGAAGAATTGAGGAAATTAAGGTGGAGGACTGCTCCAGCTCCAACCTAGTCCATTTTTAATTAAGCTGTGGGCCCAGGGATCGAAGATCCAGCGATCCCTAAATAGCTGTAGTCTCCCTCCTACTAGAAGTATCTCACTTCTGCTGTTGTGGACCTGAGGCCTTGCCTCCTTGACCGCGTTCTCCCCTGTATCCCCTTCCTCTTGAAGGGCGTCTAGAAGAACCTCTGGCTGTTCCTCTAGCTCTCGAACAAAAGGAAGAAGTCTGCCTTTCGAAGGCTGGGTTAAAAACTGGCGACTGTGTCGCCACTTGTTGAGGTACCAGCTGGTACGTGGTTGGAGGTTGTGCCACTATCTGAGGCACCACGGTCACAGGAAGTTGTTGTTGTTGTTGCTGTTGATAGGGTTTAGCCAGCCGAGAGGATGGCCTAGGCCTTTTTGTCTTCTTCTTGGGTTGGGGACCCTCATCCGGAGAAGACTTTCTCTTAAGAACTAAGCCCCACTTTTTGAAAAGGTTCCTATTCTCTGTGGTGGCCTTGTCTACTACCTCTTTAACCACTTCATTGGGAAAGAGGTCTTTACC
Source organism: Palaemon carinicauda (assembly GCF_036898095.1). Classification (NCBI taxonomy): domain Eukaryota; kingdom Metazoa; phylum Arthropoda; class Malacostraca; order Decapoda; family Palaemonidae; genus Palaemon; species Palaemon carinicauda. The sequence goes on from NC_090734.1 coordinate 76,771,819, forward strand.
CCAAATACGAGAGGAGATCAGTTTCCTCGGTTCGTGCCCCACCGCAGCCTAGGTGATCACGAACTCTCTACAGGCTCTACTAGCTTTAATAAAGCTATAGAGATCCTTCGTAACTGTGGCCAGATGGGTTTTGGCCACTACCATGAACATGTCCTGGTTCTTGGGGTCACTTGCCATCGTTTCTAATGTCGTTTGCAACGACATCGATGCCGCAAGTCTTTCCTTTGTCTCTTGCTCTCTAAGCAAGAAAACCTCCGACAGTTTTGGAAGTTCCTCACCGAACTGACGTTCAGCAGTATCAGCTTCCAGCTTCCCGACTGAGAAGGTAAGGTGTATGTCCTTCTAGTCTTCTTGGTCCAAGGGCAAGGTCAGAGATAATGGCTTGCACTCCTCCAAGGAGGAGCATGGTTTCCCTGCCTCCACCGCCTTTAAGGCTGCCTTATATCCCTTTTCCAAGAAGGGAAAGGCTCTGGTAGGAGAGGCCACAAAGGAGGGAAGCTTCTTACTCAAGGCGGGCACTTTTGAGTTAGTGAAGCCCCTCTCTTTCATCGAGCTCGCTAGTAACGCCTGAGCTTCACTATGGTCAAAAACTATGACCTACTTCGGCTCCATCTCCTCCTTTGAGGCTGGCTCCTTCCTAAGACGGACATAGCAGTCCGGATAAGAATCTTTGTTGGGCCAAAATTCCACCTCTTCCAGGGGGAATTGCTCCCAACTTTTCTGAAATCACGATCTTCCCGGTTGTCATTGGCATGTGTTCGGCATACCTCCAAGGATTGGTATCCGAGCACAAAGGAAGATCCTTCACGCTGAGCCACTTCTGGGGCCCACGTGATGCTGCAAGTCTGCGTATCTCCAGTTTCATTGCAGCTTCCTTCTCATCATTCTTCCTTTGAATTTTTTGGATCATCTCAACAATGGAAGAAAGAGTCCTTCCCAGTTCATCTGGGATAGCAGACGATGTAGAGGATACAGGTTCTGGGTCCGGAACCAATGTAACCGACACCTCGTCGATTTCTTCCTCTTCTACTTGAGGAGCCTGGAACAGCTCCTCCTCCTGACCTTCTCCTAGAAGGTCCTTCTCAGTAGAATCCGACACCTCTGACATCTTATCGTCCAATTGGATGTCTTGAAGGGCGGCCGAGACTTCAGAATCTACCGGATTCTGGGCAGTTGGTATCTCCACCTGAGGCTGGGGGATGATTGCATCAGCCGATGCTTTAGGGAAAAGGTAGGCCCTCATCTTCTAATTTGGAAGGTAGGGGCCTGAGGTGTTTTTCTGAAAACTCCTCACCCAGGATCGTACCATTTCCCTGGCAGCATTCCTTGACTCCGTCGACTTAGGGTCGTCAAAAGCCTCGGTAATCAGGTTAGAACAAACTGTACAAACCTGAGGGTCCCAATACCGGAGATCACCTCTGGAGGCTGCGCATGCTGCGTGCCTCCTGCAAAGTTGATGTCCACAGAAGTTCTTACTGCGGACATTACAGAAAACACTCCCGCACTTCGGATGGTCCTCCTGTAAAGAGAAGAAAAATCCATGAGTATCAAGTGAAGGCTTTTCACTTATATTGAAACATTTAGCTTATATAGAAAAGCTATAAAAGAAAGAAGGAAAGACACATACTTGTATTTCCTGTCCAGTCAATTGCTTTAACCTCCCAAGATATTAAAACTAAGGTTAATTCTATTCTAGAATACCTTATGTAATTTCCTAAACGGAAATTTAAGGTGTAGTTCACACCTTGAAATAAAGTTTTAATATACGGGATAGAAAGAATACAGAAAGAACTCACGTTCTATATATTGTACGGTCTCAACAAAAGGCTATACAAGATAACATTAAGTATGTTGAAGAACTTTAGTGTTATCACAAACTCTAAACTGTAGTTTTACTAATGCAGAGTGTACTTCACTACAAATATAGTAACTACTGTACATCGCATGCTGTTGGGCCGGCCGGCATCTACCCCTGTATAGTTCAAAGATATACTACCTTTAACTAATAGGCGGCAGCCCACTGATTCGAAAATGTGTGCCGGGCGGCAATCATTGCTGGTCGACAGCTGAAAACACTAATACCCGGCTGCCAGCCGCTAATCGTAGTGGCCAGCAGATTCGGGATGTGTTTCCACTGCCGGCAGGCGAAGGTAGTAATACCCATGCCCGCCGGCAGTAGCTAAGAACCAGAGGACCTCCACCTGCCCGGCTGTCGGCTGTTAGGCCGGCAGCTGGGTTAGGGGTACAACACAATAGTCAGAGAAACAGTATGGATGTAAGGTTATAAGGCGGCATTGCCATACGACCTTCCATCCAGAAAGAGTGAATTTATGGAAGGGGAGAATGTTGCATTCAGGCTTCCAAAGAATCCATAGCCCGCCGGACTCTGCCGGCAGGCATGGAAGGGAGACCAAGGAAGGTCTGGGGTTCACTCTGCAAAGAACAAGGGGTCTCTGCCGGCAGACATGTAATTGCCAGCCGGCAGAGAGCTGAGCCGGTCCTCCATCCTAACCTACACTAGGTACGGAAGTAGGACTGCGGCCAAAAGAAAATAAAAGAAAGAGAGGTGGGGAAGGGATAAGGGTCCTATAAACTTCGTTCTAGCAAGAGACACACTCAACAGTTAGGGAAGCTCATCCTAACCTAGAGTTGTCTATTAGGGAGGAAGACTGGCAATACTTGCTATCCTCCTCCCAACCAGAACAAAGTTAGGTGAAGTTATTTCGCCAGGCAACGGAGAAAACTCATTCTCCAGCCGTAGAAAAACAACACAAGACAGTCTGCTAGACCACTAGAGGAAGGAATCATCTCATACAGAATCCTTCAGACGTGGACTAGGGAAGCAAAGCTTCCTGTATCCGCCCCTAACCTAGAAAAGGAGACTCATTCTCTATGCTAGGAAGAAACAGACCACAGACTAGAAACTCTGATGTTCTGCCCTAACCCAAAAAGCCAGTCACTCTGGTTATCAGGACACGCCAGACATATCCTAGTATAGTTATACCTGAATTATTATACAGATAAAACCGCTAGGATTAAGCCTAAGGCTTACTCAGAGGGAGAGAGGGATTGAACTTAGCCTCCGGAGGAGAAAAGAACAATCGGGGATGTGCGAAAGTATACTACTGTACCAAGGTTACTAGCCTAGGTACGGTGAGAATCGATTATCTAATTCCCCGAAACTCTCTCGTATACAATCTTGGAAAGAACATTCAACAATATCTTACATGTATAAAATATTAGCCTATACCTTCAATAATATAACACTCGGAAAAACTTATATCATGCATGAAAGTACTAGGGCCAGACGTCTAGGCTACTAAGCCTCGCGAAGGACAAGATCGGTTACCTAAATCACCGAACTAAAAACTAAAGGCATTATATAAGCATTCCTAGAGGAGCTAAATAGCTAGATTATTAAAGCATAACAAACCAGGAACGTCGCTCTAGCTAACATAAATAGCGAGCGATAGCATCCAGGATGCCTCCGGTAGGCAACAGCTCTTGTTTACGTTAATATCACTTTTGATTTAATTCAAAACAACAAGAGCTTACATTTATACATAGTAAAGATAATACTCAACTTTCCAGAGGCAGAAGAGTCCGGAGAAGTCATCAAAATGTTGAATTAAATCCAAAATAACGAGAGAACACAAGGGAAAACACCGAGTAGTAGAGCTACACGAAAAGGAATAAAGAGGGCGCTACCGCCTTCATCAGATACACACTGGAAACGGAATAGGAGAGATGCCTTATGAGCGGCTCTCTTTTCATTCTCGTTTCAGATTCTTGTCACTGTAACCCCTCAAAGCGTTAATACTGTTCGGGGTGAAGATAGCTATGTGACATGTCAAGAATACGTCCTCTGATATTATGCGATATCCCTGTGAGATTATTTAGGGATATTTGCTCCAGGAGTTAGAATTCTGGATACCCTAAGGTAAAATTCTCTGGGAATATCACTGTAGTCAAATATACCCTAGGAAGCTACCCTTTAGGAACTTCCATCAGGACGACATGGCCTGAGCCCAAATATATATATATATATATATATATATATATATATATATATATATAAATATATATATATATATATATATATATATATATATATATACATATATATATATATATATATATAAATATATATATATATATATATATATATATATATATATATATATATATATATATGTATGTATATATATATATATGTATATATATATATATATATATATATATATATATACTGCAAATATATATATATATATATATATATATATATACTGTATATATAACATTAATGTTTTCCCTTAACCAGTAACAGCCACGGTCTTCCTAAGCTAATGATAAGCCAATCGTTAATATGAATATTCTGACCTTAAAAGATCGTTGAGAGAGAGAGAGAGAGAGAGAGAGAGAGAGAGAGAGAGAGAGAGAGAGAGAGAGAGAGAGAGAGAGAGATGACCTACAAGATAGGGATGCTGATGATCTCTGCAAATGAATCAGAAGAGACGGAGTATACCTTTAACAAGAAGAGCCAGTGTTTATTTATATAGGTGAAGTGAGGATTTTGTATTAAGCAATTAAAGATATATGACAATTATTAGTCAGCATTTATATTTATTAGTACGAATATTGATCGTGATGTTTTTAAGGAATTTGGTGCTGAGCACTGAGTTGAAGATCATATCTTGTAGGGACGAAAATGTAAGCATACATGATTATAAAGTCTCTGGGATTAACGAGGATATAGATAAAGTTCATCTGTACAAAAGTCTGTTTCAAAGGAAACGTTTCTTCTGTAACGATATCAAAGTCAGTTTAAATCATTGCCAATAAATCACAAGAAAGGTTTCCTTTATTTACATTATTCATTCGATGGAAAGGTTAACAAAGATGATAGCTTGTTGGATGTCAAAGAAGGATAATCGAGATTTTTTTTCAAATTATTAAAAAGTTTTTCCAATAACATACAAATACCCTGTGTTCGATAGAAATTGGAATATAGGTTAAGCTGATTTGATCAATCAAATGTTTATCCTTATTTCTATCGGTCATAGGTTCGAGTCCTTGGCCGGGCAGAAATATCTATCATTTTAGAAATTTCCCTAACCAATTGAGATCTCAAGGCAGATTGAATTTTATATTAAAGGGTTCCTGTAACTTATTTGAAAAAAAATTATATATATATATATATATATACATATATATATATATATATATATATATATATATATATATATATATATATATATGTATGTATGTATATATATATATATAAATGCATATATATATATATATATATATATATATATATAAATGCATATATATATATATATATATATATATATATATATATATATATATATATATATATATATGTATATATTGAACATGTATCCCTAACTCTCGTGGTGTTAATCAATGTAAATATCAACCACAATAGCATTTAGTATCGAATTCTACACTTAGAAATGTACAGTATGTCCAGTGGAAATTCATTTATGATGAATGCTTCTGGCTGGGCAAGCATTCGATCCTCTATCCTGAGTAGGAACAATGCCTGCATGGACGTCTTTACTAATCAGGCTATCTTAAGTCCACTGTACGTATATCTGTTGAATTCATGAATCTGTTCTTAGTCTTGAAGCCTATCCATCAGAGCGTTTTCAAACTTTAGTCTCCCACCCTAAAAAACGTTCATACTCGTGTTTCTCATTTTGGGAGGATGTATTTGTTCCAGGAATTCGAGATTAAATTCCATCTCATCCTGGGATATCTATTTTTTATGAATTGCCTTTATTACTCATTTTTGTTAATGTTAGTCTGCCTTTTAACCATACAACCATTGTTTTTAAGCAAAGGGTAGTGCCATAGCCACTGTACTATAATATTCCATTACCCTTTTACTCGAGTTATCTGCATGAGATGATGAGAGTACGCTCACGTGCACTTTACTGTCTTTCTCCCTTCAGCTTTTTTTTTTTTTTTTTTTTTTTTTTTTTTTTGTTAACTATCTGTTCGCCCTACAAAGCCTTGAGATTTGTTGTCTGTTGACTTTTCAGTTGGAGTGACAGTTTGTTAATTAATAATTAATTATACTTTTCACTTGGAGTGACAGTATGTCACTTAATATGGAATCATAAATACCTAATATTTATGATAGTAGCTCACAATGTACAGTATGATATAAAGAGTTTTTCGTAAATGCTAATGTTTATAGTCAGGGTGTTTTACTTATGGCAGCTCATTCATGAAACAGTCCTTAATTGTTCATGAAATATATGTACAACTTTAGTATTACACCGTATGTACATGCTTATTGGTATTTTCTTTTATTACTACTTACTGAATTGGTAATGGAAATGAAAAAAAAAATTGAGTATTTTTAATTATATATTTTGTTCTGATTTTACAAAACTGAAATTAATGTCTTTTTTTTTTTACAGTTGATAATATAACAAAATGAAAAACAATTTTATCAGTAAAAGTAAAATCAAGGGCACAGTCTGTAGGTAATATTTAGTACGAAATTTGTAATAATATTCAACTTAGTAATTAACCATTATTTTTTTGCAGCTGATAATATAGCAAAATGAAAAACATAGTTTTATGTTAGTGAAAAAAAATTAAGGGCATGGTTTTAGGTAATACTAATTACGAAATTTGTAGGTATTGTCAAGTTAGTAAAAAACCATTAGACAACTCCTTATGAAATTTGTAATTAGTAATTTTGCTATTAAGAGAGAGAGAGAGAGAGAGAGAGAGAGAGAGAGAGAGAGAGAGAGAGAGAGAGAGAGAGAGAGACCATGGGATAAGCGAGAGAGAGAGAGAGAGACCCCATGGGATAAGCGAGAGAGAGAGAGAGAGAGAGAGAGAGAGAGAGAGAGAGAGAGAGAGAGAGAGAGACCCCATGGGATAATCTCTCTCTCTCTCTCTCTCTCTCTCTCTCTCTCTCTCTCACACACACATCATTGTGTCACACACTATTAACAACATAATAATCAACAGCAACTATTACTACTACTGGTAATAGTACTACCACTCCTACTATAACAACTACTACTACTACTTCGAAAAGGAAGACTATTCAATTTCAATTTCCAATAGTTTGTTCCGGTAAGTCCCGGGACAATGAGAAAAATCCCAGGACTCTTTAACCATCGGAAAATAGGCGGGATCCCGGGAAACACTAGTTTCTACGGCCCTGATATATATATATATATATA
>NC_090734.1:76784050-76786550 GCF_036898095.1 Palaemon carinicauda
GATTTATAGCTTTCTGCCTGTGAGAATGTAGATGAAGGATTGCAATTGGATTATGATTATTAAGAAATGATTTAGGTGTTCTTGAAATCATAAGACATTGTCATCGGACGAAGAATTCTTTGCTGCTTAGGGCTAGATGATGAAATCAGTCATAATGATTAAACATAAAGAAAACAAAATAGCTTCTTGAGAGAGAGAGAGAGAGAGAGAGAGAGAGAGAGAGAGAGAGAGAGAGAGAGAGAGAGAGAGAGAGAGAGAGAGTGTTATGATGGTGTGTGTTCGTGATCCAGCAATAAAAAAATTGAGATAATTTCTTATTTTTGGAGAAGAAGGGGAGGTAGTCTGGATCTCGACCGATCTGTTTTGGGGAGGATAAAACGTATAGCTGTTATAGGTGATATAAAGGCAAAGATAGATGGGTTAGGAGCTCCTTGAGTAAATAAGAATAGAAAAAATAGTTTGAATATGTCAGTTTGTTTAGAAAGTCTTTACAGAAGAAAGTTTTCTGATGTACTTAGCCAGTTGAACAACAAAGTAAAAGCTGGAATAGGTACGATATCAAGGTGGAAGAAATGAAGTTGAAATAGGTGTAGAATAGAACGTTAAAAAGAGGAGTAATTGAATTTATATATATAGTTGTCTATATTGAAGTGAAATTGAAGATAGATGAAAGTTTGATATTCAGAAGGTAGTATGAAAACAGGAAGCAAATGTAGGCCTAATCAAGACAATGGAGCTGTACAAGATGGTCAAGTGAGCATATAGGAGCAAAACATGGATGGACAGGGTCCTGGAATGATGATTGGAAGTTTTAGGGAAGGAAAAGATTACTTAGAGCTCCGTTGTATATCAAGAGAAGAAAAAATAAATGTTTGTAAGAAAAAAAATAAGGTAGTCAAGAACAGAGCGGAAAGAAAAAAATATGACCAAGAAAAGGAGGTGAATGGAGAGCAAAAGTTCAAGAACAATTTAGTTCTTGAAAGAAAAAACAACAACAAATCTAGAAGACAAGTCTAAAGTGATTGCAATCCTGGCTCGATGGAATTAGTAATTTGCTGATTTGTTTAATATGAAGTAAAATGACAGGGAGAGCTGAATGATGCTAGAGTGGAAAAAGCATGTCCAGTAATTTTGTGAATACTTATAAAGGTTATTATTGAAGACGAAAGGTGATCAGATAAGAAATTGAACAAAAACAAATACGTTCGGAATTAATATAACTCCAAGTGAGACGCTGCTGCACTGTGGTAAGAATCTGTGGTGAGGAAGTTAGGCGTAGATGAAGACAATATTATGAAATAAGGTTTGAGCAAAATATTTGTTTCTATGTACATTGTAGGTGTAAGCTTTATAAAGGAAACTGTAAAATTCCAGATGTATGATTTTGTTCAATAAACCAGGGAAAGTGTATGGTGGGAATCTGGTTGAGATAGTTCAAAGACAGATATGAAAAGATTGAAAAAGGAATTCCAAATGAGGAAGAATACGTACCGATTAATGATTGTTTATCAACAGCAATACAAAAAAGAAAAAAAAATAAGAAAAGGAAATTAGCTGAACATGATGTGCATGGACCGGGAAAAAGCTTAATCGATATAGATGTACCGTATGTATTCATAATATGTTGCTGAAAGTAATTTCTTTTTTATGATAAAATCAAGGTTTGCCTCAGAGTATATAACTGGCAAGGTAATTGCTTTGGTGTAAAAGTGAAACCTGAACAATTGCATGTACTGCATCCATGCTAGTTTAACGTTTTATTTTCATGAATGAAATGTTGTACAAAATCAGATAAAATAAAACATATACATGAAAAGTTATGGGAAAATGTATCGTGTATAGCCAGCAGTCTGTTGTATATATATACAGTATATATTTAAAAGGTGTACAGTTTTGATAATGGATATCGAACAGAAACTACATAGACTTATGCAATTTTGAAGCGTTGGGATTAAAGAGAACATAAGGACCTTGAAAGTTATGAATAGTTGGATGAAAACACATAAATGCAAGCATAGTAGAGGCGAATGTTGCAATATGTGAAAGATTGCTGGACTTACCGTTGATGAATCTTTTGTGTAACAGTAAATATCGTAGAAGTTTTCTTCAAGAGGAGCTCATTCACGATTCATCCGTTAAAACTATACCTTTACCAGCTGTATACTTATTCTGTTTTTAGGATCCACATGAAAATAGTAACTTTTTGATAAAGAGACTTATTTGGTAAAATGATTTACATGATGCAAACGAGTTTTCCATTTTTTAGTGGAATTGATAATGATGCTGGCAGTAGTAACGCTATTGTTATGATATTAGTATAATAAGGCATTGTTGATAAAACTTTTAAGAACATTCTTCTTGCCTTCTTGCTCTCATAAGGTCATTGCACCAAGCAATAAGCTTTATCATGCTATCGTTTACTGCAATTATGATGATAATGGTACCCTCCTAAATGAAGTCAATTGCTTTTATTCAGGGAAAGGTTTATACGCACCCTTAA
>NC_090734.1:76794050-76799050 GCF_036898095.1 Palaemon carinicauda
ACAAACACAGGCAGGGATCGGTGTTCATACACGACAGTTGACATGGATAGAACTCAGACTTATCAGTAACTGATATTGTATACAGATTCTCATATATGTCTCTCTCTCTCTCTCTCTCTCTCTCTCTCTCTCTCTCTCTCTCTCTCTCTCTCTCTCTCTCTCTCTATATATATATATATATATATATATATATATATATAATATATATATATATAATATATATATATATATATATATATATATATATATATATATATATATATATATATATATATATATATATATATATATATATCATCAGCTGTTACTAGTCCACTGAAGGGCAAAGGCCTCAAACATGTCCTTCCACTCCCATCAGTTTATGGTTTTTCTATGCCAGCCTATACCCACAAATCGTCTTCTCTCCCTTCCCGTGTTTCTTTTGTAATTTTAATGGACCCATTCTGTTATTCTTAATGTCTGTCTATCATCTGGCATTCTCATAATTTGTCTTGCCCATGTTCTTTTTTTTTCTTATGTGTTAGAATATCATCTACTTTAGTTTGCTCTTGAATCCATGTTGCTCTTTTTCTGGCTCTTCGTGTTATTCCCATCATTATTCTTTCCATAATTCTTTGCGTTGTACCTGGCTTTTGTTCTAACACCTTAGTAAGCTTCCGAGCTTCTGATGCATAATATAATGCTGGTTGGACCCTCTGATTAGATACTTTCCTTTTTAGAGAAAGTGGCATTTTACTTTTCATAATCTTATTTTGGTTACCAAAAGCATCTCCATCACATGCTTGCCCTTCTTTTATTTCGGTCTCCTGTCCTGGGTAAACACTTACTGTCTGTCTTAAGCATGTATACTCATTAACAATCTCTAGAGGTTCATCCATAACCCTTGTCCGAGGTGGTCGTTAACAGAGAGACGAGGTGAATATAAGTAGTTCCGAGCAAAAATGTCATAAAAATTCAAACACACGAATACATGGGAAGGCAAGCTTTAACAGGTTGTTATCAGTGCGGAGAAGAGCAGGAGACAAAAAAGGCAAAGAGACGTTACAATGTAAAGGACTGAATGAAACACTTGCGGTACACCCATATTTATTGTTTTTTTCTGCATTTTCATTGAACTTCGTCTTAGTTTTACTTATATTGCTTTTTAGTCCTACATTTCGCCTTATTCAAATATTCTAATATCTTTTGTAATTCCTCTCATGATTCACTAAACACAACTATGTCATCTGCAAATCATAAGTTGTTAAAGTATTCCATATTAATATCAGTTACTACATATTCCCAATCTACTTTCTTAAAAACTTCTTTTAGGCACGCTGATATATATATATATATATATATATATATATATATATATATATATATATATATATATATATATCTTTCTCTCTCTCTCTCTCTCTCTCTCTCTCTCTCTCTCTCTCTCTCTCTCTCTCTCTCTCTCTATATATATATATATATATATATATATAGCATACATATATGTATATATACAGTACATAAACATATATATGTATATACATGTGTTCGTATACTTACAATACATACATATATACATACCGAGAGAGAGAGAGAGAGAGAGAGAGAGAGAGAGAGAGAGAGAGAGAGAGAGAGAGAGAGAGAGAGAGAGAGCTGTAAGGAAAATGGTAATTCTACATGTAACTTTATTTTCATCCTATGTTGAATCTAAGCTGCAAAGTTCCCGCAGTGAAGAATTCATCTGCATATGGAAAAAGCATCGACCCACTAATATTTTTAGGAGACATCCCTTTAAAAATTCCAGCAGACGAATTATTCAATTGTTCTGCGAAGTTAAGAATTCTTTAAACCCCTTCATTAAACAGTGGAGAGAGAGAGAGAGAGAGAGAGAGAGAGAGAGAGAGAGAGAGAGAGAGAGAGAGAGAGAGAGAGAGAGAGAGAGAGGATCTAAACTTAATGTTCTAAATTGTTCTTTTTTCATTAACGTAGCACATCCTTCCTTCTACGCTTATCATTTTCCTTGATAAATATTTTACCCTTGAAATTCTTCATTATTAGTTACATTCCTCATACCTGAGGGGATGTTTATGTCACTAATTATCGCACCTGAGTCATCTTCGATATCCTGCATAGTTTTCCCAAGCCAAGCAGGGCCTTAAATCCCTGTTTTTAAACTTTGGGCTGGTCCATAGCTTCTTTACCCGAACGTTCTATAGACGTGGATTTGATCATCCTTACTAGAGGGTACACACAAACCAGGACCGACAAAGGTCTTGACACAAACTCTCATTTCGTTTAAAATTTTTCCTTTTTTCTTTTTCAAATGTTTTAAGTGGTAGGCTGGCCAAGAAACCCACCACCCATTGAGATACTACTGCTAGAGAATTAATGATTCCTTTGACTAACCAGATAGTATTACATTAGATCCTTCTCTAGTTACGAATAATTTTTAGTTGTCCTACATATACACCGAATAATCTGACCTATTCTTGACACACTCTCATCTGTCCATATACGCCTGATTACAATAAGGTAACCGACAAATTCTTCTTCATGGAAGGGGTTAAGTACTGCACTGTAATTGTTCAGTGGCTACTTTTCATTTGGTAAGGGTAGAAGTGACTCTTTTAGCTATGGTAAACAGCTCTTCTAGTAGAGGGACACTCCAAAATCAAACCATTGTTCTCAAGTCTTGGGTAGTGCCATAGCCTCTATACCATGGTTTTGCATTGCCTTAGGTTATAATTCTCTTGCTTGAGGGTACAACCAGGCGCTCTATTCTATCCGTTTTTTATTTCGTTTCATCACTAGACTATTTACCCTGTTGGAACCCTTGGGCTTACAGAATCCAGCTTTTCCAACTAGGGATGCAGCTTAGGTAATAATAATAATAATAATAATAATAATAATAATAATAATAATAATAATAATAATAATAATAATAATAATAATAATAACAAAGAAGGTTAAAGAAATCTTAAATTGTACGATGACTTATCTGAACGATTTAGTAAATAATTTGCTGGTTGTTAAAGGGACAATGCCCTTTTCTCCTCTCTGTTCATTGATCTCTATGTCCATAATTATTTCCTTATTCAAAAACTAACATTAATATCCTTAGTATATAATGTTGTAGTCCCTTAACGATCTTAGTAATTGTATATTTAACAGGTTAACTTTTTACTCCTAGAATTTGTTAGTATTATTTTTATGACTTTTACAACTGCTTTTATTTATCCTGAATGTTTTTTTTTTTATCAATTACACCTTCCATAGATATTATAACTTCCAGGGATATTAAATGGAGCACATTTCAGTCAGAAGGAACCTAAGTACTTTTCTTAAAAGTTCGGTGACTTCAGATAAATTTTGCCATCAGTGTCATGCCCCAAGTAATATCTTATTATCAAATCGTTTCTAAGACAGATGTCTCTAGCAATAAGTTTAAGATGGAATTCCTCAATATTTCAATAAGTTCTCATATAATTATTATTATTATTATCATTATTATTATTATTATTATTATTATTATTTGCTATGCTACAGCCCTAGAAGGAAAAGCAGGATGCTATAAGCATAAGGGCTCCAACAGAGAAAATAGCCAAGTGAGGAAAGGAAATAAGGAAATAGATAGACTAAAAGAGAAGTAATAAATAATCAAAATGGCGGGGCTGTTTATTAAAGTAATGAAATTCCAATAATTATTTTGACAGAAGCATTTTGAATGTGACTACAAGGAAATACTATGTTGTATGCGTTTTTGAAGTCTAATACAGCATGCACGTTAATCAATGATGTTTTGAGAGGTAATATATCCTGATCCTAAGAACTCTTATTATCTCCAGTGACATCAGTGTTGAGTATTCTGACAATCACCAATTGATAAAGCAGCTTACACAGGTCTTAGGTAGCATTTCAAATGTAATAATATCGCATACTTCATTTTCCATAATTAGGACTGATATTCATTAGTTTAATCTTCTCTAAAACTACGGCATAATTAAAAAAGGAAAAATTCTAATTAATGGTATAAGATCCTAACCAGTGATCAACCTTGATTTGATCATTCATACAGAGGAGACAATATGATACACACAGTTGACCTTTAAGGACATTGCAGTAAATATTTTCGTTGAAAAATTTTTTTAGCCATAATTCTTTAATCCGATTAAAAGAGATAACCTAGCCTCATGCATGGCAGAGCAAATTAGAATTCATGTTCTTTGTTAATGATGGAGAATATTTTGAAATACGAGAAGATATCAGGATACAAAGGATCTAATTCATAAAGCTATGTAAGGACAATAAAACACTGTTGATTCTCCACATTTAAATATTAGTTATTCCTAGGCATCCTCACCAAATCTCTAGTTCATTCATTCTAATATTAGTTATTCTTAGCAATCCTCACCAACTATTTATTTTGTTAAAGTTAACTTAAAACTACCCTAAACAACCTTTAGAATTGAGGTCGCTAAGGTTTCTCTCTGTCTTTTTTTTTTTTTTTTTTTTAGTGAATATCATTGTTTTTTAATTTTCAACACAGTTTCTTTGATTTTTGCAAACAATATAGATAATACCTTCTTACGTCTTAGAATGAAAGTTGTGACCCTCCGATATCACTGTTATGTGCCACACTCAAGAATGAAATTAAAGATCTTGCCAAGTCACTAAAATATGATATTGTTGATCTAAACACTTTGATCGGTTATACGCTTTCATGAAGCAGTGGGCCACTTGTAATATGTTTATGCTTATAGCAACATTGACAATGAATATGAATTATTAAAGCCTGTTAAAATTGACTTCAGAATTACTGTTGACTTGCTGATCTATAAGATATATATATATATATATATATATATATATATATATATATATATATATATATATGAATATATATACATATATATATATATATATATATATTATATATGAATATATATATATATATATATATATATATATATATATATATATACACACACACACACACACACACACACACACACACACATATA
>NC_090734.1:76804050-76814050 GCF_036898095.1 Palaemon carinicauda
TTTGGGAACTTAGTGGCTGTTACGAAATAAGAGAAATATCCTTTAAGAAAATAAGTCAGGATATCTTTCTACATGTATTTAAAGAAAAGATTTAATCCTGATTAGTAAATACTTGAATCGAATTTTAATCAAGCCTTTCAAAAAGGAAAGTGAATAAAGACGGACAGGAAGAATAACTATATTCAATAGAAATTTATATATATGAATAAGATTAATATAAAAGTAGAATAATGCCAAAAGGAATAAATACTACCAAAAAAAGTAACTTGATTGATCAAAAACAAAAAGGAGTAATTTAAAGGAAACTATGTAATATCACAGAGGTTAGTATGATATAATGGGTAAGCCAAAGCGATGATAGATGATAGCTAGAATGATATAACTATCAAACAGTATATGATGATTTATTGGGAGACGACAAAAAGCCAGTATACGGTAGGCCCTTGAAGGCTTAAATATGACTTAATAATAAAAACAACATACATTCATGCTCTTAAATACAGAGTTGACAAATACAGAATGAGCAACTCGAGATAGATTGTAAACCCTATGTGGTATACGTACAAGAGAGGACAGATGGAGCAAATGAAGACAAAGTATTAGTGGAGAGTTGAATCATAAGCAGAATACGATGACCTGAAATAGTCACTGACAAAACAGGTAGAAAATGTTTAGTGGAAAATCATTATACTGTCGAGCATCAGTTGACATGCTGAAGAGGAATCAATTATGAGGTTGAAAACAACATTGCAAAACCAGTTGTGCGAAAAGTCAGAAGTATGTTTGGGGTACAAACGGTACAAAATTAGAGCCTTATCTAGGACGTAATATCCACCAGGTAAATTATTCTTTTAGTAATCTCGCAGAGAGCATGACCGAGAAACAATACAATGATAAAAGAGGTCAACTGTCCAACTTCCTGATAACGTAGGGATCGAGTTAAATCTTTAAAACTTGAATAACATTACGTGATAAAACAATAAACAGAGAGAACTTTGAATTAAAGAGGAAAAATTTAGTGGAAGATGAATATAGAAACTGCTAAGAAAAGAAAGGATTAAGGAACGAGAACTGAAGTAAAAATGTGAAAAAGCTTTGATAATACAAAGTAACTGGGAACGGTATATTACAAGTTTTGTATGGTGAAACTTGTTATTTCACTAAATAAGCAGTTGTCACAAGTAATTCGTTTTATTCCCATTTGGGTTTATGTTGTAGTCCTTTGTACAAAGAGTTTAGTTGTTACAATGATATCTGTAGAATTTAGCAATAAGCTTGTGCAGGAAAACCAGGGAATAGTTGTGGTGTTTTTGAAAACAAAATATACCTTATCTCAAAAAATTTAGTATTTCCTGCATGGTTTTCTAAGGAAATATTTTCCGGCGATCTGCTATGGAGCTTGTGTATGGCTTCTTTTTTCTTATGATAGTTGCCCCTATCTGACTAACCTAGGTCTCCAAAACATTGTCCAACAGCAATATACCTTTTCCTGGCCTTTATTACTCTTTAGCAACATTTGGACCTACAAGAGTATTGAAGATTCTTTACTTTTCTACGTTTCATCAAGTTTTGATATGATTCTAGACTAACAAATGCTTTTTTACTTGATTTTTTTTCCCATATGATAATTATTTTTTTTACCAAATAGTCTTTTTATAGCATCACTCATGATTCTTGTGTTGCTTTCCATAATTCCTTATTTTTCTGAATAATTATGTTAAAACTCCCAAGCGATTATCATAATGTAAAAAGTATACGCATTGATTAAAAGTTCTTCCAACAATTAAAACTGTCCAGAACGAAACAAAAATCAAGCATTTAGCAAAGAAACAGGCAATAAAACAGGCAATTGAATTGAAAGACACCAACGCAAGGACATTTAAATACAAATAGACTTAAATGCAAACCTTCCAATGCATCATGGCACTGCATTAAGAGGCGAGGGAGGTGCCAGCCTACTCCTTCGAACATCCAATTCAGAAAGTTCGTTTAGAGTTTCTTCGGTTAAATTGCTGCAGCTGCGATCATCTCTGAATCTTGATTTCGATGGCGTCCAATAGTCTAAAAAGTCCTACTCCAACCCCCTCCCCCTTATTCCTACCCCCACTAACAACCCCCTTCTCTCTCTCTCTCTCTCTCTCTCTCTCTCTCTCTCTCTCTCTCGCTCTCTCTCTCTCTCGGGTGATAATTGCTAAAGGAGTTGATAATGTGACAATTAAACACACGGCAATTTCGAGTCATTATCAGTAACATGGTGATTAACTTATTCGTTCAATTTGGTAATGAGCCAATTATTCGTACTGGAAGTTAGGCTTTACTTGTGCCCCGTTTTTCCGACCCAATCATTACCAAGTATGTGATTTGTCAGATGCAGCATAGCGAATTATGCATATAATTAATGTTAATGTTAACAGTAATTATTCTCTACAAATGAGAATGCTCCTGCCAACGATTATGAATGAAATCACCTTGCTTCACGATGCATACTGTATATATATATATATATATATATATATATATATATATATATATATATATATATATATATATATATATATATATACATACATATACACACACACACACACACACATATATATATATATATATATATATATATATATATATATATATATATCACCGACGAAAACAAGTAATCAATACAATTACTACTTCCTTTGATTCTATATCATTTAGAAGATCAAATCCAGCCCGATCTCCTTAGCAAAGTGATAAAGTCGCCACCGAATCCTCGTCTTACCGATAACATGTCGTTTATGATCCTATCGGCAGTGTGGTTGGATCCCATTACCTTACGATTTATCGAAGCATCAGCAGGGGCCTGAAGGAATTCGAACTCTAACATACTTTTTTCCATTTATTTTTTTTTTTTACATTTCTTTGGGGACAATGGGAGACGATATTCAAGAATCGACAACGTTCGAATGAAATTTCCAGTTATTTTTTTTGGCAAGCATTTTAGTATGAGCGTTTTCCTTTCGTTTATTCCCACGTAATGTGATTCGATTTTATTTCTGAACTTTGTTTCCTTCCAACAAACGGTAACCCGAAGTCAGATAGAACAAAGCTGGTTGACCGACCGACAAGGATGACTTATGTTAGAAGCAAAGTAGTACAAGAGGGATGAATTTCGAATGGAGGAGGTCCCTTTGGTATTTCAAGGACCACTTGGCGCTACCGTTATTTAAGCTTGTAGAACAACGCTGAAGAGAAATCAAAAGACACCGCCGGACATGCCACCCATTCCCAACCCTTTCTAAAGAATTTATTACATGTGCAAAGCCATGGTCCAGTTCCAGTAATGTTGACTCTGTGAGCGAGATGGAAACCAGGGTGTCTGAGTAAAAATTGATGACACTTTATTCCGTATTTGTCAGTACACAACGAGAAAAGCTTTCCGATGCTTTTTCATCAAAAACAACAAGGACAATTTCCGAAGTTGTCGCTATTGTTGTTCTTCCATTTCTGCCTACGAGGGCGGGAAAAAAAAAAGTGAAAAGAATGGAAAGGGACAGTCAATTTCAGTGGAAATGCATCGTTCCCTCTCGCCCTTTTCAAGCGAGATATTGATATGTAAAACGTTCGCCTGATAATCATTTTGGAAATATCATCAGAAGACTCGGGGGATTGAAATGTAAGGTCTTCCTGATGATATGTATCAATTGAAAAGTTATGTTATTGTAGTTAGGCCTTATGACAAGGTTTCTTTTTGCAAGAGATAATGACATTATTTCTTCAGATAAAGTGTCCCCATTCAATTGATATGAATGATGCATTAAGAAAACTAAAACAAAGAAGCTAAGGCCGGTATCACCATAACTTCTTTCTTTTAAACAAGTGTGCTTTTACAAATCATCTCATTTCCGAATGAATTATAAGACAATAAAAATGCAATAGCACAGGGCAGGAAATTTCATATAATTTCAGAGGAAAATTTTGCACAATTCTTAACAAGTACAATTTACGTTATCCGAAAAGCATAAATGCAAAGGTCTACCAGTTTTAAAATCTCATTTGTTTACTATACACATTTCTTTACTTTTCCATTGCTAGGAGATATCTCATTAAATTTGTAAACAAAGTGAAGATATATCAACATCCGTTTTAGGTCGAGAGTATCTTTTTATTCTATAAGCTTAGAAAATATTGAAATAAACTTTTGCTTATTGATCTATAATGCTTTGGAGAGAAATCTATAATAATTACTATTGAGATTTTGTTTTTTAACAATAATAACTGTATTTAGAAATTTTCTTTAGCATGAAAACTGTCAGACTGATGATTCACATAAAAACTAATATCTATACAATGAATTAAGTGTCCTTTAAAGTAAATTGAAATAACTTCAAAATGGTATGATACAAGAGATAAACAAGTAGATAAAGGTAAATATAGTTGCGTTTACCCACAGTCAATGTTACTCAAGCAGAGGCAGTTGAAAATTCTTGTAACGTGATGGAACCTGCTAACACTGGAAAATATATAGTTCATGGACACCACTAGGATAACGTATTGTCATGATTTTTTATTTATTTTCCTAATAAGAGCCAAGTTATCTCTAATGG
Organism: Palaemon carinicauda; assembly: GCF_036898095.1. Classification (NCBI taxonomy): domain Eukaryota; kingdom Metazoa; phylum Arthropoda; class Malacostraca; order Decapoda; family Palaemonidae; genus Palaemon; species Palaemon carinicauda. Next base: position 76,808,637 of record NC_090734.1, read on the forward strand.
TACCGGAAGGAGTAGAAATTTTTAGACTTTAATTGTGTTCTAAGGGTTAAGTTAGCCAATTAGTCAGTGACTGCCCTCACCCAGTTTTAGTTGGGTCACACAATGGTCAGAAGCTTTATACGGGACATCTTTGTATTGAAATAATTTTGGAAAGCATTTTCATGATGTATATCTACTTACTACATAAGGATATCCATCATAACTAATGGCAACATTTGATCTTTACCAGTAGATGATGGTAAATGTTGTTTGATAAGTTTTCCGGTAAGCTGCTGCTGCTATTGCAGTCCCTGTAATTTGGGGATAAAGATACTCCTTGTTTGGCTTGTTGCGTCTACCTTTTAATGATGGCATGTGCTGTGGGATACTATTTCAAGGCATTAACTCTTGTTAGTACTCATGCTCCAATCCATAAGATCAATAACAAAGATTTCTTGGTTGTTTGGTGGAATTTTGCATAGCCTAGTCTTTGTACGTCTTCCTGGGACTGTGAGTTCCTCAATTACATTAGGTATTCCTTTTTAGAATTTATTTTCAGAGCTGTTCATCAGGCCTATGGATCACATGACCGAGAAAGGGTAGTTGAAATTTAATGAGAATTCCTTCGATGCATGTGCGTTTTGTTTGTTCTAGATTATTTGTGGTTGGAATCTATTTTTTTCAGGTGAGGCCTAAAAGTTTTTACAAACGTAAAATATGATAAATATTTCAGTTGCTTAAAATGATATAACTTATAAGGTCCAGATATTGGCATCAGAGAGCAGAGTGAAGATAGAGATGCATATTGCTTCATGTACAAGGACATTGGAACACTTTCGTTCTTAGTCTACCAGAAGAAAAAGAAGCTTTTTTTTTTCCTTACCCGTACATCATTATTGATCCTAGCTATTTATAAAAAAAAAAAAAAAAAAAAAAAAAAGATTATGGCAGCAATTGCTGTTGTCTATTATTAATGGTTAACATAGGCATATTCTAATATGAGGTAGATCGCTACATTATGATTTCTACTTTTCTTGTATTTATTGCAATCCAAGGGCCAGGCATATTAAAGATGTGATGTCTAAGGTATAATCCAATGATTTTTTAGCATAGGGCAAAAGCAACACCATCAGCATACTTCAGGTTAATTAAATGACATGGATGTCTTTTACTGCTAGTGATTAACTGTCTGCTATTAAACAAACTATACTCATTTCAGTTTCTATTCAGGCTCATCTTCTCCAGGTTTTTTATGTATTAAATTAATCATTAAGGAGACGAATGAATTAAGTATAATAGAGACTAGGAGGTAACCCAGTTTTACCTAATTTGCTATGACAAAGGATTAAGATATCAAGCTATTATTGCAAACTTTTTCTTCCATATTGGAATGAAACCCCTATATATTTTACGAAATTTGCTAGGAACTCTTTATTTTGTAAGTGTCTTCCATGGGACCTTATAAGACACAATTTTAAAGGCATTTGTATTGTAAATAGAAACTGTGTATAAGCCTGTAATTTGCTCTTGACATTTCTCAATTACTTGCCTTAAGAAAAAAAAGAGGAAGAAAATGGATTCTCATTTCCTTCCTGAAACCCGCAATGGTCACACAAATCCATATAAATATGTGTGTATATATATATATATATATATATATATATATATATATATATATATATATATATATATATATATATATATATATATATATATATACTTACTTATATAAATATAAATTGAGTTAATGAGAAAACAATATTTTTAGCAGCTTCAGAGAGAAGGAAAATACCTGTTGTTGTTGCAGTTACAGTCCTGTCCTTTATACTTAGAAATAGAATTTATAATTATGGAGTCTATCCATGATTTCAGTATTTACTCGTACTGTCAACAAACAAATAATTGTGCGAAGCTGTATTCAGAGAATTGAGAATTGCGCTTAAAGAATTCAGGGTTGCAGCTTTTTCCCTTTTTAAATCTTTTTATTATATTCAGACCTTCATGTAATTCTAGAAGCATATATATGATCTGGATGAGAGGGAATTCAACAAATAACTCAGCAGTGGCCATATAATAGTTCAGCAAAGCCTGAAAATTATCAGCCAATGGGTTTAGAATCTCAATCATCTTTTTAAGGGTGGCTGTGCCACAATGTATGTTTACCAGAGAGATTGATTTTCTTGGTGGTATATCTTAATGGATGGATTTTAAGTCTTGTATTTTGTTTTGTTAAGTGAAGACTTGATTTTACCTAGCCCTTTCAAGCAACCTGTAGTTTTCTTGCATACATTTTTTATCTTGGGCCTGGGATCTGATACCATTCTATTTTTGGTTCAGTGTAGATGAGTTGGGGGGAGGGCAAAATGTGTGATATGTGCTTTCTGCTTTTGTTCAAGCAATTAATGAATGGTGCCATTTCTCTTGAAACCAGTTTACATTGGACCTCTTAGTGAAGGCAATTGTTTTTCAATCTTCATCAGGAATTTCAGTTAAGGAGGCAAGGCCCTTTGCGAATATTAAAGCTAAACGGATCCCCTATTTCCAGATTTTCAGGTTGGTATGGTTCAATTCATTGGATGCAGCTTATTTACACGTTTGAGATAAAACAGGAAATTTGAAAATAAATCTGACAAGTTGGTAATCTGTCAAACAATCTGCTCATTGCTTGATTCGAGTTCTGATTACATTATTTTCTTTATCATGATTTAGACTAACACATGTTAATGCTTAGACCGTACAGTAATCAATGCTCTTTAGAACTTGTCATTAAGTTGGAATATTGAGTTTGTAATGACAATATCTTGCTCAGCACACAGGAAGAGGACTATGAGGCTATTACCATTACCCGTACCCTCATGACCTAGGGCACCTGCTCAGTCACCATTTGTTCTCCAACACAAGGACTGGAATCGCCAAGAAATGAAACTTTGTCAGTTTTGCTGTTGTTTTATAGCACTGCATCAAGGGCCCACCTGAAGTTGTCTTTAGCCATTTCATTATCACATAATGTTGAGGCATAGGCACTAATGAGTGTCAAAAGCAACCCTTGACAAGTAGAATATGCCACGTTATAAGGCTTTAGTTAATACCTGGTTAACCTTTAAGTAGGTTTGCATGCATTTTGGTATTAAACAGCAATAACTACACCCTGAATCATAGAAGGTTCTTTTGGTAGGACTCTTCTTATAAAATCAATAGCTTATTTACTTGGATAAAAGTATTCATTTAGAAAGGCCAGTCTTACATGGTGCACTAACGTCTATATTGTACCCATGAAGCTTATTGGTAACTTTTGTGGCTCTTCTAGGAGTTTCATAACTTTGTCATTAGTCTGATCTTAGGCAGTTATTATTTCTAAGTTTCCTACTTTTAACGTATGCTGTTTTTCGTGTGAATATCCACGGTTGAACATCTAGATCTAATTTGAAGTAGATAATGTATGGTCTACCTTTTCTATATGTTATTATAAAAGAGGAAGTAAAAAAAAAAAAAAAAAAAAAAAACTATCGGTTATAAGTATCTCGTAAGTGATATCAGTATTGAATTACTGGACTCGAGACCTTAGGTAGCAACGAATAACTCAAAATGATTCTAACCAAGAGGGTGAAGTTTCGAGAGGGAATGCACATACAGATGGGTTTCGTGATAGAAGTTTTTCTTTTCAATAGGGGACCGAGGCTTTTGCTTTGAATTTGGATTCCCCCTATCTCTTTCGTATGGTTCCCTTCATCTACTCACTTCACAGATATTACTTTGTGCTTTACTTTTTAGTTTGCTTTCTCCATTCTCTATTCAAAACTAGGATCTATAACGCAGCTGAGACTGCGCTGAACTTATAATCTCTAAGATCTTTAAATAAGATCGTTCTTCCTCACTCTCTATTAATAGTGAAGAAATCTCCTCGCTTTTCTTTTTTATTATTTCCTCGATAATTCTTCCTTCTTCTTATCAAAATGTTATATGAAACTTAGCGGAAGAAGTCCATTTAATTTGTTCTTATTGTGGGACCGGGTTTGATATCATTATGATAATCATAAAAATAGGCATTAAATAGGCACAATATCAATTTATTTTAATACGTTTCAGATATATTAGTAAAATGCATAAACAATTAATTTAATGTTCTGATTGTTACCGCAAATAGTAGAAGGTTCCTATGACGTGTTCTTTAGAAATATCTTGGAAGGTCTTTAGTTCTTGAAATTATTTATAAATTTAATGTAAAAATAATTGATGTGAGAGAACTCCCAATTAAAACCGATTTTAAACACAGACAAATTAATTTTCCTGTTTTAAGATTCGAATTTTCATTCAATAACTTTCTTCAAATTAGTAATCTTAATATATTTTGTTTTCGACGTAGAAAGTGTAATTTTTAAGTCTTGCATAAACTACGATTTCGTCATGAAAAAAAAGACAACTGGATCTTTATTTTACACCCCTGAAAAGATAATAGATTCCTTGAATGTATTTTAGTAACTTAAAGAAGAATAAAGATAAAAGAAAAAATACATGAACTTATAAGAAACTTTTCTTGTACACGTAACCACTTAGATTCAGATCCATGGCCTACCTAGAAGTGGAAGTGGCCATTCCACCAGGAATTTAAGTATTAACCATTTAAAGGTGATATATATCTTGTGAAAAAACCAACATCCAAATTATTTTTTGGATCAAAATTCACTGACAAACGTATTCTATTAAGAAATACTAGAGGCTACCCATCGCTAGGTATCTAATATACTATTTTATTCTTTATTGTGCTCAAGATAACTGTATTGCAACTCTGTCTTTCTTATGCTTAAGACAGCCAAAGAAAAAAAAAAAGACGAATCTCACAATGGTCCGCCTTCGAAGAACTGTCCTATCAAAAGATTAATTGATTGATTTAAGGCTTTTTGGCATCCTGACATCTAAGGTCATTGACGCCGAGACTTTCAAAAGAGATAAGAATTCCTCGGCAAGGAGATCGAAAGAATATTTGCGTCGTTTGGTGACCTGGGCATGTTATACCACCTGAGAAGAAGTTAGCATGGGCGTCCACTGACAGATTTCCATGGTGGGGGACAAAATGTCATAATAATAATGATAACAATGATAATGACACTAGTAAAAATGTCGTCATTTATCGGTTACCTCATTTTGCTATAATCCCATCTCCTGAATGTAGATCTGGGGTTGCTGAATCCATCAATAGAGATCCAGATACAATTACTGCATGGTGCAAATTATGGGGCATGGAGATAAATCCTAACAAAACTCTAAGTATGATTGGAAGTAGGTCGAGGACAGTAGATCTCAGTATCCAGATCTCTGTATTGATGATGTTTCGTAACTCCATACGACTCCTTTAAAATATTAGGTGTGGTTCCTGATTGCAAATTTACTTTTGAGAAACACATTTGTTCTGTTCCTTCTTTAATTGTACAAAAAAT
>NC_090734.1:76819050-76829050 GCF_036898095.1 Palaemon carinicauda
TATTTCTCCCTTTAACTCCATTGTTTGTATACATTTGGTAAATTTACAGTGAGTTATTGGCATTGGGCATGTGTTGCTTGCGTTTGCTTGTGCAAGCTGATTTTTTTTTTCATGACACAATCATTATCTGGCTTTTTTAACCAATTAAGAGCTTCCAAATATTTATGCATAAGTTCCCGGATGTTGTTGTAGAGCAGCCATTTTTTCCACCCTCCCCTTCAGTTTCAACTTCACTACCATCACAAAAAGAGGTCTCCAAGAGGAAGTACAATCAATTTTGAAATTGAGTGCAATTTAATCTATGTCGGGAATTGATTATGATGAAAACGGTCTCCTATCAGTGTATAGCTATTGTTGCTCATGTGAAAGTAAAAAGTATCCTCAAAATAGTGACCCATGGGGCTGGTGCGTGCAGTACATCCATCTACCGCTTGCCAGAACATGGGAGTAGTAAGATTATGTTTATTTGTGAGTGAAGCGAGTCACGGCGGAGCATAAACCATTAGAAGGAAGTAAAGTAGATTATAGAGAATGGTGATATTTTAATGTTCATCCGCTTACAAGAACCATACATTCATCCAAATGGTTATCTTTTGTTTATTTGCTAATTTCTGACCATCATTATTGCTGCAAATCACTTGTTTTTTGGCATTTTCCAACCCCAAAAACCCCAGTTTCCTACTGGGTTACCCCATAACTGTCTTTACATAAAAGAGTCCAAAAACTCATGAACAGGTGGTTTTCTCCAATAATCCTGGCCTTAAATGCCTAAAATGTACGATAGCGAGTAGGAAAAATATATGGATCAGTGCATTTGGTTAGTAGTTAAAGTATTATATATTTACCAATCAAGTTTCAAAAGTGAATCCTGATCCAGCCGTTGAGACAGCACGAATGGGAATGAGGTCCACCTGTCAGGATAATGTTTTTGAGGTGTCAAGAATCTGTTAGCTAAAAGACAAATGAGCAACCAATATACCGTGAGTACCCTGACTGGACTAAGTAAACATGGTAAGCCCATTGCAATTGACGTCTGTGGCAGCATTTTCCCAGAGAACAATTCCAATGTAGCGCAGAAGTGGAGAGACTGGAAATAAAGTTTCACCTATTTCATACAAGGCAGTGTTATTGAAGATGATGGTAAAAAGGCCATTTTGCTCCACCAATCAGGTTTTTAAGTGCAAAATATTCTTAGGACCCTACGTGTTGCAGAGGACACGCTTGATGATGCAATTACTGCATTGGATGATCATTTTGTGCCTAAAATTAATGCAGATTATGAGAGGCACATTTTCAGGCAGGCATGCCAAGGCTCATCCAAAAGTAGGTTAAGTAATTTGATTAAATCCTTTGAGCATCCAGCTGCTGAAGTGAATTCAAACTTGAGGGATCAGATTATTGATAAGTGTTTTTCAAAGAAGTTACAAGTTACATTTTTAAGGGAAGGAAACTTGACACCAGAAAAACATGGTTGAAATGTCATGGGCTCATGAAATGCCCGAGAGGCAGACTAAACAAATTGAAGAGGACACAGTGAGGCCTAGGCAAGAAAATAATCTCAAAGTGAATAAGTTAGGTTATTAGCTCCAAGACAGCAGTATTTTTCGAATAAAAATTGTAGGAGGCACAGGACATTTTATTTTTATTATTCCAGTAGGTTGAGAAATAATGATAGTAAGCCTAATATGAATCAAAGCTGTTGGTTTTGTGGTTTACAAGGTCATTGTCAAAATGACCGTAATGTTACTAGATATAAAATATGCAGAAAATTGTGGTAAGATGGGTGACTTGGCACGTGTTTGCAGTTCTAGTATAATTTCTCAATCTACTGAAGAAGTGGATCAAAGAATGGCAGTGTCACAATCTAGAATGAAAACGTCCAGTGGAGGAAACGGTAATTTTAGGAGTTTCATTAGGGGTTGGAGATGTCAATCCGTCCATAACCTGCATGTTAATGGTAAAAGATATATTCTGATCCAGAAGAGGACAGGCAATGTGTCTATAGAATTTTTGATTGACTCTGGGGCTTCTTGTAATATCATTACTGCTTTTGATTTTGAGAAGTTAGATAAGTCCGTTATTCTCAAAGAATGTAATAAGCTGTTGTACCCCTATGGCGTGAAAACTCCATAAAAGGTAACCGCAGGGTCGCAAGGATATTTCTGAGGGTCGGCAAGGGTGTTACAAAAATATATGTTAATAATTCATAGCTGTTAAAATTTTTATTTTTATTAATTTTATTTACTCTAGTAAGATAAGGTGAAGGTTCTACTGGATCCAGATTAATAACATTTTGGACTCAACTCAAGGATAAACCTATTCTGACCCGGGAGGCTGAACAAGCTCTTCTCCCTTTTCCAACAATATACCTCAGCAAACAAGGGTTTTCAAGTCTTGTTATGTTTAGAACTAAAGCAGGAAACAGGCTGGATCCCCAGAATAACTTGCGGTGTGCTTTAACAATGACTACATATAACGTCCTGATTGGAAAACCTCCAGCAAAACATGAAACTCACTGAGAACACGTTTTTTTTTTTTCTCTAATTTGATGCATTTTTTTTTTTACCATTCCGAAGGTATATTGTTTGGTTCTTACATTAGCCATTTTTTTTTCATGTAATTCATTGTGAATCAGTTAAATTTAACAGTAAAATATTTAAATGTTGTTGCTAACCACAAAAAAAAAAAAAAACTTACTTTCTGTGTAAAAGGATAAGCAAATAAAGTTTTTTCTTAACTTGTTTTCAATCCCCTTTAAAATGTATTGAAATTCATTGCACAAGTAAATATAAACTGAAATAGAATAACAAAAGCTCATAAAAAAATTTGCAAGCACGTATAACTGTAACAGGAAATGGTCGCTACTCTTAGTTAAGACTGCATTTAGATTTGCAAGCAAAAAAGGTTAGGAAACACTGCCCACTGAATGGGTTTCTGCTCCTATACATTATGTACCTAAGCCTAGTAACAGAGATGAATTGAGGTTGTGTGTTGACATGAGGAGAGTTAATGAGGCTATTTTAAGAACAAGGCATCCTATCACAACTATATATGAATTGTTGATTGATATGAATGATGCTATCTAATTTTCCAAACTAGATTTGATGTGGGGATTCCGCTAAATTGTATTAAAACCTGAGAGTAGATATTCAACTAAATTTGTTAGTTTAATTTTAGGTATAAACGGTTGTTGTTTGGAATTAATTGTGCTCCTGAAGTCTATCAGCATAATTTACAAGTTTTGCAGAGTTGTGAAGGTGTTAATTTTAGGTGATGGCAATTATTTTTTTATACTAAATATCAGAGCATGACAATAGGTTAAAAAATGTATGAGCATTTTTGTGTATTAGAAATTTAACTCTGAACCTAGACAAGTGTAAATTTGGATTGCAAAAGCAAATTTTCCTAGGACACGTTCTCTCAAAAATGGTATTGGACCTACTTGTGATATAGTTAAAGCTGCCAATGATGCCAAAAGGCCAGGAGATGTTAATGAAATATGGAGTTTCCTTGGACTCGTGAATTACTGTGGTAGGTATATTGACAATCTGTCAATTATTGAAGAGCTTTTAAGAGGGTTAATTAGAAACAATGTAATTTGGAGGTGGGGACATGAACAGGAACATTCATTTAGTGAAAATACTTATTTTAATCCTACATTATATACTCACGTGATAGTAGATTCTAGCCCTGTAGGAATAGGAGCTATATTAGCTCAAAAGCAAAGTGATGGATACTTTTAACCTATAGTTTATGCCAGTAGATAGTACATAGTTGTAGAACGTCGTAATTCACAGAGAGAAAAAGAGGCCCTTGCTGTTGTTTGGGCCTGTGAGAGGTTTAGGTTATATAACCTTGGTATTGACTGTGATTTGGCAAGTGATCATAAATCCTTTGAAGTATTTCACTCTCCAAAGTCAAAACCTCCTTTACGTATTGAAAGGTAGCCCCTTAGGCTGCAACCTTTTGATTTTAAAGTCAAGTTAGTCTGGTGGCAGAATGGATGAGGTGTTTTGGTGTACATAAAACTTTTTATTGGTGATTCTGGTAGAAAAGACCATACAGAATGACAATCTCCATGATGCCACTCTGTCATCCTTAAGCATTTTTTTTTACGTGCAAAATTCAAAATGGCTGACACCAAAATCGCTGAAACCCGATTAGAATTTGGTGTCTAGCTATATGTTTTAAGGGTCTCAGAATCCACTAGAATACACCGATAAGCGCTTTCTCACTTCCGTGAAACAAAATCCCGATGACCTTTGAACTCCGTTCGCTAACAAATATAATGACGTCAATATAATTTGGAATTATGCACATTTTGGCACTAGTTTCATGCAAATCAGATAAAAATTAACTATGATATAGTAACAAGAAATTTTTTACCATTTCGTGACTTTGACCTTGACCATGTTGTATATTACAAAATAGGCAATTGAATTATACACATTTTGGCTCATTTCATGCAAATTGGATTGATGTAGATCACGATATAGCAAAAAGATGCTGTTGACTTTGGCCTTGCCCTTGCCCTTGCCCTTTGACCCAATCACTCATAAATCATAAGATAGACAATGGAATTATGCAAATTTGGGCATTATTTACATGCAAATGGGACAAAAATAAATTACCGCAATATAGTTAAGACATGTTTTGACCTTGACCTTAACCTCTGACCCAATCACTCTCAAATCAAAAGATAGGCAACTGAATTAGGCAAACTTTGTCTCTAGTTTCATAGAAATCAGATATGAATTTAGCATGCTCCTGCAAAAAAGCGTGTATGACCTTTTCGTTAACTTGACATTAACTTTTATCCCAATCATTCCCAAAATCTGGTCAAATTGTCCTTGGGTTATAGCAAATCATCCAACATATTTTCACACAATTCCGTCAAATAGTTTTTGAGGTAAGCGAGTCACAAACAAACAAACATATACGAATAAATATACGTCTATCCAAATATAACCTTCTGGTGAGGGTAATCATATATGTATATACAGTATATATATATATATATATATATATATATATATATATATATATATATATACATATATATATATATATATATATATATATATATATACACATATATGCATATATATATATATATATATATATATATATATATATATATATATATATATATATGTGTGTGTGTGTGTGTGTGTATGTTACGTGCATATATTTGTTTTGAGAAAAAAAATCGGCCTTTAGAAGTGTTGTCGTCATAAGGATTTCCAGTTTCTGAAAGTTTACGAGTATTTGCCTGTCTGTAAGAGCTAATGATAGTCTGTTTGGCGTAAGTTTTGGCATATATCAAATAACAAGTAATTTCAGTAAAATGAGAAAAAGCGGATAGTAAGAAAAGAAGAATTATGTATGAAGAAATGTAGATTTTATATATTGGATGTGCATTTGAAAGGAAGCACTACTGATGTAGGCACGGTATGTACGTCACGAGAGAAAAGGTTAACTCACAAATTGGATGAAGCCTGATATAGAAGGAGAGGAAGACTGATAAAATGGTGGATGCATAGAATAATGAAGCTTTACAAAGAACCTTATTATCTCGGAATCACGAAGTCGAAGGAAGTGGTTCGCGGTATCATGCTAATGAGGCTGACGGATGGCTGTATTTTGTTTCTGTAATGAGCAAGGCGATACCTCACGTCTAACTGGGGCTTTTCCCTTTGGGGAGAACAGAACAGTTAGCCGACGAAGAGAAAACGTATGTGTTGATAGTATTCCCTCACATACATATATTATATATATTATGTATATGATAGATATGTATTATATATAGATCATCATCATCATTATCATCAGCTGTTACTAGTCCACTGTAGAACAAAGGCCTCAGACATGTCCTTCCAATTGCGTCTGTTTATGGTCTTTCTAAGCCAGTCTATATCCGCAAACTTTCTTATTTCGTCAATCCATTGTCTTCTATTCATTCTTTTGCTTCTATTACCATCTAAAGGGACGTATTCTGTTATTCTTAATGTCCATCTATTATCTGTCATCCCCATCATATATCCTGCCCTAGCCCATTTCTTTTTCTTACATATTGTTAGAGTATGCTCTACTTTAATTTTCTTTCGTATCCATATTGCTCTTTTTCTGTCTCTTAGTGTTATTGCACCCTTATTCTTTCCTCAGCTCTTAGAGTTGTAACTAGCTTATATTCCAAGGCTTTAGTAAGGCTCCAAGTTTGTGATACACAAGTTAATATAGGTAGGAGCATATGATTAAATACTTTTCCGTTTAGAGAAAGTGGCCTTTTACTGTATAATAAATGCGTTACTAAGAATAAAGTTTTAGTGATAAAAATTTGACTCTGTATGTGGTTCAGTTCTTAGGCTTTTCGTAGGCCAGTAAGTATGAATTTTTCATTATTAGGGATGCAGGTTTATTTATATTTTTCTCTAATTATAGGATTTTTAGTTTTTGCTTTAGTATGAATTTTTTTTTTCATCTGTATTTCTTTTTCCTCACTTACTCTGTCATTTTCCTCAGCTACAGTAATGGTCGAGTACCTTGTCCTTTGCATAATTTCAAATGTAAGATTTGCAGAGATAAAGATTGTACCTTAAGATTTCAATTGCTTGTTGAGTTTCCTTTCCCCAGAACCAAATCAAGGGGTGGTGTGTAGTGCTCATCTTGATTTACTCCTTTAAGATCAAACCAATAATGCAATGTAGTTGTAGCGAGGTTAGCATCTCGAACTGGCAGTCAGTGTGCTACACCCAGCACTAGTCCGCTAACCACTACAGCAACAAATTTTTTTTCTATATTTCAAACATTTTCATCCCATAAGCCTACAAAGGTTACCTACTGTCTACATAATGATTGTGAATTAAGATTTTAGTATTTTTACTATCATTAATAGATAAACAACCCATCTTTCCAGTATACCCACCAGTTGGTTGCTATACTTGCAAATTGTCTGCTAAAGATATAAATGTATACATCTCTTGATGGATACTAATATATTTCATGTATCAATAAATTTCAGCAAGTGTAGCTGCAGAGAACTGTGCAGTTAAGTCCAGGCTTGTAGCACTTTCACCTGCGATGAAATTCCTTGCAGCCGCAGTTATTTAATTCATCATACTATTTTCCTACTACTGGTAAAGCTGTCTAATACATAAACCAGGCACTATCAATCAGTTGCCATCCCCAGTGTACTTGACTGGACAAAACTGGATGAAATACTAAAGACTGGCTCCAAATGTACACTTCTTGATAGGCAGCTCTCTCGAAATGCTCTCTAAGAGCAACCCTCGTCGGTCGAATACAATCATAAGCTATTTCCTTCATTGCAAAGAGATCAAGTCTAGCCTCATTTACATCTTTATATAAATGGCCTCTTTCGTATATTATCACCACAAACCCTTCAATGATTTATAGGTTTTCATTTTCTACAGCTGGTGATGTTGAACTTAGTTTGATGAAGGTGGATGTGGCATGTTGAAATAGAGTCCATATTTGTCATGCAGACTACTCCCCCTTTCCATGAAAGGCAGACACCTGTTTGTTTTATGCTAGACTCTGCTATGATGACATCAGTGTCTAAACTACATATGATTGTTCTAGAGATATCTTCATGCTTTGCAGCATATGCATCATGCAAATGAACTGTAGTATCTTCCTCTTCATGAGTGGAGCCATTTAGGTAAGCATTGTCCTGTTCAGCTTTGCTATAAAGTGCAGCATCCCCTTTGGTGACAATAATGCTGTTCCAGGAGGAGCCATTTCTGTTTTTGCAAGAGCAACATTCCAACCACTGTCTTTCAAGAGATCACCCGGAATTTTGAATGCTGCCATTTCTAAATGCAACCCTCCTAATATGATAACCATATTACTATACTGAAATGGACATTCTCATTGGATTTTCTTTGAAATTGCAAATAGTGGCAGGTCAACTGCTAGACGTGGGTTTGGCCATGATTGAGAAACTGTGTAGCTGCCCTTGCAATATCCTTAGCATATTTCATCACTGCAACTGAATGAGCTGCCTCTTGAAAAAAGAGGCAATATCGACGACAAGCTTCTTTCAAAAGGGTATTTTACTTCGTAGAAACATAATGTGCTGTCTAAAATATAGACACAGCATATTCACTCTGGTCCGACAGGCTGACTTTCTCAGACCATTTATACTTAGGAGAAATGTGCTTATAAAGCACATCTTGTAAGTGTCCTGCACGTCTATTGGATGAAGGGAAGTTATTCTCATGTTTAAAACTAGCAGGGGTTATAATTGTGTAATATTCATAAAGATTAGGTGTTTTTTTTACTTTGTTCCAATTTAGATATGCCTGTCCCATGGAAGGATGTTTGTGCTGTTCTCACACTTGAATTATGGTCCAAATTGTTAACACTACAAGTTGTAAAGAGCCCTTTTATTAGTTTAGTGTGGGACATCGCTTCTTCCTCCACAGCCTTTGCTAAACTGCTTCTCCCAGCCCTTTTGTCAATTCCAGAATCCTATCGTACCTTATGATAATTCCATGTTGATGAAATTTATCAATTAATTGACACTTTCTTGTTTTTGTAAAGATCAGGAGACCATGGTATATTAGAAGTGGAGATATTTTTGACTTGGAATGTCTGGTAAATAATGAAGATGCTAGAGACTTCATACAGTTCAAATGCAGAATTTGTGCTAAAGCTGGCTCTTTAGCTGATGTTCTATTTTTAAGTAAGGATTTTACATCATCACCGTTTTGCAGCAGATTGACAAATTCCAACAAACTTGATGATCAAATTCTGTCTTATGTTGTAGCATCTACTTTCTAAATATCTTTGCTGATTTATTCATGATTAGTGCATCATTGTAGTCACATGCTGTGACTATGGTTTTGCCCACTTTCCCTTTATAGGAAAACCAAATCTTTCTTCCCTCTAGTTCCTCTAGTTCTGGAATACAGACAAGTATCTGTTCTTTCAACTGTGTTTGGGGCTTAAGGGAAGCATCAACTTTTAGCTGTTCCTGTCATTATTTGTATAAATCATAAAGTTCTACCATTGTAAAATAGCAGCACCCACTTGTAGTCAACTGTTTGTCTCTAATGTACATATGCCTCTTTTTTTCTGTATTGCATATAATAATATCCAATTTTCTGGTATTTAGCCGGCTTATTTCCCTGCTGCACATGCCAGTCAGAAAAGATGTGTTATAGATATGGTCCTAGAGAACAATATCTCCAGCAATAAGCTTGGCCAGAAGTTGCTAATCTTGTAGGTTGATGGCACATAGTTGTAGCTTTTTGTTTAAAGGCAATGCTATGGCCAATCATAAATCTTTGATTAGTGCTGGCTTGTCACAAATAAATCATATTTCTATTCTCTCGGTCCTAGATTCTTTTGAATCATCTTCGCTTGTCTTCTGGATACTTCATGGGAATATTGCTGATGGAGCATCATCTTCTTTTGTCTTACACAATAGCTTCATTTTTCTTTCTAGTTTTGTGGTTTAGAACTTCATTATCTCCATCAAGCCTTTGGGGATGAAATGGCATAGACATTGCTTTTAACATATATAATTCAAGACTGTTTGTAGCAAGGGTATCATAGCCAGCACCAGATGCATCCACTAAACCACAGGTAGCCAAAGAGTCCATCGCGACCACTTGTTAGGTAGATCGCCGTTCCCCACAATCCTACATACATAAAAAAATGGAAATATATATATATGTCATGGGTGGACATGATACTTTTAAAAGGAGATGTTTATAAAACAAGAATATCTATTCCCAGTGTGAGGAGCGAGGCGAGACGAGATTCGACTGTGGCCCTGTTTGGGCAATCCTATCATCTCTTCATTTTCATCAGCATTTTGGAAGTAAACCAAGCCTCGCCGAGAGCACCTGCCGTGATAAGGAAACTGTCCTGTTTGACCAAGATGTCATCGTCTTAATTAGTGGAGTCAGCATATTTCGAGAAACCGATCCTGAGGGAAATCCTTGTTTAGGATATATGTCATCATGGAAGG
>NC_090734.1:76834050-76846550 GCF_036898095.1 Palaemon carinicauda
AAATCATTTTCTACCTTTTGATAAGTTAATTTTGGAGAACGCTGGCCCGAAACATCGACCCCATATAAAAGTGGGAAAAGATGCAGACAAAGAAGATAAGTTAATTCTGTACATGTTTGTTATTTTCTTTAATCCTCTTATTATCTACATTTTTTTCCAGTCCATAGAAACTGGTCTTTGTCGTTTCATGCCAACCATGGCTTGTTCACTTATAAGAAAAAGGAAATAGCGTATAATGATAAATTGACTGGCATAGATTTCTCATTTGTCCATATAATCTATATTTGCTATTTTGGGCTCGGCCCCCCAAGGTGGTCTAGGTAAAATATAGAATTATTATTATTATTATTATCATTATTATTATTATTATTATTATTATTATTATTATTATTATTATTATTATTATTATTGTTATTATTATTATTATTATTATTATTATTATTATCATTAATATTATTTTCATTTCAGCATTCAAATTTGGTCAATATTGAGTTTCAGGAAGCTATTGCTGCGGCAAGTGGCTGCATACCGAAGGAAGTTAATTTGCTATTTTTATACATTTCTATGCACTAATGACCATTAGAATACGGCCAATGCGAATGTGAAAGAAATCCTTTCTTTTCTTTTTTAATAGAAAATAACATTTCACTATGATAATATAGTCAACACTCGTACCCAGAATTCAATTTGAAATTTAAATGAATAGAAAAAGGCTTTAATATATGAGACCTTGGTAAGAGAGAGCTTGGCAAGGTCTTATATTTCATGATACTTTAGTTACCGTTCCTCTTTATTTTATTTATATTTTCTTTTTGCCTTTTGTAGAGAGGGTATTTAGTATTCAAGTTTGTTTATACAGGGATCTAACAAATGCAACGTAGGAAGCAACACACATTAATAAATCTTGATGAGGATATAGATAATAGTAAATAAAAACACAAAAAACTGTATAGTAAATGTATATTCTAATTAGGTAATGAGAATATATGATAGAAAAGGTCAGTATTATGGGAATAAAAATAAAATTATCTTTTTTTTATTTCCAATAGACATTCGATACGATACTTTAGTTATCTCAGGACCACGAAAAGCAGAGAAACGGGGAATTCCTCTATATTAGTGAGAGCTTATTTATTGGTGTGAACCATAAGAAGTATTTGATTTCAGCAAAGATTGTGGTTGCTAGGCTACGACCTGAGTCTTTCTTGAAGATCCCATGACAAAAACAACGTTAGAAGTATTTGCATAGAGACACTAGTTTGTAACTTCGGAATATAACATCAAACAACGTCATTAGGCTTTCATCATCTTGGAGAGAGAGAGAGAGAGAGCGAGAGAGAGAGAGAGAGAGAGAGAGAGAGAGAGAGAGAGAGAGAGAGAGAGAGAGAGAGAGAATTGAATTCAATGTTTCCTTGGTTAGTTTTCTTTACATTTATATCATCCCTATCACATCCTTATAAGAAATTTTATCTTATAATAGTCATTATGAGTGATGGGACGTCTCACATCACCAATCTCTTTATATTACGAGAAAACTATCAATGTATTTGTATAAGCCAGGGACTGCCACTTACAATTTATTCGAGATAATTGCAATTATAATGAGGTCAGGCTAGTTTCCATCTGAGAACACTGTTAACAATTCCTACTACGGATGAATTCACCAAAGTCACTCGATGCAATATGTATTGTTTCACAGCATATTCATTCTACAATGTTGAATTACATTCATTAACACTAAAATTACAGAATACAGGAGAGCGTTATGTAAGGTCGGTTAGAAAATCGTAATAACTATAATGGAACATTAAATGGCTCATCATTACCGGCCGAGTCTTCTAACCAAACATAATAACTTCTAAACGATTAAAACATAGTTTTATGGATGAAAATGATATAAATAAAGAAGGCAATAACTTGGAAATATGACTGAACCGGAAGCAAAGAGGTAGGACCTGGTTGAGATAAAAGGGGAGGATTTTTGGAATCCATAATCCAAATGCAGAGAAGTAATGTCAACTCTCTTTCTCCTTTTCTTCCGAGGTTTTCGAGCAACTTAAAGGCTTAAAGGTTTAAAGGTCGCTCATGAATGGCAGAGGCAAGGGACAGTGACATTGCCCTAGCAAGCAGGACAATGCCCTAGAGACTATCCATATTACATATGATCAGCGCCTAAGCCCCCTCTCCAACCAAGCTAGGACCAGGGAGGGTCAGGCAATGGCTGCCGATGACTCAACAGATAGATTTATAGACTCCCCTAAACCCCACATCCTTAGCTCACAAGGATGGTTAGGTTGCAACAACCAAAGAAACAAACGAGTTTGAGCGGGACTGGACCCCCAGTCTGGCGTTCACCATTCAGGAACGTTACAATATCGGCCACCACAACCCTAAACTACTAAGGACACTTCCTGGGGTGGGGTGGGGGGGGGGGGGGGGCTCACGTGTCCCTTGGAAGACAATCGAGAGATATGTACTTTTCCTAAATTTTTAAAAACAATTTTTAAGAAATTTTCTAAAGAAATTCCTTAAGGATGATGTAATATTTGTACAATTTATAGACAAAAGTTTGATTGTTTACAGCTCATATCTAAAGCTTCCTTTAACAATATTGACACAAAATAATATTGAAATAAAACATTTTGAGCAATAAATTTTGATTGTCTAGGGGTCGTTATAAGCTTTGAACCAGATGGAGAATCTGGTGGGCAATGAAGGAATTGGATTAAGGGTTTCAGAAGTCTGCTATAAGCTTCATTAGAAAACTGACAATAATAGTATGCGCCTATGAAATAAAAAATTTAAGGGGAGAGAGAGAGAGAGAGAGAGAGAGAGAGAGAGAGAGAGAGAGAGAGAGAGAGAGAGGGGAGAGAGAGAGAGAGAGAGGAAAAATTAACAAATTATGAATTAAAGTTTGATTATATCTGTTTATTTTAGCGGTCTGTCTGTCTGTCTGTCTGCCTGTCTGTCTATCGGTGTCAGTCTGTCTGTCTGCTGTCTGTTTGTCTGTCTGTTGTCTGTCCGTCTGTCTATTTCGAAACATGGAAATAAAGCTACAAAGAAAATTAGTGCAGTTCTTGGAAGAGCTAAGAATTCTTCCGCTTCTTAGTATTTGATCTGCCGAATTTCCATTTCAAACAGAGGTAAACATATTGGAACAATCATCAAAAACAAAGGAAAAATATCCCGGACTTTCTCAAGTGTTGAACAGAGGAAGGGAGGGAAAAGGAAAAAAGACGATACGAGAAGAAAAATTACACCAACACCAAAAATAACCAGAAGAAAATGCAAAAATCAAAGAACGATTACGAAACGAAAGGGAGACAAGAGAACCCGTGGAGCTGATACACAAAGAGTAAATGAGAGAAATGTGAAATGTTGGAGAGAAGAAGTCAGGGGAAACTGGAGAGAAACAAAGAGCATAAAGAGAAAAACGAAGGAAAAAGGAAAGCAATTACATCACATGACAGATAAATGGACAAGAAATTCAAAGGTGAAGAAACAATTAAAGATTAAATGGAAAGATAGGAAAGATGGGAAATTAGAAGAGATGAGAGACCAAAAACATTTAAACAAGGATTGCGTCGAAGTCATGATACAGAAAAGGAAGGAAGGAAAATAAATAAGAAAATAAAAGGACTTGAATATGGTGTCGGAGGGGGCTCTTGAAATCTTCATGGTCCATATTTCTTTTCAAAGATACTTTGAGAAAATTGTAAGTTCGTCTGCTGATGAAGTGCGAGAAAATGTTATCCAACAAGATCCAATGAAAATAATTGTATGTGAGTATATTCTCTGTGTCATGAACGAAATTACTTTCGTTCATGGACGAAAGCTAAATGGTTTACTTCAAGAAACATAAAGCATAAAATATTTGATTTACTTCAAGTAACTAAAAAGATTGTTCATCTTTTGTAAGGTCATGCATGGTCAGTGCTCTACTTTTTATTTTACATATGAGTTTTTGCAGATTAATTTTGAAATATTGCAAAAAATAAACAAGACAGTTTTCAGGATATTAACGAACATGAATAAAGATAAGCGCAATTTCAAACAAAGATAATAATTCAATGGAATTAAGAGACGACATGAGCTATCTCTCCAACATCATAGGCAGACTTCTATAGCCTTTTTAAATTACACAACTGAATAACGTTGCAGGCTCCATCTGGCTGAAAAATAAGGCTTGAATCAATAAAGTACGATTAAGTGTCAAATTTAGAGGTGTATTCATGATGCACCATTTTCGGGGGCCTTGGGGAAGATACTATAATGAAACAGGTTAAAAAATATTGGGTTGAACGACGGTCTGGGTAAGAAAGGAGATCTGAGACTATTAAAGGTCACTCATGAAGGGCAGAGGCAAAGGACAGTGACAATTCCCTACCGGGACAATGTCCTAGACTCAGTCATATGATCAGCGCCCAAGCATCCTCTCTACTCTTAGCTCACAAAGATGGTGAGGTTGCAAACGCTACAAGAAACTATCAAGCTTCAGCAGGTCTCGAACCCCAGGCCAGAAGATCACGGCAGGGACGTTTCCAATAGGATGCCATAACCACAATAGCTATTTTTTTCTTAACAGAACTGGGCAGTTTTGAAAAATAGTGGGTTTTTGTATTTTCGTTACTATAGATGAAAAGGATCAAGAATCTATTGGGTATGAGGATTACAATTGCTTTGCCTTTTTAGAATTTATGATGGAAGCCCACGTAATTGCAAATTTATGTTTTTGTCTATAACAATAAATATATATCACAGAGGCCTTATATCGATGCCCCAGGGAAGGATTTTGGGATCAAGGACTCAATTTTTGATGAATAGATAGCAGTATTACCTTAAATTTATAAGCAATTAAACTATGTATATTAATTTCCATATGCACACTAGTGTATTGAGTTGAAGAATTCCATATCAGATATTGGTTTGACCATCCATATCATCAGCAAGATATTTATCGCATAAGATATGAATTAATTATGGATTTGTAATAATTAGTGAGATATTTACAAGAAGAGAAAAAGAAGTCATCAACATGAAAAATTACAAATATTACATGATTTAAGGAAAGTGACAATGTCCTTAACCTTATCCAGCATATCACCTTCCTCTTCATTACTGTTATCTTTGGACTTGTTAGTACAAATGATGAAGTTCTTCAAACATGAGGGAGGACCCACTCTCATAAGCACTAATCATTTTACATGACATCCATGAGTTTCCTGTTTTGTATGGTTATTTAGAATTACAGCAACAAGGAATGAGATTTTGCACATAATCTTGTTTCATACAAAGAAGTAGGTGAGAAAAAGTTCCAAAGATTGAGTGGTGGAAGTCCGGAATTTAGTACAGTATACCACCGTGCAACTTGAAAACGCATTTTCTTTTTTTAGATTCTGAAACTAAAACAATCCCTTACAGCCAACCTTTAACAGTTTTATATAGCAACCATGAACTCAATGTTTGCCTCTCCACATACTTCCACGGATCATCAGTGGTGCTCAGAGAGTCCAGAATGAACCCATTTTTAATGTGATAAAATTTCCTTACTTACCAATGCCAGAGGTTGTTGCTACTGCTTCTTAGATTCTTATAGGATCTCTTACCAGGATTTGTGGGATGACCATCTAGTGTTGGTAAATAATCATGGGAAATGTGAAATAAAAATCATGGCAGTTGTAACAGTAATGCAAATACGCTAGCATCATGTGGCATGATAATGAAACATTCATCTTCTGTTTTACACTTCTAGAGGGTGTGCCAGACAAGTCTTACAGTATGTCTGACTCTTCATGACTTGAGGATATCTGATTTTTCATGCTTTTTTCTTCATGTGTGGCAATGTCTCTACTCCAGACAGGAATGGGTGTTTTTCAGATGTCACGTTGTAGAAGAATTCTGTTCACAGTAACCTCTCAGATGAGGGGATAAGCTGTATCTTGTTGGATTAACATTTCAGTACAGCATTCCTTGGTAGAAGGGGAGTATTTTAGATAGTTTGAAAACTCTCGAAAGGGCTAGAATTCAGTAGAATAGTTGTAGTACTCATCTGGACAAGGTAAACATTAACATGGTGAAAGTGGTTACTGACACATGTCTTGAATAACTAGCCAAAGGTAATACAGTTCTATTTATAGGCCACTTAATCTATAGAACAGAACAGACAACTATAACGATAGATGGCTGCCCCACATCCCTAGCAGATGTTTCCAATACAAGAAGATCCTTCTGGCTTGGTTTGCCAGTGGCCATTCACATGCATTCACCAGGGTAAAATATAGAAAGAAGGTAGGCTACTCGTTCACAGACTGAAACCTCTCTCTCACATCTGGCTTTTGATGTGTCACCATGAGGTTTATCACTCTGGCATTTGATGGTGTTCATTGGTTGGTTGGTTTCAGATTTATCTTGATTGATACAAGGAATGGGCACTTTTTGTTCAGCTTTTCATAAATGACTTTCTTTATGGTAGAGTGGATGACAATTTGCTATTTTGATAGTAGTGCAGGAACCATCAGGCCATGACTTTACTGAAGCTTTTTGTTTTCTATCTGCAAGTGTTACCGCCGCATCAGTATTGTCTTTAGCATCTTCTTTAGCTTCAATTTTCTCTCTTTCTCTATTTGTGACATCTAACTTGCCATGTGCGCTCATCCTTTAATCCATTTATCCGTGTTGTCCTGCAGGAGAGTAATTGAAGAGGCTTTACCTGTGGAGCTGGATGATTCCAAGCATTTGAGAATGAGTACTAGAACATGGATAATATCTATGAAAGAGTAGATCGTATCATCATTGACCTCCACAACGTTGAGGAAAATTATGTTTTTTTTTTTTTTTTTGGGGGGGGGGGGGAATAGTGATGCCGAGTAAAATAATGGAAAGAACACCGTGTATTTTCTTTAAATTGATTATAACAAAATCTTGTCTTCATCTGTTTTCATAGTCTACAAAAAAAGTATAAAAACTCACAATCCAATTTCCTTCAGGTTTTTTTTTTCATTATGTATTGTTTTCAGTAGCACAAAAAATAATCTTTACTTACTAGTCTTCTATGACTCTCAAATGATGTTTTTATTATTATTATTATTATTATTATTATTATTATTATTATTATTATTATTATTATTATTATTATTATTATGGTACCCATGCAGAGACTCAGACTCGAATGGATCAGAAAAGGAAATAATATAAAAAAAAAAAAAAAAAAACTGCAACATAAAGACAATAGTTAACTAGAGAGAAAAAAAATACTATGACGGTGAATGTAGGATATTTATGGCTGAAACCGAGTTAAAAAATAAATATGAATTATTCAATCAATTAGAGGCTCAAAGTTACAATGGCACAATAACCACTCCGGTCACTGAGAGGGTGTCATCAAATAAGGTGGGTAAAGTAGCCAATGAAAGCATAGCTAGCTTAAGATTAACTTTGACAGAACTCAAGATGCGAGATCCCTGAGGGTATTACTGTCCTTCCCTGACCTGTCATTCTATGGTCAATGTTTGGAAGTTCAAGAAGGGAAAAAAATAGCAAAAGAGAATCAAGATGGGTGGAATTGGCTTAGTCATTTCCTTGTGGTAGGGGTGTAAGAATACTACCACCGCACGTCTTGCGTGTTGTAGAAAGCAACTAAAAGGACAGCTGCGCCCTTGCAATCTTTCTTTTTATCAAAAGTATAGGCTCACCACCAATGAATAAGGTTGATGACTGCAAGGCAATGCGATCGTATAAACCATTAGCCAAATTATAATCCATGCTTGACGCTATCGGAGGCGCGGCGCATCAGGCAACCGACCACATGTAGGATATCGATGGGAAAGAAGAAGGTTGGGCTTAATGGTGATGTTTACGTTCCCTCAAAGAATTTTATCCATATTGCTATAATTGTTATTGGATTTCTCCTCACTTTCAAGAAGAAGCTGACTTAACTGTTTACTTTTGGTACTGCACTATGCTAACAATTATTACGACAGGCTGTGAATAAAGCTCTACCTTACTCTCATACAGACCCGACCATAACTACAAGCTAGTGAAATACAAAGTAGTTAGGACTCGCAATTGCCTGAACTACGGAGTATAATTTTTATATTTCAACAAACATAAGGTTGTATGTAGTTTTTAAAACAAAGAGAACTGTGATATTCGTCTCCTTTTTCTGGATACTATTGTAAAAATGGATTATATATATATATATATATATATATATATTATATATATATATATATATATATATACGTATATATATATATATATATATATATATATATATATATATATATATATATATATATATTTATATATATATATATATATACCACAACTCATGTCGTGATATAGCAATGAAAGCATATCCAACAGATTTTGATGATTTGAGAACAAAACGCTCAGGAGAATTTTGCGGGTTAAATGTCAGGACAGGATTAGAAATGAAACTATAAGAGAGATTACTCGAGTGCCATACGTAGATGAGATCATGGTGATGGTAGATGTAGATGATCTGTGTATGTTTTTCGCACTCCCCAAGAGAGATTAGTTCACCAAACTTTTAATTGGGCTCCACAAGGCACTAGAAGAGTAGGAAGTCCCAGGCCTACGTGACTGAGGACTATGAAACGTGAAGTAGGCGATGATGAATGGAGAAATATTGATATAAGAGCTCAAGATAGAGACTACTGGCGAGATCTAACCGAGGCTCTTTTCGTCAATAGGCGTGGGAGGAGTCGATGATATATATATATATATATATATATATATATATATATATATATATATATATATGTGTGTGTGTGTGTGTGTGTGTGTGTGTGTGTAAGCATAAGATACAAAAATATCTATGTGCACACATAGATTTTAGGTAAATTATTCTATGGCTACTCAAGAAAAATGTCGCTGTGGAGAAAATAACCGATAACATTTTCACATAGTACTAACAATGAAAGATAATCAAATGATTTATTTTGTTGTTTGTTCTGTCAGAAAGAAGAAAATGTTTTTGCTTTTTTTTTATCCCCGTTGCTCCTTTTGCTTTGCTGAAGGATCACAGTGAAGAAATGCCAGACAAGCTCAATTGTTATTGATAATTAGCATTTGCCAATGATTAGTATTTCAAAACAAAAATTGTTTGTCCTACAAACTTCGCCAGAATGCAGTTAAGTGAAATTAAGTTGTCTATCTGTCAATAGAATTACATAAAAAATGATGTAAAGATTGTAGCAAAGGTTTGTTTTCTTCCAGAGAATAATGTTGTTGTGCTTAGGAGGAGTTTGTTTATTGATTCTCTTACCATTGATGGACATAATTAGTTAAGATATTTTTTGCTGTTTTTTTACCAATTACAAATAATGCAGTGTAAGTGAATAACAAACATTGTAAATATCGTCTTAAAATTTCGCCTAAGGAAACATAGATGATATAGAGTTTAGTGAACTATGCCAATCCCATCAGTGTTCAGTTTACGATCTCTGATATCCATGTCTGATTAGTGAAATGATCTACATGTCATAAACGACATTTTATTATCTGTTAAAATCAATATGTGTGACTATGAAATTGGAATGACTAATGCATCCATGTAATGATGAATATATAATTAATTGTCCCATCTTCTCTCTCTCTCTCTCTCTCTCTCTCTCTCTCTCTCTCTCTCTCTCTCTCTCTCTCTCTCTCTCTCCTTATGCTTATATGAACAGCATACATCATCTATAAAAGGAGTGAAAAAAAGAGGTGGACAAGAAAATTATATAATTAGTCTCATTTTGTCAAGATAGCAGCAGGCACACAAGTCGTGGTGAACAAGTAAAATGAACAAAAACTAGATTTAATTTTCTCGTATCATCCTTTTTAACATGATTATATGTTTTTAATAAAGACCATCTCATGAATGTTCCACCTTAATTTCATGAGGGTTGTATGTCCATAAGCATTTTGATGTATGTTATGACCAAGTGTAACATGGTTTACACCTGTTGCCTCTCTCTCTCTCTCTCTCTCTCTCTCTCTCTCTCTCTCTCTCTCTCTCTCTCTCTCTCTCTCTCTCTCTTCATGTTGGCTGTAACCCTAAACAATCCCATAACAACCAAGTAATGCTTATTTAAAGGGCGGTACACTGAATATTTATGGGGTATATCAATTTATTCCTCTCCTCTTCTGGCTCGGGGATTGAACGCTGGGCCTTCGGTCATCAAAGAGGGAGAAATGCCAGTAAAACGCGTTTTCTTTAATCAAATAATTTTCTATCATCCTTTTACCAGCATCATTTATAACCTGGTTCCTGTAGCGTAAATTTCACAACGTTCTTCACTTTATATTTCCTTTTTGTTAATAAAGTGTCTTGCATTCCACTATTTCCTTACTCAGAGTTTCAATACCAATGTTTTAACGCTTATATTCATCATAAATCTTATTATTTCTATTTCGTCAATTATGCTTTCAGTCATCCTTTTTCTTCTAGTCAACCTTGTTTTAGAGTTAAAAAAAAATCTGTGCTTATTGGGCTTATTTTTCATAAGGTTACGTAATTTCTGAGCATTTATTCCAAAAGGTTTTGTGGCTACAGCAATAATGCAAACACAAAGAAGACGATTAATTACAATGAAATGGTTTATGTGAGTATAATACGCACAATCGTCCTTGGGTATTTCATTACTCTGGTGTGTTGTTCCATAAAAGTTTACTGACTTACCTTCAATAGTCTATTGAGAAGAACGTAAAAAACATATTTCAGCATAGACTTTGACATTTATCATTTTCTCTCCAAATAGAATTTTCCGTTTGTTCATAGGCTCTCGATTCTGGACTTGAAAGCTTTAGGTGTGTTAATTTTGCGCCTACTGCAAATCTGTGTTTCGGAAACTTTATTGCAATCTTCCCTATTCTATACTGGAAACTGTATTCTATTCCCGATTACTTCAGTCATTCAGTATTCATACTGTTCACTGTTAAAACTTTGCATTAAAAACGGTAAAAATCCTGGAGTAAATGATTCCAAGCACTTTCCGTTTTAAAAACGGATATATTGCCGATGAGGAGTGATAATACGGTCACCAACCCGTAAAAGATAATAAAGGATTAAAATTACAGTCGCCTGTATTTTACTGAAATTCGGCTAGCAACCGTATATTTTTACGGAAAATTTCTGATTAAAAATACGGCTTTTCAAGTGTTTATTTTGCGTTTTTTAATATCTAATTTGTTTCCTAATGGATCTTTTTTTCTTAATTACTTAACCATATGATTTCGTCTTGCTTCAATTCAAGATGCTATTGTTTGACTTTTTTCGAAGAAATAATCTTTCATCGTATTCCACTTTCCGGATTGTTTGATTATGATTTCAGTTTGAACGACTTTTCCATCTAAAACCGATGTATTCGAACTCAGTAAAAAATCATAACTTAGATGGAAAAGTCGCCTTTGTAAATTGATTGGGGTTGAGAAATATCAGTGGATCGCTGAAGATACTAAAGACTCTGGTGCTCTCATTATAACGCTGTATAGAAGGATTTGAAAACAATAGCAGTAGAAGAGGTTCAATCACATTCACTTTGTCCGTATATAATATTTTCCTTGCAAAAATTTCCTTCCCAGGTTTATTGAGGTTAGGCACTTTTTCGTTTGTGTTTTCTCTGAAAAGAAAAAAACTTTAGTGGGAGAGTAGATGAAGAGAAGGTAGATTTGCGCGGCCTTTTCTGACTTGAGGTACATTCTACGTGTCCCTCTTCGTTAAAACTTCTGCATCCTTCTTTATCTCACCTTATCATCTTACATATTTTTTTTCCTTGCTCGTTCCCCTTCGCATCGATTTTTATCTTTCTCCTCTATCTGCTCCCAGCCAGTCTTCTCCACACACCGACACACTCACCCCCAACCCTTAACCCTCGTCTGCTAGTAACTCATTCTATGATGGGTCAGACTTCGGATTCTGTAGGAGGGACGAATCAGCGGAAATGAGCAACTGGTCCCATAATATCGGTTATGGTCTGCTTACGCCCCCATCCGCCACACCGCACTACCTCAGCCACGTCAGCAATATCAGACTTTTTCCTTCTTCGTCTTCATCTTCTTCCTCTTCGGACAGAGTGAGGACGCAGGGACAGAGGGCATTGGTAACGGTGACCTATTTAGGGCAACGATGAAGATTGATTTATGGGAAGAAACAGACCTGCAATGATGAAGGTGATTTGGAAGAGAGAGAGAGAGAGAGAGAGAGAGAGAGAGAGAGAGAGAGAGAGAGAGAGAGAGAGAGAGAGAGAGAGAGAGAGAGAGAGAAATGCCAAGTCAGGAGAAAAGCAAAATGCATTTTGGGACAAATTGTCATTAGTTTCCCTAATACCTACCAGTACTATAAAATATGAACTATGAGCATATGTGATAGTTCCTTTCTGAATATGAACACCACCTGTCACATGAACTAACGGGGCTAATAACTATACAATGGGATTAATTTCAATGAGCTTTTAATTAACATGAGCGTAAATATTTTTCAAGCTCCCCAGTAA
>NC_090734.1:76851550-76884050 GCF_036898095.1 Palaemon carinicauda
CTTGATTTAAAAATCTTTTAATGGCCTCAATAAATTTTAGTATATATCATACACCACACAGGATCTCCACCAATTCTGTACTAAGCTTTGTCTAAGAATTTTTATATTATATTATGCTTTATTTTTTTCTACACGTTTCAAAATAAACTGTGAAAATCAGACGCCCTCCTGTAGTTCTGAATCCTGAAGAACAATTTTCCCTCACCAATCGATATGTCGCCTATCTTGCTACTACAATGAAAAGTATGTTCTAGAATCTTCAGTGTTCTAACAATTGGGTAATCGTTATACTAAAGATCAATTAATCCCCAAACTCATTTCTTCGGAGCATCTTCTTCATTCAGACATACCTTACATATACGGATAAGCAACTCGATCAAACCTTCACTCTATTTCCTCCGAACATCTACTATTTTCTATTCCTCCTCCTACCCTTTTATACACAAATATTCCGTGACTTGTATATTCTTTTAAAACTAATTTTCCTACGCTATCTTTAATATAACTGACAAAAATTATGGTTTATTGTGATAAAAGAGACACGGGGGGGGGGGGGGACATTGTTCACTAATCCTGACCAAATGCTCTATACTTATTTTTCTCATATGAAACGACGCACTTTTCAAGATTACATTAGATATAAATATTCCCTCGTTCTTACTAAAACCATTTTTAGGAAGAATTTCAATTTAGCAAGATAAAGAACAAATGTTTCTTCAACAATTCTTCTGATCATTACACCCATCAGCATGGTGTCCTGCTTACTTTGTATTTGCATATGATATAACAACTTTTTCTTAAAGATATTTTCTTTTGTAAGTGTATTTCTTAATATTTCTTTTTAGAAACCATAGACTTCAAACATTCAAGCCTCTTTGTAAGTTTCAATAGATTTTCTTCATCCCCTTTACTCAAAAAACCACTTACTAACTATGCCATTTCCTTCCCTTTGTCATGCCTATGCAATTAAATTACCTAGCACAAGGAACCTTTAAAATCTTAACCTAGATAAGCATAGATTAAAACTCTCACAGAAACTCTCTCCTTATCTCTTATTCTTTTCTGTTCCATGGCTATATTCTCTCACCATTATACCTATCTTTAGTGATGTTCTAAAACTGGCTCAATTAAATCATATATTATTATATTATGTACCTTTCCACCGGTCTCAAGAGTTCTCCTAGCAATAGAAGAGTTACCCATTGCCTAATTGCACATTTCAGAAGCAGACAAGGCAAAATCATTCAATGTCTTCCCCAGTCTTGCAAACATTACTCTTTCTCCTATGCTTCTTAGTATCAGTGCGTTAATCATCATTCATCTACTCGCTTTTATACACTACATAGGCCAAATCTATAAATTTTTATCAAAATAAATCCGTTATCATAGAGAATAAAAACCATGAACTACTGAATACATATCGTTATTTCGGTGTCTGATCTAATTTCTGTCCCCTTCTCGTGAAAGCGTTCTAAAACGAGAGAAGTGATCTGTTACCTAATTTATGAACAATGAAAAGGTATAAAAAAAAAGTCCCAACAGCGGGGGATGACTGCTCTAGTGCTTTCCTGCAAAATGATGTAAAGGGGATCTTCCCTTCTTCACAGGACAGAGCCCTTTGAAAGTTCGAGTAACGTATTACATTTTGATTGACGACTCTTTAATTAACGGAAGTTACATATACTTTGCATTTAATATGCTGATGACAGGGAATACATTGTCCATGTGACTACGATTCATTTTAAGGTATTTTGGTAGGTGAATTTTATTGTGTAGAACCTCCATTAACTCCATGCCATGATAAAGTTTCACAAGTAAATTAAGGTTATAAAAATGTTATAGAAACACTCAGTCTTCAACCTTGTAATTACCTCGAGAACTTACAAAAAACTTTCATATTTTAACGTGAAAAATACACATACATTTTCTATTGTATTCCGTCAAATGAATGATTATGATAGGATGAAGTTGCTTGATCTAAAAAAAAAAAGAAAGGAAATATTGAATAATGCATATTATCAATATGGAATTTTCCTCTTTTGCTTTTGTATATATATATATATATATATATATATATATATATATATATATATATATGTGTGTGTGTGTATGTATGTATGTATGTATTTATATGTATGTATGTGTGTGTAATTACGTCACATTATCAGTTGTAAACTTTATAGTTGTCTTAGTAGTGTTATAAGAAGCAGGAATGGAAAGGAAAAGTTGGTATTATTATTATTATTATTATTATTATTATTATTATTATTATTATTATTATTATTATTATCATTATTATTAGGATGCTGTAAGCGTTGCTATAAGCCCAAGGGCTCCAACAGAACTATGTTATCTGCAAATCTTATGTTGTTAAGGTTTTTTCCTTTAGGCCAAATATCATTTCCTAAATTTTTTCCAATATGATTTTCTAAAAACATTTTGAAGCCACGCTGTGAATAATCTAGGAGAGATGGGGACTCCCTGTCTAACTCTTTTCTCGACCGGTATTTTCTCACTATCTTCATGCAGTATTGGTATCTTCAATTGTTCTACCATAAGATTCATATATTCCTTGTAATTGAAGGGCTTTCATTACTGCTGGAGTTTTGATAGAATCAAAAGTTTTCTCATAGTCTATAAATTCCATACTTAGTGGTTTGTCATACTCTGATGACTTTTCTATTAGCTTGTTAATTACATGGATATGGTTAGTTGTTGAATACCTTCTTCTATGATGCTGATTATAGTTTATTTTTACTTACGAGATGATTCGTTTGATTTTGCCCAGGCAACATTTTCAATATAAAAATAAGACACGTATAAGTATACAATAAAAGATATATATTACCTACATCTACTAATCATAAGGATAAGGAGGGCCATTAGCTAAAAAATGTAATATCAACAAAATATCAAATTAAGAATAACTAAAACTAAGAAAATGAGAACTGTACTTTCATCAATGTTTATCACTGGTTTTCGAGAATGTATTTCAATATACTCGTCTATTCCCAACAGTGTATTTTCACTGTAGGTAAAACATGTAAATGAAAAAAATATACCAGAGACAAGGTCATCAGGTGAAATCTATTTGAGGATAAAACTTGTAAATGATAATCTTATATTTCTCTTTATTATTGAACAACTAAGGTTTTTTACCTACGGTAATTTCTGTTGTATAAGTATCTTTTTCGGTTCTTGTTTCACCACTTTTTCAGTTTGTTTAAACTTTGAATTAAAAAATCGGTTTATTAACTTATATACAAGGTCTGCTCCTGAAAAAATAAATTAAAAGAAAATCTGTTTCTCTGTGAAAAGTAACCCAGTTACTAAGGAGAGGGTGTGATTTATGTAATAAAGTACTTATAGTATCCGTTCATAATGTAAACTTGTATGGCTATGAAAGTTCATTCCCAAAGCTGTAAATGTTTGTTTCCAAAAAAACTCTAAAATTCAAAGTGAACCATCTACAGTAAAACGTTTCGTAAGATTTGTATGAAGAAAAAGATGATTTTCATGATAGTTTTCTACTGTGAAATTAATACTTCTTTGACTACTGTTTAGGCACTGGAAATTTCAGAGCATGGCTCATATCCCCAATTTTCGCCGTCTGGAAGCGTTTCAAACGTTATAGAAGCCATGCAGTGAGCACAAAAATTGGTGTAGCCAGTGATTTTAGACTTCTGAAAGCCTAGGAAAGGTTTGGTAATGCTTCCGGAAGGCTAAAATTACTGACTACTACACCACATGCATTCACTGCATAGCCTCTGCACCTTTTATAACGCTTCCAGAAGGCTCAAATAAAAATACCACAAGCACGGATTGCACAGTCCCTACAACGTTTACAAAGTTTCCAAAAGGCTCAAATTACTGACGGTTCTTTCCGCAGACAGCCTCTATAACGTTAAGAACGCTTACTAAAGAATGAAATCATTGTATATCAAATACCAGAAAGGTACCATCAGTTTATGCATGACATTCAATCAATCATTTCTCTTCATGAAAGCTTGAGAATATTTTTGGCATTGGGGTCGATATGTATGTAGTTCTTTAAGTTAAGATAAACACCAAATTATTATCTTCAATGCATAATCTCAATAATTTTATTTATTTTTTTTTCTATGTCACAAAACAGTTTTTTTTTTATCATATAGTGATTCGGTTACTACGTTTGGTGTTTCCTCATTAGGAACATTTGCGGATGAAAATGAAGCAATATTGAAAGTTGCAAGCATTGAACAACGTGAAAAAAAATACGTTTTTCAGATTTTTTTTCTGCGTGGTTCAGTGTTCGCAAGCTTCGATATTAGGGGATGTTTTCAATTTTGCTTTCTACAAGGAAGGTTCCAGACATACTTATCTCGTAGCATGTTTCTTGGGAATTTTTCAATTCAACTCCATATCAAAAAATGATTTCTATTCTTAGATGATTAGTGTTAAAAAGGTTTAAAAAAAACATCGATTTCATATAGAATTTAGTTAAGTTGAAGAGAAAGAAAATAATAATGCTATTTCTTGGTAATACTATTTATAGTTTTATGGTAAGATTCCTCAAAAAAAAAAAGAAAAGGAGTTGGACTGGAAAAAGTATTTGAATTATGTAATGATTCCCTGGATACTAATTTCTGGAACCTATAAGTTATAACCTATTACTAGAAAAAAACTATAACAGGGAAAATAACAACGGAATCTATACCCAGAAATCGTCTACAATAAAAAATTTATTGGTTATAAAATATAGATTTTTTTCTGGTGTCAATTACGTATTGTTAGCTATAATGAAATATCAATAAAAAGAGAGAAAATTTAAACACTATAATCTCTTTTCTATCAATTTCGTAAAAATGATTTGATCCTTAGAATAGCTAAACGTAAAAATAGAAGGACTACGTTAACAGTTATCATCTGTATGATGGCTATATAATAGAAAGAAAACATTTATATTGAAAATAAGATTTTCATTATGTTCTTTGATAAATGTTAATGGATTGGGGAGCCATAAGGGAAATTCCTCTTTTTTTTATTCAAGTTTTTCCAAGATTTATATATAAACACCTTGCATTTTTTTTTTTTTATAAATGATGTGTTCATTATAGTCTTAAGGAATATTTGTATCATTAAAAGTTATTTTCTTTATAACTGCTGTGGACATAGCTATCTTCCTAGGGGTATGTGTTTACCTTGAAACATGTGTGATATATATGTATATATGTATATATATATATATATATATATATATATATATATATATATATCTATATTATATATGAATATATATATATATATATATATATATATATATATATATATATATATATATATATATATATATATATATATAGTTTAAAAATATATGATAAGTTAGATTGAAACTTTACTAGTATTCCATTACGGATATATAGCGTAAAAGGCAAAGTGTCTGGAGTACTTTTTATGCTCCAACTGATGCTAATAGAATACGAGAAGGCATAGAAACAGGATGGGCAACTGAATGGTTTGCAGCTACAAAGGATGACGAGGGAATATGAAAGACTTCATCAGGGAGAAAGGGAAAGTTGAAGGAATGTTAGCGAAAGCAAATTACAAGTTTAAAGAAAATGTATTCAATTAGCTTTTGATAAATTTGTGTTAATGAATGTTTTTGTTGAATTTGGCTCATTTTCACACTAAAGTTTAAAGGTGAATATAGCAGCAACCACAGATAGAGGGAATCGAATTGCTTAACCTCTAAACTAAAGATAAAACCCACGTAAAGAAAACATTCACAAACCTATAAAAGCACTCTGAGAGTGCACACCTCCGCCACGGCAGCTTATTTCTCGAAACCAGGAAGTTTCGTGGTTAATTCGGTCAATTTTCTGGTCGACCTTGACCTTGAACTGTAACCTAGGATTTGCAAAATGGAATCACTTCCACGTCTTAACAAAGAAATTAATCCCTGAAAGTATCACTACTCTATGAGTAAAATTGTGACTAGGAATTTGTTCATAAATAAACAAACAGACAAACAGGTACAAAAACATAACCTCGTTCCAACTTTGTTGGCGGAGGTAATGTTACTTTCGATATAATCAGTGAAAGTTCATCATCAACATTTCGGTCCCCTATTATCTAAGCCTGATACATCTATTTTACTTCCACGATGTTAGATCCTTTTCATTCCAACACCTCTTCATTTAGTGCATTCTTTCAAAGTTCTATAAATCCATGTTTTAATCCATCTTGCATTATTTTCGTATGACCAATCCACTACAAATAACGCGAGTCCATCCCTTAATCTAAGCGAATAGTCTTACCACTTCTGTGTTCCACCACATCTCTAACCCTCCCTGTTCTAATAATTTCATAAATACTATTAAAAAATGTCAATCTTTAATCAAAACAACTTTACGTTTAACATGAACTCTCTTTTGGTCTTTACATGAATTGACAAACAGTTCTATTCCCTTCAGATTCTCTTGTACAAAACCTGTTATTTCTCTTGCTTCACGTTTGATGATATAGAAATATCAATACTTATATATGTGTGATAGTAGAGATTATTATACCAAAGACGTATGTAATATTAGGGAACATGATTCCCAAGATAGAAACAAGATGGAAACCAGGTGTCACTAAGGTCAGGTTTGTTTAAACAAATTAAAATCTGTGTACTTTCCATACCCTATATCTAAATTGTTATCAAAACTTTCTTTTATGAAGCTGGGTTCTATGATATATCTTTCTGTTATGTTATTGGCATAAAGCAATTTCTCTACAATCTTAAGCATGTCTTAAAAGTTATAAGAAGATTGTAAAATGTGCCAAAGAAAGCAATGCATTATTCGTTCATGTTAGCGGTAAAAGACTTACTATTAATTGGTCATCTGCAAAGAAATAGGTTTGTATTTTCTTTTTTTTTAACTTCACGGTAGGATTAATTGTATATTCGAAACTGTGTATCGGTTAGACTACTTCAGGAATCTTAAATCCTCAATCCAACCCACTACATACCTCAATCTTTATTAAATGAATTAAAATCACTAATTGCCAGTATGACAGTTCAGATTAACGATTTGTTAGAACGGACAGTTTCACACGAGTTAATTAAAATAAGAAATCCTTTCATTATAACTGTTTTAGGGCTTTTGATACTTAAATTTTACAAAAATAAGTATAACCTTTTTTTCAATAATTCTAAAGCTGAAGAAAAAACATGAGTTAGAAGGAATGGCGATACTTCAGAGTATGTTGTCTCCGAATTTCATAAACGATTTCTTACTATAGATGTAGTTAACGAAATGGATAACCTATCTGTCATTCTTGAATGAGTCAGTAATCTACATATGGTAGGTCAAAAAGTGAGTTTCTTTTTATTGTCACATAAGTTATGAGAAGGACAAATAAAAGTCTAGGTTTCAGGATCAAATAATTGATTATCATGGAACATTCACATGAGCTAGGAATGGAACTCTATCACTTCATCTTTTACCTGTTCATGACTGAATTGATATCATAACCTAGTAGCAAAATGGGTTGAAATTCACTTATTAGTTGGAATATTAAAGTTATATTACAGCCCAATAAATATTGGCTTAATTGCCATGGAAATAATAATTCTGATGCAAAACTCATCTTTCGCTCAGCATGAAATGGATTCTTCGCAACACTTGCGTACTTGTAATCTGCATGAATCTTTACATCATTTGATCAATGGAAATGGCTAAATACTCTCTGATGTAATCACACCGTCACTGTGAATTGTGATTCCCTCAACATGACGTACGTGGGAAGGAAAATATTTCCTGCCGATTGCATCATCTATCTTTAAGGAAAATACCTTCACCATAGGTTATCAAAGAATCGCAAGGGAGATATATTCACCTTTCCTGTGAAAATCAACGACGATAAAATCAACGCTACATGAAAGTCATTCTTTAAGAACGATTTCGTCCCTTGAAAAATAACTATACTAAGAGTTTCATTGGTGATTTTAATAACAATGACCAATGAATCCTTGTAGCCATAATTTCTGTGTTTAGGATATGTATTCTATTTGTCATCAGGAAATGAAAGATATGAACCATTGAAAGATAAAGGAGAATGCCCATGTTAAACCAGGCCCGCCATTTCCTGATGGAAGTGATAAGACTTTCATGACTATCATACAATTGGCTCCATTTTGTAGATGGCCACTTCCGATTTGTTCATGGACCGGATCACTGGTTAAC
This sequence comes from Palaemon carinicauda, assembly GCF_036898095.1. Classification (NCBI taxonomy): domain Eukaryota; kingdom Metazoa; phylum Arthropoda; class Malacostraca; order Decapoda; family Palaemonidae; genus Palaemon; species Palaemon carinicauda. The sequence goes on from NC_090734.1 coordinate 76,859,761, forward strand.
TATATATATATATATATATATATATATATATATATATATATATATATATATATATATATATATATATATATATATATATATATATATATATATGGAGTGGAAGCAGATGCACGTCAGAGAGTGAATGAAGGATGCAAAGTGTTGGGGGCTGTTAAGGGAGTAGTAAGAAATAGAGGGTTGGGCATGAATGTAAAGAGAGTTTTGTATGAGCTAGTAATTGTTCTAACTGTGATGTATGGATCGGAGTTGTGGGGAATGAAAGTGAAGGAGAGACAGAAATTGAATGTGTTTGAGATGAAGTGTCTAAGGAGTAGGGCTGGTGTATCTTGATTAGATAGGGTTAGGAACGAAGTAGTGAGGGTGAGAACGGGTGTACGAAATGAGTTAGCAGCTAGAATGGATATGAATTTGTTGAGGTGGTTTGGCCATGTTGAGAGAATGGAAAATGGCTGTCTGCTGAAGAAGGTGATGAATGCAAGAGTTGATGGGAGAATTACAAGAGAAAGGCCAAGGTTTGGGTGGATGGATGGAGTGAAGAAAGCTCTGGGTGATAGGAGGGTAGATGTGAGAGAGGCAAGAGAGCGTGCTAGAAATATGAATGAATGGCGAGCGATTGTGACGCAGTTCCGGCAGGCCCTGCTGCTTCCTCCGGTGCCTTGGATGACCGCGGAGGTAGCAGCAGTAGGGGATTCAGCGTTATGAAGCTTCATCTGTGGTAGATAACGGGGGCGGATGGGCTGTGGCACCCTAGCAGTACCAGTCGAACTGTGTTGAGTCCCTTGTCAGGCTGGGAGGAACGTAGAGAGGAGAGGTCCCCCCCCCCTTTTTTTTTCATTTGTTTGATGTCGGCTACCCCCCAAAATTGGGGGAAGTGCCTTGGTATACATACACATATATATGTATATATATATATATATATATATATATATATATATATATATATATATATATATATGTATATATATATATTCATATATATATATATATATATATATATATATATATATATATATATATATATATATACTACCCTGATTGAAGTTTCATATTCTATGACAATTGTGAGGAGGTGTAATAAAAACTGTTGGGTACTTTTAATTTTGGATTCTGAGTCAAGAAAATTGAAGTGTATCTTATCATATATTTCAAATACATATGAGAGAGAAATACCTAAAGAGATTAATTAGCTAAAGTATGTTAGGAAACAATAAGAGAGAGAGAGAGAGAGAGAGAGAGAGAGAGAGAGAGAGAGAGAGAGAGAGAGAGAGAGAGAGAGAGAGAGAGAGAGAGAAGGTAATGAAGAGCGATCCGGCCCATTGTTCCACCGGGAAGTCGTCATTGAGTCATTCGGAGAGCTACAAACGGTCCTGTTAATGGCTCCGTAAATGAAAGGCGGTCGTTATGGCGGACATATTGGCTCTCTAGCGGTATGGATATAATAAAGCATCCAAGCCATGATGTACTTCTTATGGTAGAGGCGAATGAGCTGCAGACATTGAGATGGACACGGAATGACCAGGTGAGTGTTTCAGCCTGTCTGCCACAAGAGGGGGTAATGGCACTCCACGATCGCTACACGCCATTACGAGTCCTGTTTGAATGTTCTTCATTGCCTGCAATCATTTTCATGGCAGTCAATGGGACCCTTTCCATGGACTTTCAGTAGAGTCCGATTTATGTTACATCATTAAGAGTCCAGGATGCATCACATGTTTTTTTTTTTTTTTTTTTTTTTTTGCGTTGGCTTAGTTTTTGATGAATAACGTAAATATTTATCCATACGAAACCAAATTTCAAACGTTGTTCACCAACGTTTTGTGAAGACTTTAAGAATTAGTTAAATAGTTTCTGTTTCTAAATTAGAATGTTTTTAACTTTAAGCTTAATACTAATACCTTTTTTTTTTATTAAAAAAATGACTTCATATCCATTTAATGGTTGATATGTTACATATTCATTTAACGCTGTTCTTCATATAATTCTTTTGTATTTTGTTAAGTTTTCGTCGTTATTATCTATTTGCGTTCGGGCCCTTGGATTTGTATTATTCTGTTTCTCCGATTAGGATTAAAGCTTGGCTAGAAATAATAATAATAATAATAATAATAATAATAATAATAATAATAACTATTATTATTATTATTATTATTATTATTATTATTATTATTATTATTATTATTATTATTTCACGCTTCAGCTCTGTTGTCTTTTTTAATGTCTCAGTGCCAAAACACACGAAATAACTAAGGGTTTTGAATGATTACATATGCTCTATGTCAATAACAATTACAATTATAATTACCTATCCCATCATCAATTATAATTACTACTGCAATTCCGATGAGAGTAAAGATGCTCAATACAAATATCATTATAATTACTCACTGCTTCTTTTAGTCTCTCGGCGCCATTCTATTATTATTGATGTCCATCTATTGTTTGTCATTCTCATTATATGGGCTGCCAATGTCTATTTCTTTTTCTTACAAGTTGTTAGAATATCCTCTACTTTAGTTTGCTCTCGTATCCATGATACTCTTTTTCTGTCTCTCAGTGTTATTCCCATCATTATTCTTTACATAGCTCTGTGAGTTCTAACTACCTTAGGTTCAAATGCTTTAGTTAGACCCCATGTTTGTGATGCATAAGTTAATATCTACTTTTCGTTTTTGAGAAAGAGGCATTTTACTTTTCATAATCTTATTTTGTTTATCAAATGCTCTCCATCCCATGCTTATCCTTCTTTTATTTTTGTTCTCGTGTCCTGGGCAAACGCTTACTGTCTGTCCTAAGTACGTATTTTCATTAACAATCTGTAGATGCTCGTTCATAACTCTAATTTGTTGTCTCTCTGCATTTTCATTGAACATTATCTTAGTTTTACTCATATTCATTTTCAGTCCTACATTTCACCTTATTCTATAAAATCTTCTATCATCTTTTGTAATTCCTCCCATGATTCACTAAAGACAACTATCTCATTTGTAAATCTTAAGTTTTTAAGGTATTCCCCATTAATATTGATTCCTAGATTTTCCCTATCTAAATTCTTAAAGTTTTCTTCTAGACATGATGGGATCTTTTAGTCTAACTCCTTTATTGATAAGAATTGGTGTACTTTCTGTATAGATAGACTTAGTGGTTTGTCAACCTCTGATGATTTTTCCATTAGCTGGTTAATTACATGGATATGGTCAGTTGTTGAATACCCACTTCTAAAGCCTGCCGGTTCTCTTGGTTGATCAAGTCTAACTGCCTTTCTATTCGGCCTAATATGATCTTTGTAAATATTTGATATATCACGGAGATTTAGCTTATATGGTGGTAATTTTTCAGATCTTTTGTGTCTCTCCTTTTTGTGAATTAGTATAATGATAAAGTTTTTCCAAGCTGTAGCTATAGAGCATTCTTGCAGACATTTGGTGTATAGTTTAGGCATTTTTACTACTATGGAAACTCCTTCATCTATTATTAAATAAATTGTTAGGCCATTTTTTCCTGCTGCTTTGCCTATTTTCATGCCTTTTGTTGCCTTCCTTACTTCTCTCACTGTTACGTTTGGTACCGGCTAAGGTGTTTCATTATTTCTATTGGTGAAGTTATTTCTCATATCACTATTGTATAGCATTATATAGAAATCATCTGCATCTTTTTATAACTCGTTCTCTACTGTGGATAATATTTCTTTTTCATCTTTTAAAGCAAACATCTGGTGGCGTCTTGTTCCAAGTCTTATTTTCTTCAATTTGACGGTTCTTCCTTTCTTAAGTGTTTCCTCAATTTTGGTCTGATTGTGTTTATGAATATCTTGGGTTTTTAGTTCATTGTTTTCGATAGTTCTGGTAATTGTTATTATTATTATTATTATTATTATTATTATTATTATTATTATTATTATTAAATGCTAAGCTACAACCCTAGTTGGAAAAGCAGGACGCTATAAGCCCAGTGGCCCCAACAGGGAAAATAGCCCAGTGAGGAAAGGAGATAAAGAAAAATAAAATAATTTAAGTCTAGTAACAACAATAAAGTAAATATTTCCTATAAAAACTATACAAACTTTAACAAAACAAGAGGAAGAGAAACTAGATAGAAGTGTGCCCGAGTGTACCCTCAAGCAAGAGAACTCTACCCAAGACTAGAGAACAATAGTTTGGTTTTGGAGTGCCCTTCTCTTAGAAGAGCTGCTTACCATAGCTAAAGAGTCTCTTCTACCCTTACCAAGAGGAAAGTAGCCACTGTACAATTACAGTGCAGTAGTTAACCCCTTGGGTGAAGAAGAATTGATTGGCAATCTCTGTGTTGTCAGGTGTATGAGGACAGAGGAGAATCTGTAAGGAATAGGCATGACTATTCGGTGTCTGTGTAGGCAAAGGGAAAAGAACTGTAACCAGAGAGAAGGGTCCTATGTAGTACTGTCTAGCCAGTCAAAGGACCCCATAACTCTCTAGCGGTAGTATCTCAACGGGTGATTGGTGCCCAGGCCAACCTTACTACTTATGTCATCTTTGATTTTACCCTTATTTCCAATCTTTTCTTTATTAGGTTTTTGGTCTTTTCTGATAGTTTTCCTTGGTCATGTTTAGGAACTCTTCCACCTATCTCTTGTGCTGATTCCAATATTAATTTTTTAAAATTACTGTTCATTTCTTTTACTAGCTTCCATTTCATCACGTAGCAGGGAGTATTGCTAAACTAAGCTCATCAGATTTTTCTCGTATTAGAGGCGTATTTATTTTCTTTTTAAGAATTAATTTTTCTCTCTCTTTCCTTAGGTCTAAAAAAATTTCTTCTCACTATTCTATGATCGCTTGACTTTAACCTGTTTAACACTGTTACATTTTAACTAAATTGAATTTTCACTGAGAATGAAATCTATCAAAATTTTCGTTTCTCTACTTGGGCTTCTCCATGTTCATTTTTAAAGTTCCGTTTTATAAGAGTTTCTTTAAGCAAATCTACAAGCATGTTTCATTCTCTTGATGTGCCTACTCCAAACTTACCTACTGCTGATTTTGCTCTTAACCCATTTTAGCAATGAAATCATCCAAAACAAATGTAAATATAGTCTTATGTTTTTTCATAGCTATCTCCAGATCTTCATAAATAGTTTCTATTTCTTCCTCTGTATAGGATATTGTTGGTGCATACGTTTGAATGATCTTCAGTTTATACTTCTTATTTAGTATGAGAATGAATCCTGGAGATCTACTTGTACTACACATTTCGTTTATATTACCTGCAAGATTTTTTATTAATATGAAAACCCACTCCCTTTTCTTTGTCCCTTTCATGTCCTCTGAAGCAAATTATATAGCCCTTTTTATTTCTATATAAGATTCACCAGTTCTTCTAATTCCACTCAACCCCATTACATCCCAATTTATTTATTTCAGCTCTTCTAGTAACACAGCAAGATCTTCTTTCCTAGACAGGATCCTGATGTTGTATGTTGCAAGGTTCAGATTCCAAAGGTGGCCTGTTCTAGTCCAGAGATTCTTAGCACCCCCTGCAGCGTAATGTAACTGGCCCCCAGCTTGAGCAGTCTATGGACTGGGGACCAAGACGGGGTTGTGATATACGTGTCTGGTTTGGGCAAGTTTTCATCACCACGCTATCCACTGGGGATTGGTGATGGTGGAGATTTTCGTTTGATCGTGACAACAAACCAACCTATTATGGTTGGCCCTGACTATTACAGCTTTGCTAAACATTGCGATGCGCAAACCCTTTCACCTTGTTAAGGTATCCCCACTCAGAGAAGATATATATATATATATATATATATATATATATGTATATATATATATATATATATATATATATATATATATATATATATGTATATATATATATGTGTATATATATATATATATATATATATATATATATATATATATATATATATATAAAGAGAGAGAGAGAGAGAGAGAGAGAGAGAGAGAGAGAGAGAGAGAGAGAGAGAGAGAGAGAGAGAGAGAGAGAGAGAGAGAATGATGATGTCACCATTGTTGGTGACCTCATAATGTCTCATGAAAAAAAAAATAGATAAGGATGTAACAATGACAACGGAGGGCATCCTCTTTTATATTAGTCATCCCAACTTTTAAAATAGAAAACAGGAAGTATAAACTTATACTTCCTTCAAAAGATCCAGTTACAGTTAAAGGAGATCTCTGCTAAATAATGCTATATTATCATTTCCATCATATAACTATTTTTACACAACGTCTGAAGTCAGTCTCCCCATCATTCCTTGCAGTTCCAGAAATAGGGGGATATGCATGTAGTCTCTCATTCACCAGTACTTTCCCAGTGTAATTATTATTATCATTATTATTATTATTATTATTATTATTATTATTATTATTATTATTATTATTATTATTATTATTACTATAAGCGAAGCTACAAGCTTAGTCTGAAAAAAAAAAACCGATTGCTACATGCCTAAAAAAAGTAAACAAGTCATGTGGAAAAGAAACTGATGTAAAGAGTAAGCTAATCAATAAAAATGCGAACACATGTTAGGATAAGTAACATTATTGAAACGATTCTCATGTCAACCTGCGCAATGAAAAGTATTTTCCCTAAGTCTGAATTACGAAAATAATTCCACAATTTAGTCACAGCCAGGATGAAACTTTTAGAATGCTGTGAAGTGTTGAGCCTTGTAAAGACATTGTTAGAATCAGTTGAAAACTTATCGTTACGTAACAGATGGTATAGTTTGGAAAAATTTGAGAGGAAAGAATGGTCAGAATTATAAAAATTCATAAATATCATGCACTAAAATTTGACTGAAAGATATTGACATTTAGATAAATTCAATACACTGCAAGACTTTGTTCAACGATTCAAGATGAGAAATAGGTGGTAAAGACCAGACAGTAAAACTATATTCAAAGCCTGGCAGAATTTAAAGATTAAAAGATCATTCTGTATAGAAGGGTCGCCCAAAAATCGCAAAAGTCTTTTTTTTTAACATATCCTTGCTTTTACAACTGAAGAAAAGACAAATGGATGTGTCTCTCAAGATTAAATTTCAAGTACATAATGTACCTATCATTTTGAATGAGCTCTGCATTTTTACAGAAACATTATTAATGGAGAGATCTGGATAGGGAAGGTCCAATGACCTTCACCTTTGAATAATTTTAATTCAACTCAGCAACCAGATGTATATATTCAGAGGATGGAATCGATGTAAAAAGAGTAGCATCATCTACATAAACAACTAGCTTGGTTTAAAGGTTAACCCACATATCATACATATAAAATATATTTAGTAAAGGGTCAAGAACACAACCTCAAGGACACCTGATATTACAATCATGTAGTTTCTATGGTCTCCATCAAAAATTACTCTTTTCAATCTGTTGCTAAAATATTCAATGATGATGCTAAGAAGCTACACACCAACTCCCATCTGTTAAAGTTTGGGAAACATGGGCCATACAATTAGCATGGGCAAAAGCAACACACTAAAGTTAAACCTAATCCATTTGAATTCCATGACCACAAGCAAAGGATTTCAGCACACCACTGGAAATTATAAAGAGAACTTTACAAACCTAAAGCCCATGTGAAAGGCAAACTACAAAATTTGGAACAGATGATAGATTTCAATATATCTATTCGGCCAACAGGCTATCAAAACTTTTGATCATACATAAGTTATGGAAATTGGGCGGTAATTAGCAGGTCTAAGGCAATAACCCAATTTTCCTTATGGAGTAACAATACCATTTAAAAAAAATGCAAAAATAACTTCTTGTTAAACTAAAAAAAAAAGAAAGCAGCTCTCTTTACCAAAAAAATAAAAAAAAGGGTAACAGACGACTTAAAAGCTAATAAATCAGCTTTCTTTAAAAAAAAAAAGTTAAAAAACAAGGAAAAATACTATTTGGGCTGACACCTCGACATCAGTGACATATAACATAATTTTGATTCCACGCGACTAAAAAATCCGAATTACAGTCAGTTTACCTTCAGTAAAACAGGAATGAGGTAGGTATGGTTTCTCATTGTCTGTTCACTGTTAAGCATTCCAGCAAAAAAAAAAAAGATTGCCTTTTCCTGTGAATATTGGGTCGGAGAGAAATCTGGTTTAAGGGAAGGAGGAACTGCAAAGTCTACACTAAGAAGTGGAGACTTGAGGATAGACTGCAATTTTCGCGTTCCTGGGTTGTACCAGAAAAGGGTTCTTTTATGGTCAAATTACGTTCATTTCCAGTTGGCGTATAGACCCTGTGAGGAACAGCTCTTAACAAAGTAAAATTACTCAAAGCTTATTAAGACATAATTTTTTTTCAAAAGATGGCAAATCAGCGATCTTTTTAGATAACCATGTCTATAATTGCCATTGAACCATGGAATACACCTATAAATTATGCGGAAACAAATTCTTTTAATGGAACAACAAGCTCAATATTTGTACATCTGTGACCAATGTAAATGTAAGGTCACTCAAAATACTCTTTCAGTTTGATTGAGATTTTTCATATATTTCAAAATAGGATATGTTGGCAACAGCCGGCTTAATCCGAATTACCCAAAAAATCAAATTATTACCAGACGTCAGAATTGGAGCATCAATCTTGATTGTGCAGCCTGACTTGTGGCTTGCTCACAGCTTGATGCATAAGCGAAGTCAAAAGCTCTCAAACCAAGACTATCAGTAAGAGAAACAGAATTATTTTGTGTGTAATGATATATATGATAGTTTATGTAAATCTAAATTCATTTCCTGTATTTGCAGTGGAAATTCTTAATGATAACCATAAAAACCATTGCATATCTAAAGGATGACATCCGTGAAGATTTTTGTGGTGTTCATAATTTCAAGAAAGAGGGAATGATATCATAAAGAAATTATGATTAGTTTCCCTATTTACACGGAGCAATTATATTTTATATTTTATTTCATATCATTATTCATTTCCAACTTAATTAACCCTCTGGTGATCTAATAGCACGTATCCGTATCAATGAATATTTTCCTGTAAGTGTTCACCGTAAATGTTTGAGTCAACCCAAGAAAACAAGACTAGTCTCCAATTCTGGGCATATCTTCAATCTAGCAGAAAACACGAAAAGAAAACCAGTAGCATTAATTTATGCTCTTTAGGCCTCCATCAACCACTCAGTTCGTCTTGTGGTTTGACCGAGTTTAACACGTTTTGGAAGTGCTTTAGCATAATTTTATTTTCAGATATTGAACACTGTTTGTGAACGATTATTGCCGTTCTTTTTGATGCAAAGTGTTTTCAAATGTTTAATTATACGTTTGAATACTGTCTGAAGTGTTTTTAGCATAAAAAAAGGAAAACATGGCTTCTAAGAAAAACGTGATACTGAAGTGTATGGAAAAAATCACAAACAGCAATAGATTTGATCTACCAAATATATTTATCTTTTCATTGCAATATATTATCTTTTCCATAGCATTGTTTATTACAAGTGTGTTTGAGAAATGTCACCATATATAGGCCTATACACACTCGACAGCTTTTTGACCGCAGTGGTTTGGCCATTATTTAAGGATGCATGAATAATTTCTGTTACGCATGTTAATGTGAGTGTAAATAATTGTAATGTTCATGTTTCATATATCGTTTGAAATAACATTTTTGTGTGTGTGTTTTAAGATGGTATACAGCAAAATGTAAAAATATGAACGGGTTTACACAAAAAATCTTTATCATAAAATTTCTCTTTACAAAAAATACAATTTCTAACTTTCGGCTACAATCGCTTTTTTTTGGGGGGGGGGGGGGGGGGAAACTGTTCCACATGTGGTACATACACGCCGGTACACAGTATTGGTTTTAATTTTTCTGCTTACCACCCGCTCTTCCCTCCATTGTTAATAGATCGTTTTGTGTTTTCATGTTTTATCCCGTTAGAATTTCTGTGACGTTCTTCCTTGCAAATCGCTGTATATAAACTCGATGATTGTTTAATAGGGTTCGGTTGTATTCACCTCTCCGTTTCAACCTAAATGCTCGCTTGCACAAAACACTTAATGATTTGATTCACTTATTGTATAGGAAATTTATTCAGCTTTCCATTGCAACTTTAACATTTATAGATTTATTTATTTCGAAGTAATTTATATATATATATATATTTTTGGGCTCAAGCCATGTCGTCCTGATGGAAGTTCCTATAGGGTAGCTTCCTAGGGTATATTACAACTACGGCGATATTCCCAGAGAATTTACCTTAAGGTACCAGAATTCTAACTCCTGGAGCGAGTATCCCTTGTGAAAGGGATATCGCGACATATCAGAGGACGTATTCGAGACACGTCACATGGCAATCTACGACCTGAACAGAGATTTCGTCTCGTAGGAGGTGATTGACGAGATACGAATTCGGGAAAGAAAAAGGGGAGCCGCTCCCAAGGCTTCCCTATCCCCCGATTCGTATGCGTGCCTGGCGCCAATCCTGGCGCCATCTGTATTCCTTTTTGCGTAGCTTAACAACTCGGTGTTTTTTCCTGTTTTTCTCGCAAATCTTGGATTTATTCAGCTTTTCATGGCTTCTCCGTCTTCGTTGGCCTCGGATAAGTTGAGTATAGTGTCTGTTATGTAGGCTCTTGGTAAAATTTTGAGTGATTAATAGGATTAATCTTTGATACAAGAGCCGTAGCCTACCAGAGGTGTCCTGGACACTGTCACTCGCTAGGTATAAATTAGTTAGTCAGAGTGACATTCCTGGTTGTTTTGCTTTATAAATTTTAGCTATTTAGCTTTACATAGGATTTCCTTTTGTGCTTAGTATTATTTGGCGAAGTATTCGCCATTCTGGCCTACGCTAGGCCATGTAGCCTAGTCGTTTGGTCCTAGTACTTAATGCATGATTTTGGTTTTTCCGAGTGTAATTAAAATTTTATTGAAGCTTTAGGCTATATTTTATACATTTTAGACTGTGTGGAATATTTCCAAGATTGTATACGTGAGAGTTTCGGTGAATTAGGTAATCGATTCTCTTGGTGCCTAGGCTAATTGCTTATGGAGCCTTAGTATACTTTATCATACTCCCCGGTTGCTTTCTTTTCTTCGGAGAAGGTATGCAATCCCTTTCCCTCTGTTTAAGCCTTGGGCTTATCCCTAAGTGGTTTTTTCCGAATTTATTTTCGATAAAACTATACTAGGGTGTTACTGTACCTTCCTGTTCCAGCAAAGTCTGGTTCAAAGAGGGACAGAACAACAGAGTTTTTAGTCTGAGTCCGTGTTGTCTGACTTGGGGCAGAGTCCCCCTCGCTGACCTAACACTTTCAAAGGGAGCTTAGCTCCCTTAGGTCACTACCAAAGGTTTCTGTAAGTTATGATTCCTTCTTTTGTGATCGACCAGACTAAGTCCTGTTGCTGTTCTCGGGGGAGGATAAAATCTTCCCTTGGGAGTAGCAACGCCTTCCTTGCTTTGGTGCTCTGGAAGCTGGCAAGTATTGCTGGCCCTTTCCCTTAGATCTCCCTTAGGCTAAGACAAAGTTCTTGGCTGCGGGTGATCTGTCACTAAAGCAAGGTTGGCAGGACCCTCTTGTCCCTTCCCCCTCTATCTCCGTAATGGCCTAGCCATTACTGTACTGTACCTTGCCGGCCGGCAGAGCTGGCCGGCAGGGGTATTACTGTACTGTACGTCATTCTACTTCTGGACCTAGTATAGGTTGGGATGTGGAATTGACTAAGCCCATTGCCGGCCGGCAGAGATGCTGGCCGGCAAGGGTCTTATGTTTTCGAGTGCTGCCCGGACCTCTCTTGGTCCCTCATCCATGCCTGCCGGCAGAGCCGGACGGCATTGGTCAAGGAAGCCTGAATTAAGTTTCTCCCCTTCCTTATATGCACTCTTTCGGTTGCCGGGCTTGGGGGGTTGTGTACACTCTTATCCCGGCATCCATTCTATTTTCTTCTAGTGCTGTACCTGTCCCGGCTGCCGGCCTATGAGGCCGGCACCCGGGCAGGTGTAGTCTTCTGGTTCTTTTGCTGCCGGCTGGCATCGGTCTTGTACCTTTGCCGGCCGGCTTATGTCAGTCCTTGTCTGCCGGTCACCAAGAGTGTGGCCGGCAGCTGGGTACTACCTTGTGTAGTTGCTGGCCGGCAGTCATTGCCGGCCAACACTGGCTGTTGCCGGCCGGCAGCTGCTGCCGCCGGCACAGGCATTTGAACCAGAGTGCTGCCGCCCTATAGCTGTTAAGTAGTATACTTTAAAGCTAGTTGTGGTGTGTGCCGGCCGGCAAAGGCAGGCCGGCACACATCCTCCTATACTGTACTAGTATTCTTCTGTATAGCATATACAGTAAGAAGAAAACTATAGTAAAGGTTTAGGTACAGCACTGTATCTTCTAACACTATTGCGTTTTCTTGCACGGCCCTTTGCTGTTGCCCTCAGACAGGAAGCAGAGTTCTTCCCTGTCTATTATCCAGGATTTTAAAATCATTGCCTAGGTGTGAGCTCCACCTGTTTCCTCTGGAAACCTTGCATTGGTTACTCTAGTAGAGATAAACCATTTTGATTTTATTATCTGGAAGGCTGCAACAATGGGTTGTGAGGGAAACACAAGTGTGTGTCTTTCCTTTCTGAATTGTTATGCTATACTATGCATATCCAGTGATACATAGTTCACTTGATACTCATGGAAATTTCTTCTCTTTACAGAAGGACACTCCGAAGTGGGGAAGTGCTTTCTGCAATGTCAGCAGCAAGAACCTCTGCGGACATGAGTTTTGTAGGAGACACGCAGCATACGCTGTCTCCAATCATGATCTCCGGTATTGGGACCCTCAGGTATGTACTGTGTGCACTAACCTGATTAATGAGACATTTAAATAGCTAGGAAGAAGCTTCGTACCTGGGTAAGGGGCTTCCAAAAGAACACTTCTGGCCCTTATCTTCCAAGTGAGAAGATGAGGGCGTATCTTTTCCCTAAGGCATCAGCTGATGCAGTGATTCCCCAGCCTCAAGAGGAGATCCCCTAAGTTCAGATCCAGGTGGATGCTGAAGTCGCGGTCGCGATGCAAGACATCCAGCTAAATGACAGGATATCTGATGTGGACGGGTGTCAGGAGGAAGACCTCCTGGCAGAAGCCCAGGATGAAGTTCAAGCCCCTCTACATCGGCCGTTCTCCCAGTAGAGCTGGGACAGGCCCTCTCTTCTATTGTTGGAATGATCCAACAAATGCAGAAGGAGAATCAGGAGAAGGCGGCTGCAATAGAACTGCGAATGCAGTGCCTTGCAGAATCACATGGGCCCCAGAAAAAGCTCAATGTGAAAGACCTTCCCTTGTGCTCAGATGCTAACCCATGGGGGTATGCTGAGCACATGCCGATGACGACTGGAAAGATCGTCATCTCGGATAAGCTGGGCTCAGTTCCCCTGGAGGGTGGAATTCTGGCCCAGCAAGGCATCATATCCGGACTGTTATGTCCGACTGAGGAAGGAACCAGCTTCAAAGGAGGAGACAGAGCCGAAGGAGGTCATAGTGATGGACCATGCTAAGGCTCAAGCTCTACTTTCATCCTCGATGAAAGAGAGGGGCTTCTCTAACTCAAAGGTAGCTGCATTGAATAGGAAGCTCCCTTCCTTTGTGTCCTCGCCTACTAGAGCCTTCCCCCTTTTACAGAAAGGGTTTCTGGCTGTACTAAAAGCAATCGAGGCCGGCAAGTCTTGCCCCTCCCTAGAGGAGTGTAAACCCTTGTCGCTGGCCCTGCCTATGGACCACAAAGACTGGAAGGACGTCCATCTTACGTTCTCAGTGGGAAAGTTGGAGGCTGATATTGCCGGACGTCAGTTCGGCAAGGACCTCCCTAAGCTGTCTGACTTTCTTTTGCGAAGAGAGTTCGATACAAAAGAAAGACTGACTGCCTCAATGTCTCTTCAGACTACTCTCGAGACGATGGCAAGTGACCCCAAGGTCCATGAAATGTTCATGGTAGTGGCCAAGCCTCATCTGGCCACAGTGACGAAGGACCTTTATGGCTTCGTCAAGGCAAGGAGAGCTTGTAGGGAGTTCGTGTTTACCTCGGCTACGGTGAGGCACGAGCTAAAGAAACTAATCTCCTCAAACATTTGGGGAAAAGACCTTTTTCCCTACCAACTTGGTCAAAGAAGTTTTTGATAAAGCCGCCTCGGAGAATAGAAACCTTCTCCAGAAGTGGGGCCTGGCTATCAAAAGAAAGTCTTCCCCGGATGAGGGTCCTCAACCAAAGAGGAAGACTATGAGGACTAGGCTACCGTCTCGGCCAGCCAAGCCTCTTAGACAGCAACAGCAACTGCAATTGCCATTGCCCCCAGTGCCCCAAATCGTGGCACAAACCCCGACCACCTTTCAGTGGGTACCCCAGGCCGTGTCGACACAGTCCACGGCATTCACCCCAGCGTTCGAAGGGCAGTCTACTTCCTTTCGAGCAAAGCCTAGAGGAGCAGCCAGAGGCTCGTCTAGACGCCCCTCAAGGGGAAGGGGATTCAGGGGTGGTCGTGGTCAGGAAGGCAAGACCTCAGGACGGCAGTCCAAGTGAGGTGATACCGGTAGGAGGGAGACTTCTGAAATTTCGGGATCGGTGGACCTTCGATCCCTGGGCCCACAGCCTACTCAAGAATGGACTGGGCGGGAGCTGGTACAGCACTCCACCCCCGTACCTTCGGTTTTTTCCAACACTCCACCCCCGTTATGGAGGAGTACGTTCAAGAACGGTTGGAGAAAAAGGGTGAAGCCCATCAATTTCTAAGGGAGGCTGTTTTGTGTTCCAGAAAGACTCGGAAAAGCTCAGAGTCATTCTGGACTTGTCGCCACTTAACAAGTTCATAGTGAATTGCAAATTCAAAATGCTAACACTGCAACACATAAGGACCTTACTGCCCAAGAGGGCATATTCCGTCTCTATAGACTTGTCAGACGCCTACTGGCACATTCCAATTAGCCATCGACTCTCCCCCTACCTAGGGTTCAGGCTACAACGAAGACTATACGCCTTCGGAGCCATGCCATTCAGGCTATACATAGCCCCAAGGATTTTTACGAAGCTTGCGAGCGTAGCTCTCAAATAATTTCGCCTAAAGGGAATTCAGGTAGTAGCCTACCTGGACGACTGGTTGGTGTGGGCAGCATCCGAGACAGAATGCTTGCAAGCTTCCAGTCAAGTGATCCAGTTCCTAGAGTACCTAGGCTTCAAGATCAACAGAAAAAGTCTCGACTTTCTCCATCTCAAAAGTTCCAGTGGCTAAGATCCACTGGGACCTTTTGTCACACCGTTTCTCCACCCCGGCGAAGAAAAGGAAGGAGATAGCGGGTTCTGTCAAGAGACTTCAAGATTCCGAAAGGATATCAAGACACGAGCAGGAGAGAGTACTGCGCTCTCTCCAGTTTGCTTCGGTGACAGACCCAGTGCTAAGAGCACAGCTAAAGGATGCAATCGGAGTTTGGAGAAGTTATGCATCAAACGCGTGAAGAGATCTGAGAAGACCAGCCGCTTCGGCTAAGTACTCTTCTCAGGCCTTGGTCCCAAGCCAGACATTTAAAGAAGTCAGGTTCTTCTTCAGCCACCTCCCCCGTCGGTGACGATTCACTCAGACGCCTCAAAGGAGGGATGGGGAGGTCACTCTCATCGGAAAAAAGTCCAGGGGACTTGGTCCAGGCTATTCAAGACCTTTCTCATAAAACTTTCTAGAAGCTAGGGCAGTGCTCCTTACCTTAAAGAAAGTCTCCCCGCGTCATTCGTTCCACATAAAGTGGTAATAGACAGCGAGGTAGTTGTAAGATACTTGAATCGACAAGGATCGAGGTCACCACCTCTCAACCAGGTGATGTTGGCCGTCTTCCGATTGGCGGAAAAGAAGAAGTGGTACCTGTCGGCAGTTCACCTTCAAGGAGTCCGCAATGTGGCAGCGGACGCTCTATCCAGGTTCACACCGATAGAGTCGGAATGGTCCTTAGACGCAGGATCATTCTCCTTCATTCTGAATCAGTCCCAGAACTGCAGATAGACCTCTTTGCGACGAAAGACAACAAGAAGTTGCCCCTGTACGTGCCCCGTACGAGGACCCCTTAGCAGAAGCAGTGGACGCGATGTCCCTCGACTGGAACAGATGGTCCAAGATTTATCTGTTCCCTCCTCACAACCTTCTGTTGAGGGTCCTCAACAAACTGAGATCCTTCAAAGGGTAGCGGCAATAGTGGCCCACAAGTGGCCGAACAGCGTGTGGTTCCTCCTGGCATTGGAACTGTAGCTGAAGTTTGTACCACTACCAGATCCAGTTCTGACCCAGCGAGTACAGAAGTCAACTGTCTGCGCTTCATTACAGAAAACCCAGACCCTGCAGTTCATGATTTTCTCTCCCTAGCGGTGAGAAAGCGTTTCGGGATTTCGAAAGCCAGTATAGACTTCCTTGAGGAATATAAATGCAAATCTACTAGAAGGCAATATGAGTCATCTTGGAGAAAATGGGTGGCCTTTTGTCAAGGCGAAGATTCCGCAGGAGATCTTGACAGAATTCTGCTTATCTTTTTTCCCCACCTCCATGGTCAAGGGTTGGCAGAGAACACGATTTCAGCGTGTAAGTCTGCTTTGACAAGACCCATTCTATATGCCTTCCAGGTCGACCTAGGTAACGAGATCTTTAATAAAGTCCCGAAAGCCTGTGCTAGGCTCAGACCATCAGCACCTCCAAAGCCCATTTCATGGTCTTTAGACAAGTTCTTCATTTCGCTTCTCTGTTGAGCAATGAAGAGTGTGCGTTAAAGGATTTGACACAAAAAGTTATTTTCCTATTTTGCACTCGCGTCCGGGGCCAGGGTTAGTGAGATTGTAGCCTCTCGAGAGAGGCAGGTCGTGTTCAGTTCCTGGATGGGGAAGAACTGAACCTGTTTCCGGATCCTACGTTTCTCGCCAAGAATGAGTCACCCACCAACAGGTGGGGTCCCTGGAGGATCTGCCCTCTGAAAGAAGATGCATCTCTATGTCCAGTAGAATGCCTAAAGGTCTATCTTCATAGAACTTCAGACTTCAAGGGTGGTCAACTATTCAGGGGAGAAACATCAGGCTCAAATTTATCTCTGAACCAACTCAGAGCGAAAATCACATATTTTATTCGCAGAGCGGATCCTGACAATACACCCGCAAGTCACGATCCGAGGAAAGTTGCCTCATTCTTAAATTTCTTTAATTGTATGGATTTTGAACATCTCCGTTCATACACTGGCTGGAAGTCTTCCAGAATGTTCTTTCGCCACTATGCGAAGCAAGTAGAGGAACTAAAAGAGATCTGTGGTAGCAGTGGGTCGCGGTGTTAACCCTACTGTTTAACTCTGCGAGGAACAGTGGTCTTAATTGGGACGATTAATTCCAGGGTGAGTGTGTAGTTACATACTGTACTACAAACTAAGTGAGGGCACTGTGTTGCCCATCCAGACTGTTCCATTTCCGAAGGTGAACCTACCATAAGTGCAGACATGTGTGCCGAGCGTTTCTAACGCTAATGTCATTGATTTGTAATACAGGCTTTTATGACTTTGATACCTCGGTATCTTA
This sequence comes from Palaemon carinicauda, assembly GCF_036898095.1. Classification (NCBI taxonomy): domain Eukaryota; kingdom Metazoa; phylum Arthropoda; class Malacostraca; order Decapoda; family Palaemonidae; genus Palaemon; species Palaemon carinicauda. The sequence continues at coordinate 76,877,293 of NC_090734.1, forward strand.
AAAGTGGCATCTAATGTTTTTTCTTTCAGACAAATAAGCTCTGTTTACTATCATACTTATGCTTAAAGTTTTGGGTTATCCTCTTCTTATATATATATATATATATATATATATATATATATATATATATATATATATATATATATATATATATATATATATATATATATATATATATATAATTGTGGTTAACCTGTCTATTTATTGCCTGTCAATAATCTGGTTCTTGAGAACCTTGCGTCTCCTTCACCTGTGTCAATTTATTGGTATAATTGAGCATTCATTCTATGTACCTTATCTGGGATAATTCTAATAGAATTGTCCCTTTATGCAAGCTATGTTGCATTGGTTTTCCTCCTATGCGGATATAAAACCTTTGTCCAATACAAGTATTGTGCGGAAAACTGGTCGATATTTCATATTGACGCAGTGGCCCTTTACAAACTATGCTTTACTTAATATAGGGCGAGACCACTATATTAGCTTGCCTGGTATTCATACATAGATATATGTACTCTTCGAGACTTTTCCAGAGTCTAGTAGGTCTCTTCCCTGTAGGGGGCAGGAAGCTCTAACATAGTTTATAGTTAGTTGAAAAGATGTATAACGGTAACATCTTAGGTCTCTAGGTCTAGTCGACCGGGAAAAAATTACCTCCGGGGAGTACGGCACGTTCTGAGAATCCACAGATACAGTAATGCTCTGGTACACTTCCATCAGGACGACATGGCTTGAGCCCAAAAAACGGATTTTGAGCGAAGCGAAAAATCTATTTTTGGGTGAGATGGCCATGTCGTCCTGATGGACCCGCCCTTGCCTTTCTAAGAAAGGGCTGTAGGACCCCTCCCTACATACAGTATCTGTAGCACCTCGTGTACGCTACAAGGAATACAGATGGCGCCAGGATTGGCGCCAGGCACGCATACGAATCGGGGGATAGGGAAGCCTTGGGAGCAGCTCCCCTTTTTCTTTCCCGAATTCGTATCTCGTCAATCACCTCCTACGAGACGAAATCTCTGTTCAGGTCGTAGATTGCCATGTGACGTGTCTAGAATACGTCCTCTGATATGTCGCGATATCCCTTTCACAAGGGATACTCGCTCCAGGAGTTAGAATTCTGGTACCTTAAGGTAAATTCTCTGAGAATATCGCCGTAGTTGTAATATACCCTAGGAAGCTACCCTATAGGAACTTCCATCAGGACGACATGGCCATCTCACCCAAAAATAGATTTTTCGCTTCGCTCAAAATCCGTTATATATATATATATATATATATATATATATATATATATATATATATATACATATATATATATATATATATATATATATATATATGTATATATATATATATATATATATATATATATATATATATATATATATACATATATATATATATATATATATATATATATATATATATATATATATATATATATATATAATATATATATATATATATATATATAAATATATATATATATATATATATATATATATATATATATATATATATATATATATATATATATATATATATATATATATATGTGTATATATACAAATATGTATATGACCCGTGTAGACGGATAATGAGACGTCTGAATATGGGTTTTCTTCATTTATTACAAAAGGTTCGTTCGTAAGTACACTATACACAGCTACCCTCTCAGGTGAGACATAGGTTTTTGTGGAATACTCGTGAATAGGCATGGTATGCACTAAACAAAAATGCAACATAATATATATATATATATATATATATATATATATATATATATATATATATATATATATATATATATATATATATATATATATATATAGAAATCAACCAAAAAAATGACACATCTTCCACAAAAAAATAAAAAATTAAATATTGCAAGTAAAAATTTACAAAACACAATATAAACAATTCCAATCATTTCTTCTCAAGACCTCTTCAACCAAAACACACAAAAAAAAAAAATCATAACATCAGTTTTACATAAACTCATCAATAACCTCCCTCTGGTTGCGGGCAATACGGGCTTCTTGGGCGGGACAGGGGTAGGAATAGATATTCCTCATCCCTCGATTTTACTTGTCCGGGTTTATGGCACAATTTCGCAACACAACTCACCACCACCGATTCACCATTTATTTAAATCACTACAACACTTGCACTTGCAACTTTCAACCGGTGGCAATTAGCCGTTTTCCCGAGAAAATCATTCATCTTCCCTCCCTTCTTTTATAACATTATATATAAGGTATTCACATCTACACATTCTCTAACAGTGCCTATCCTCAAGGCTGAATTTTAATCCTGCAGCCACTTGCCATTCGGGAATCGCCCCAGCCCCAGCAACCAGGAATCATATAAATGCATGAATAATACAGCATCCACCTGACGAATCTCACTTGACTTATTTAACCTCTGATTGTTTTTAGGTTCACACAGCAATGTTATACGTATTTCCACACTCAGCAAAATTAACACAACATTTTATGTATATATTTATCATCAACATAAGAACACATTGTTATCATCAAGTTTATTTAAAACACGTCAAAGGAAGAAATGAGGTCTGTTCAAATAACAATAACAGCAAAGGAAACAAAAATTTCTACTCATCAACTCGAGAGATGTCACGTATGCAGGGGTAAGGAGGAACACTTTTAAAAACTACCTCTTCAGGCACCACATGTATGTGTGCCTGATGATGTTCAGACACTGCGCCATTAATAATGCTTTGTATCACAACTGTGTTAGATTTAACCATCTTTACTCAGTACGGACCCAAATACGCTGGCTCTAGTATGTGTTTCCTAGGTTGTAATCGTTTCACACGATCGCCCACAAATACTTTTACCAGTGCGGTTTTGAACCGACCATCATACTTTGAGTTGTGATTTTCATTAGCTCTTTTCAAAAACCTTTCAGTGGTGTTCATTACTCCCCTCAATAGATTTAATAAATATACACGGTATTGCTCAGTTGAATAATTTTGCAATAGTTGCGAATTAATGAGTACCTTATATGGTAACACAGGATCCTGTCCATACACTAAAAAGAAAGGCGTGTCCCTGAGTGAAGCATTATATGCAATGTTCAAAGCTAGCTCAGCTGTAGGAAGCATGGCGTGCCAATGATGAGGGTCATCAGTCACTAAGTAACGTAAAATTCGCACTACTTCCCTATTATGCGATTCCACTAATCCATTTGCTGAAGGCCTATATGCAGTCACTGTAAAGTGTTCAATTTTCATCAAGTCCGTGACAGATTCCACCACCTTATTTATAAACTCAAGACCATTATCACTTATCAGAGTTTTCGGGCAACCAAACCTAGTAATGAAAGAGCACAGCGCCTGGGCTAATGAATTTGCAGATTTATCCAACATTGCGTAAGTATGAGTGTACCAAGTAAATGCACCCACAAATACAAATATATACCTTTGTTGTGTTAACTCAGTAGGAAATGGTCCTACTACATCCATATGCACTCTATAAAATTTAACAGGAACCACAGGCCACTTTCTGGTTTCTGGTACATTGTTTTTATGCTCTTTGAAACAGTTACAAGCATGACAACCTTTTATATAATTATCTATAGATTTTTTCATTCCTAACCAAAAGAAGGATTCACGTGCTCTTCTTAATGTTCTATCAATCCCTAAATGCCCTGCATAGGGACTTGCATGTACAATGTGGGTGGCTCGTTTAATTAAAGAGGGAGGGAGAGCTACCCATGCACAAAATTCCCCTTCCCTCTTCTCGTAAGCACAATATAAGATATCATTTTCAATAAAAAATTTCTCACGAGGCACATTCAGAAATGACGGATAACTTTCCGATTCCCCTTTAATCCCTGCTCGCACTCTTTCCATCCATTCCTCTTTTTTCTGTCCCTATCGGACTTCTTTTATGTCCCAGCATCCCAAGTCAATCAAACCTGCATCGTCAGGGCATTCATTCTGGACACCCCTGGTCTTGTCCTCGGTCACCCACATATATATTCACTTTCGCCGCTCAGATCTCTCTCTCTCTCTCTCCAACATTTGCAACTCTCTCTCTCTCTCTCTCTCTCTATCTCTCTCTCTCTCTCTCTCTCTCTCTCTCTCTCTCTCCGTCTTCTGCATGTGCATCGGGAGAACCCTCATCCCATTCTCTATTTTCTCTATTATGATGGGGGTCTTCAATATTTTGGTTACGGTCTTCGTTCCCCTTTTGTGCCCTAGTTGTTACTCCTGTTACTGCACCTCTAGAGAGAGCATCAGCTACCTTGTTAGTTTTACCTTCTATGTGGTGAAAACTCTTTATATTTAACTCTAACAATTTTTCAATCCATCTTGCTTGTCGAGAGGTCAAATCATTTTTATAATACAAATCATGTAAGGGGCGATGATCACTTTGCAACTCAATCAACTGGCCTAATAAAAAGAACTGATGCCTCTCTAGAACCCAAAGAATAGCCAAAGCCTCTCGATCACATGTACTATAATTCTTTTCTTCCCCTTTTAATGCCCGGGAAGCAAAACAAATGGGTCGCTCTCTGCCTTTATCATCTCGTTGAGAAACTACGTCACCAATAGCTACGCTACTCGCATCTGTTATCACTGAAAACGGGCGATTAAATCTAGGATATGTGAGTAATTCATTGCAAATTAAGGCAGCTTTCAAATGGTTAAAGCCTATTTCTTCTTCCCTTCCCCAATTTATTACTTTTTGTTTCTTTAAAGCATCTAAGGGTCTCGCTATCTCTCCAAAACCTCTTATGAATTTATGGTAATACCCAGCAAGTCCTAGGAATCCAGCTACTTCCTTAGAGTTACGTGGCCAGGGGAAATCTCTAATAGCCACTACTTTACCAGGACAGGGTTGGATACCTTATGGGGTTATTATGTGACCTAAAAATTCGACCTGTTTACAGAAAAATTTACACTTTGACAAATCTATTTTCATACCATTACATCGCAATGCTTCTAAAACTTTACGAATAATATTATCATGTTCTTCGACCTTTTTCCCTGTAATTATGATATTACAAGAACATTATGGCCAATAAAGGCAACAAAACCATCATCATTACTCTAGAAAAAGGACTTGCAGCATTTTTAACACCGAAAGGAAGAGAATGAAACTGAAATAATTGATCGTTAGAAATAAATGCCGTTTACATTTACGGTCTTCCTGAATGGGTATTTGATAGTATCCAGATTTTTAAATCAACAGTTGTTAAATATTTGCTATCCTGTACTTTCACAAGTAATTATTCGATCGAGGGCAATGGAAATGCATTATCCTTAGTAATTGCATTCAATTTCCTGTAATCAACACAAACTTTTACCGAGCCATCCATTTTCCTAACCGCTACAGCTGGAGAAGCCCAGGGGGATTCACTCTCCTCGATTATCCCTTGTTCCCTTAATTTATTAATTTTACTTTCTATCTCTCCCTGGAAATGAATGGGTACCTTATAAGGCCTTGAACTGATTGGTTCCGCCTGCCCACTTTCAATGCTAAAGGGAAATCGATTAATCCTCCCGGGTGGCTCATCTCCAATTGCAATTACATCGGAATAATTATTGACAATGTCACTAACTACAGGCTGACATTCTGATGGACATAATTTTCGCGCTTGCATAATCAAATACTGAGTGCGTTCGTCTGTGCGGGCTGGAGTTGTGGCTCCCAACATCCCATTATAAGCAATTTCACATAACTAATTCACACACAGAATCACTTCCTAAAAGAACTCTTTTATTCAACAAATTAACTATCGTTATATCAGCTCTGTTCTCTTTTATTTCCGTCCAGCCCTCTAAACCCATATGGGCCAAATTGTCATAGAGTTTAACAACGACCTTGGTTCCTTCCGCAAAAGGGCGACACGGGTCACAGATATGCTCGTAAGGGTCTGGGGAGACAACACTTCTCCTCTCTCAGGTACACCTGTTACCCTACTTAGATGTCTCTGCGAGCTAAAACACGCACTTACTCTCTCATGACTTTCTATCGGCAAAATGTACCCTCATGCTTTTACTGTTATTGTATCTTTTCCCCCAAAAATGCAAATTTGATTATTAGAGATAAAATGAATTTCTAATATGGCCTCGATTCCTGGAATTCCCAAGGTGGGCAAGACAAAAAAAAATCATGTGTAAGCTTCACAGAGCCCCCCTTAAATTGGACGAGTGATGTATGGTTTATGTGTAGTTTATTTCCTCCTGGCGTGTCAAGAACAATGGATGCCGCTGGGTGTAGTGGATTTGATGAGAATCTTTTTACAATCAATGAAACACTGGCTCCTGTGTCAATCAGCGCTTGAATGGATTTATCTTGCAGGTTGATCCTAACTACTAACATTCCTAGACGGCCATTACGAGATATGGGGCATGGGTCAATGACCTCAGCTGCAATGCCGCTGCCCCCTATTGCTGCGGGGGTGAGGTCGGGGGTACAGTGGAGGTCGCAGTGCCTGCTCTGTCACGTCTGTCGTCACTGCTTCCTCGGCTACCGCTTGTGATGTCATGCGGGGGGGGGGGGGGGGGGGGAGGGGTTGCATCAAGCTCCCTTGTCTCCCCCTTCCTCTGTTTCCTTTTCCTCAGATGTTGGGCGTGTGCCACAGCTCGCTTGCCCTGGGTGTTTTTTGCTGAGCACTCTCGAGATAGATGACCGTAGGCCTGACAAGCGTAACCGCGGGGTGGTGGGGGGTGGTTGTGGGGGTGGGGGTTGGGGGGGGGGGGGAGTGGGGGTGGGGTGTGGGGG
>NC_090734.1:76889050-76894050 GCF_036898095.1 Palaemon carinicauda
AATAGTTAGGCCATTATTACGATTTTTATTTTATTAGGAACTTCAAACCAATCTCCTGGAGGAATAATCTCATATTGTGTTTGAGACCCTAGGAACGAGTAATAGATTACGATACTCCATCTCTCAAATGGTGATTAATGTAACCAATCGGGACTTCAATCATTGTTTTCTGGTAACATGAACTGTAAGCTACATTTGGAATCGCATGAAAACATTGATTTGGTTTCCATAAAAACTCACACTATCACAGAATAAAGATAGGCTAGTGTATTCCATGAAAAAACGAAGCGTCGTAGTGTGGTTTCTACAAATTTTTTATTTTTCTTTTATTAAATATTTAATAAAACCATGCGTATTTCATCAAAGTGATATTACATACAGGAATAATTCTTGAGAAAATATTTTCGAATATTTGTGTTTCTAATTAATATCGTCTAGCAATTTTTAGTTTTATCTGATAATATATTAATGTAAACCGGAAGAATGGATTGGTATTACCAGCTCTCAAGGTCCCTACATATTACGATAAACTCTTTCAAGAAATTCCGGCAAGCTTCCTTATTTTCATTTTCTTCTTGTCTCCAAAAAACATGATATATGTACTCATATGTTCTTTCTTTGATTTGAATAATCATATCTTTCTAAAATATTTTATTACATCACTAACCTCATAGAATTTCCAAATTTTCAGGTATTCGTTAAGAAAATTAATTCCGATATTCATTTGTTTTTGTACCTTTTACAGTTTTTATGCTTTCTAAATTTTTTCTCATTCATAATATTTCATTTGAAAATGATCTGCCTTTTAATTATGTTCATATCATTTTCTTTCTTGCAGACACTTGAAAATCAAAAACTTTAAAAGTCTTTTCTAGACGCTAATTAGAATTGCATCATCTGTACATAACCCCCAATATCTCCTTCCTCAAGGCAGCCCATCTTTTCTTGGGCTGCCTTACCTCAAAATTCTAATAATAGGACAATTACTTAATCGTAAAAACGTAAAACACTTATCTCATACTTCTCCAGGTTAAATCCTTTTCCTCAAGAAAATTAAAGTATCTCCTATAAGAACAATCTTTAATAATCTTTACTTTGTATTTTATCAGCTCTTTTAGAACCCTCTGGAGATGAATATAATCAATTTGTAGACATGCCAATTGCAAATATTTCAAATAAAAAATTCAAAGTCAGTATCATACCTGGAGCAGTACTCACCATTGCCAGCTGCCCATGTAGCCAAGATTTTTCAGCTTTCTCAACAACTTTTAAAGGATGAAAAGATGTCTTTGGCCGTCAGAGAAATTATCAGTATTGCTTTCCTTCAGCCTGTTGCAGACAGTTCTCTTTGGATACAATACCAGCCAGAACCTGTGTGAGCCACCTCTCGTGATGTTGACACTTTGGAGGACCTGATGAGTAGAGTTTATGCCCTGGTTAGTATATTGGTAACGTGCATGCTTAGCATTCGCTTTGTAGCAGATCGATCCCATCCCGGGACCGCGAGTTTAAGCTCTTTACTGGGGAAGCCACTGCTGTGGTTGGGCTCCACAGTGGGGTGTTAGGCTTGCCCGGCTTAAGGTAAAGGTAAAGGTCTGGTTTCAGTTCCAGCTTCCTCAGAGTAAATGGTTAGCAGAATGTCAGCAGGGCAAGCCCAACTCCACACTGCGGCGCCCAATCACTGGAGTGGCCTCCCAAAGCTGGGATCAATCTGCTGCCATGCAAATGCTAGACGAACATGTTACCAGTATACTAAAGCAGGAGTTAAGCATGTGAGAAATTATCTTATTTATATATTACATCTTTTCAATACATTAATCGACCATCACATCTTATTTTGGGTATTGATAAGTAAGATAATTTAGCTGAAGATTTTTACAACAGAAACGATCTTAAGATACAATAACGAAGCCATTCTCCCCATAATACTCTTATACATATTATGTCTGAATCGAAGATAAAGTTTCAGTCATCCTTCTATTAAGCAGTTGCTACGTATTTCCGAAAAATTTATCATAGAGTTGTGTTTACTAAAACACTTATTAATTTCTTCAAACAAATGATTATTGTTATTATCATTACTTACTAAGCTACTAGTTGGAAAAGCAGGATGCTATAAGCCCAGGGTAAAAGCCCAGTGAGGAAGGGAAACAAAGAAAAATAAAATATCTTAAGAAGAGTAACAACATTAAAATATATATCTCCTACATAAACTATAAAACTTTAACAAAACAAGAGGAAGAGAAATAAGATAGAATGGTGTGCCAAAGTGTACCATCAAGCAACACCAATAAAATACTTACGATTGTGTAAATTCTGAAAACGATGGCAATACCATTTTTCCAAGTGTAGGCACCTCTCACTTGGTGACTTGGACGATCATAGATTGCATTTTTACAACAGATAGTGATTTTAAGTGATACGTGACTGAACTACTATCCTAGTTTGACTCCATCTGGTTTCTTTGGATGTTATTATTTTAAAAACCATTGGCAATTACCCTTCAATGATCAAATTTGCATTAAAATATACACAAATTTACATGAATCTAGACAACTGGCGAGTATGCAGATAATCAACATGTCATGGCATATAGTATATATTCAGTTTAGCAAACTAAATTTTTCATTGACAATATCCACTCATGATGAATTTTTGCACACAAAAAAAAAAGAAAAAAAAAAGGCAGAAAGAAGTTAATTCTTACAAGATCTAATATATCACCCAAAATCATCACAATAAGAAATGACACGGTGATGATTTTAAGTTCTACGGGAGGTAGCTCTGAATCTTTGATTTCTTAAACATAGTTTTTTCTATCTCAATATCATCGTGTCTTCATCTTTATCCCTCTCATCCACCAATGTTGTCTTCGTAGATCCCCAGGACATTATCAAACCCCATCTGTGCCCCACCTTCCTATCCGTATCTATCTCCACCAACTATTCATTTGGTCACTAAAGGAAACCAGATAAGAGCCGGAGGAGAGGGAATAGAAGATAATCGGGAGAAGGGGGAAGATTACAGGAGGAGGAGAAGGCAGACCAAAACAAGAAGGATGAGGAGAAGGTGAAGGAAGACGTGATTACAAAGGAAGGAAGCATCTCATGGTTTCCCTCTCACTCCTCAAAGAGAAGCGGATAATATCCTTGTAGACTTAATTAAACGGCCTATCACTGCCTACGTTAACATTATCTATCTATCTATCTATCTGTCTATCTATCTATCTATATGTGAACGGAATTAAATCATTTCACCAAATGGATACCAATTACATTACTGATCTCGTCCCATCGGTCTTCGAACTTTCTTTCTATAGAAACAAAAGGAGGATGGAAAGTCCCGTGTTTCTTCACCAAAATTGCTCATTTATGATCTCTTATACTTCCATCCTTTGTCCATGTACTTTTTGTGTTGCAGTCCATATCTATGGGGTTCCTTTAACTTTAGGTACGTGTGTGCTATGATGAGATTATATTCCACTCGTCATAATCTTGTCCATAAAAAGAGTAGTTGGTGGTATAGCTGGGTTATGCATCATATCTGAAATCAGTTGTGAATATATTCCATACAATTTCTTTGGTACATTTGATAAATATTATGTCAATAAAGTTGTATATTTAGACAACGAAATGTGTATAAAATATTTATAATAATGGGAATTCCAGAGGAATAGACTCATCAGGAGCTGAGCTAGTATAAATGAAGTTTGTACATAAAAAAACTCAGCATTCTGATTTTGCTAATTTGGTGTCATATAATGCCACCCACACTACAATAGGTTTTTTTTTTATTTTCACTTAAGAATATATATATATATATATATATATATATATATATATATATATGTATATATATATGTATATATATGTATGTATATATATATGTATATATATATATATATATATATATATATATATATATATATATATATATACTGTATATATAAATTATATATATATATATATATATATATATATATATACAGTATATATATTATATATATATTTATTATATGTATATATATATATATTTATATATATATATATATATATATATATATATATATATATATATATATATATATATATATATATATAAAAAACATTGACATTTATAAAGAAATATATGAATTAAAAAGAAGTATATGAAGAAATACTGTTATTTTTGCTAGGAAAATCTATAACATGTTACAACTGGGAAAACTTTGCCTAAAAACACTTTTACTAATCTCAAAATTAGGTCTTCTTAGGCACAGAGACTTCAGAAAATAAAGATGGAAAATTCAGGTAACTAAATAATTGAAAATACAGGTAAAACACACAAACTAACGGTATTATCGTGCGGTATAAAAGTGAGTTTAAAATTAGAATAAGATACAGTTATGACCCCTTTAGTGCAGTGAAATGATAACATTAGCTGAAAGCTGAATGGTAGGGAGAGAGCATTTCCTTACGATGCATCCCCAACGATTTGCAGTGTAAGCTTTTGTCATCTTCGGGAATCATGGCTGGGAAATATTTTTCAACCAAACACACAATATCTCTTCTCCCAATGATTCCATTAGAAACTATTGCAACCTGGTTTGGGGATGAACTAACAATATAGGCAGTGACTATCAGGAAAATATTCTTTCTTTGTTCGATGACAAATATTTCACAATATCATCATGAGAAAAATTTGCATATTTCCAAATCTGTAAATGTGCATCATCATCCACGACTTTACATGTATGTAGTAGGAGTTAATGATTAGTGTTTATGAGTAATGATGGTTGATTTTTTTTTTAATAAATCTCCAATATATGCCATTGATGCCCAGATTTATTATCCTGGAAGGTAAAGCTTTACGAGTTAAAACCAAGAGTACTTTGTTAAGTGTTCTTCTATAAAGTAAACTACTGATCACCATCGTATCTGTAAAATGCCTTTTATTGATATAGAAACTAAAGAAACATTTGAACAGGGCTTTATCATCGTGAAACAGGAGAGTTGTACATC
>NC_090734.1:76899050-76901550 GCF_036898095.1 Palaemon carinicauda
CTTTTTCTTATGAAGTAGTGATAAATCTGTTACGGTTAAAGGTGCTAAATCTATCACTCTAGCTTAAGTTGTGTTCCTCTTCTCTATTTCCCTTTGGTACGTGTTGGCAAAAATATTTTATATTAGACCAGAAGCAATTAATATATGAAGAAAAAAAAAAAAAGGCGTGAATGTTTGCTTGTTTTTTTCCAAATGTATGACTCTCTTCGTCTGCTACCCATCCCAATAGTTAACAGACCTAATAATGCTTAACATCAATGTATGTATGGCAATACAGTATTTTACAAATAAGATATTTATGTCAGGTTATTTTGAAATTTTACTAAATTTTAGAGAAAAGGGCGGATGCGTTATGTTTTGCTACTTCATTTTCTTTTTTAATTATTGGCAAGCAAAGGAAAAAATATTGTGTATCGTAACGCTGATTATCTTTATTTCTCTTACCATTAATATAAGAATTTCTACTTACTCTAGTTTTATATGATCGTGTAACTATTCTTAAGAATGTGTCCTACGTCTAGAAGATATCTAATCCGGAAGATACATGAATTGCAAGAAAATTGGTCGGAATTAATAGATTTCTAGTAGAGAGAAATGACCAAGGTATCACCTGACTCGATTGAATCCACCAGTCATACCAATGATACATTTCGGTTACGTCTCTAGAAATATTATTGTCTGCCATGATCAAATGAATTAAGTATAAAAACATGAATTTGTCAGAGAATAACAAGTCGGTTTTATCGAGAACCAAATACTGCTACATATTTACAACAATGGCATCGAGGGAGTTAGGACTCCAACCCCAAGCATGTCGGAGGTCCAACCCGGCAGCTCCCCCTTGGCGATAGTTATGCTTTTCCATTCTCAGGTGACAGGTCTGCGGGAGTAGTATATAAGGGACGAAGGCTTTGTTAATAACCAACGAGGAACGACGCTCTAAGGTACAGTATTGGAGTGCATATGCCGCATGAATCCTGCAGTATTGTAATCAGGAATAGAACACCCCACGAACACTCCCTGGACGCTTCAACCCCGTTTTAATATTTCTTTGCGAAGTTCAGTTGGATGAATGATTTAGCACCCTTGTGTTATTAGCCCAGGGGAAAAAGAAATTGGAAGGGGAGTGAGGAAAGTGGGGCCCAATTCCTGAGTAGCCCATAGCCCCACCTCTCGAGCATCCCCTCAGGGCCTTATCTAATGAAGGTCGCTCATAGTAGAGTTTTGATTTCTAAAATAAATTTGCACTACCGTTATTAGCATTTCTTTAGATCTGTAAATAAATCAAACATTGGCAGATTTATTAATATCATTTGGATTCTCGTTTAGTTTTATTAATTGGGGAAGAGTTTTTAAACATTACAAAGGGTAATATCTATTCAGTTATGCACATGAGTAGTGTGCCGGTATAAAACCGTAGAGATCATAGAAAAATAAATAGAAAATGGTATCTATGACTAAACCTTGGAGCACAGCGTCTTTAGAAAATTACTCAGAATTCTATTTAGTATTAATGTAATTAATTTGGGGGATAGAATTTTTAAAATAAAAATGGCATTGCCTTGCCGTTTAATTTATCTTTAGTTTTAGCAAATACATTCATGTAAGAGAAAAGAAGAGGAAACAGTGATGGTATGTAAAATAAACATGAAAGGTTTGAAAATAGTAAAATGTGTGGGATACGTAGATGAAATAATATCAATTTACAGAGGTGAGAAAGATGGATTAGAAATGTAATTAGAATAAATCGATTATAACAAAAAAAAAAAAAAAAAAAAAACTCAAAGAAGGAGAAATCCCTTTATTTATGTATTACTTAATGAAAAGGGTATTCCCATCGACTTTGAAATATATAAAGCGAAAAAATATATCAATGAACATATACTTGTTTTAAAGTTAAAAGATCAATATATGAATGATGAAAGTGCTATTCGCCTGGCCTTGTATATTCACATTACCTTATAGAATCTTTTGTCCATTATATTTGGATGAGGAACAAGATTACCTCAATGTCAGATATGATGAGTTAAGGTATCCGGAACATTGGTAGGACAAGGGGCACAATAAACCCAGAAGAAAACTTGAGGAAAAATGCCGGAGAGTAGATAAAAATGAAAAGATGATCATAATTTAAGATAATTGACTAGTAGAGTTACAAAAAAAAAAAAAAAAAAAAAAAAAAACAGATGACCTGAAAATTGTAGGGACCTATAGAAATACTATCAGAAATAAGTTGATCAAGAACATAGCATGATATTTTTTGGACAAAGTATCAGTTAATATGTGGAAGAGGCAAAACATCATAGGTAAAATTTCATATACTTATAACAAGATTCACCCTTAGCTGGGCACTGCTAAAAAAAAAAAAAAAAAAAAAAAAAAATCTTGCAATCAACTGGGAGGAATTGCACTGCATTTGCCGAAGTTCCAACAATTCTTCTGTAGAGAATGGACTTATCAAATGCTCCAGAACTACGATAGAAGGAAAAAATTAGCAATT
>NC_090734.1:76906550-76911550 GCF_036898095.1 Palaemon carinicauda
ACTTTAGGTTCCTGTTGTATGTTGGGGCTGAAGATTTGCAATCTCATTTGCAGGATACAGAATCCCTTTTCTACAACACAACGAACGCGAGACCACCTACAGTTGTAGATCTTCTCAGGGTGAACCTGGGATGTCTGGGAGTATGGTTTCATCAGCGTTGTCTTGAGGGTGAAGGCATCATCTGCTATTTCGCGGAAGGGGATTGGAGTGTCATCATTTAGCAGAATGCTGTCCTCAGGAAATCCAACTCGGTTTCTGTTCGATGGTATGATGAAGATTACACTTGGTCCAGGTTCCTCCATCACCAGCACCTCCTTTGGCATCTATGTCGACGTACAGGAACTTGTAATTTGCATCTGTGACGGCCATGAGTATGAGGCTGTGGAACTTCTTGAAGTTATAATATAGTAATCCTCCTTTCCTAAGCTTCTTTATAGGGACATGCTTTCCATGAAGTGCCCCTCCACAATTATGGTAGTTCCACTTATTTGCGAATACTTTGGCTACTATCTTCCACTCCTTGGGAGTTTTGGAGCACTTCAGCACATCATGTTTGTAGGAATCAATGAGGGCTATGCTCACTTTAGGAACAAATCTACTAACCACACTCTTGGACACTTGGGGACTATATTGCAGACTTGTATAGGAGTCCCCACTTGCCAGGAAGCGGAGATGACAGCCAATTTCAATCCCACTGTTCGAGGATCTCTCATTGTCGTCTGTTTCTTGGTGAGCATTGGAGAAATGCAGTCAACCATCTCTGCAAACAATCCAGGCTCGAACTGGAAGAAGTTCTTGTCCCCCGTAAGGTCTTCTTGGTGTACTTCTTGTAGCAGCTAGTCATAATCTCCATGCATGAATTCCCTCATCAGCCATTCCCGGCACCAAATTGTTCTTCTAGCTCTTCTTCTTCTTATTTCTACTTGTACGATCGGTGCCATGGGTGGTTCCTCAGGTCATTCTTTGGGTATTCTTCTTGCTTCTGCTTGTACCATCGGTGCCATAGGAGGTTCCACTGGGCATTCTTCGGGTTTCCTTGTCCAATACTTCTTGGTGATATAGGCAGCAGTTACAAAAACAAATACTGTCAATCATGCTATCTGACCCCTGTCATGCGTAGTACTCCTGATCCATCCTCTAAGCTGGTCAGTAAAGTAGGGAGTGACCTCTCCAGGCTTCGATATATATATATATATATATATATATATATATATATATATATATATATATATATATACATATATATATGTATGTATATATATGTATATATATATATATATATATATACATATATATATATATATATATATATATATATGTATATATATATATTTATAATTTATATATATATATGTATATATATATGTATATATATATATATATATATATATATATATATATATATATATATATATTTATAATTTATATATATATGTATATATATGTATATATATATATATATATATATATATATATATATATATATATATATATATATATATATATATGTATAATTTATATATATATGTATATATATGTATGTATATATATATATATATATATATATATATATGTATATATATATATTTATAATTTATATATTTATATGTATATATATGTATATATATATATATATATATATATATATTGACCTCCGGTAGCTTAGGCACTTTTTATGTGACTCTTTGCAGGTACCTCACATCACAGTTTTATGTGACCCTTTGTGACACCTCGCAGGTACCTTGCAACACTGCGTAATCACTTCGGAAGGGTGTGTAAACGCCTCGCCTCATCCCATGACACCTCGTAAGGAAACACCGTGTCCACCTCTCGGCACTGCGCAAGACATCGCAACACAACCTTGTGCCATGCAGCAGGACCTTGCGTACTCATGTCCCAACATTTTGGGGTATATCCGGTTACTGGGTAGCACCTCCCCCACACCGCAACACATCGCAACAAAAAAGTGCGTAAGTGTCAATGGGCCTTAATAGCATTGTTATTAAAAATTTGAAAGCAGTTTGCTGATAAATTCATTTTATAGTAATTGTGCCATTTTTATCTTAAACTGAACATGGGTATATTTTGCATAGTTAGGACTAGAAAGAAAGATGGTTACAGAAGCTCTGCCATTATAAGCGGTTTGATTAGTTTCCTGAAAAACCTAAAGACCATAAAGCGGATTTTTATAAGATTTCAAATGTTACTGGTAATTGTATTATTATTTTTTATGTTATTTATTTGAAAACTTGAAAAAATAAAAGATAAAGTATCTTAATTGATTATAACTAATGCAATTTTCTTTCAAGTGATATCAAGTAGGATATAATGAGAACCAGTGGCTATTTCAGATGGCTATTCAGATTATTGATTTGACAGTGGTTCAGCGGTTATTCTACCAAGGTCACATATTTACAACTTTTCTAAATAGGATCGTTCAGAATATACTGGCATACCCAATAACACACCTAATTCAGTCTGTTCAACTACAGTAGGAGGTCAAATACCATAGCCAATACAACAAAGGAAGAGAGTTAAACATTTATCTTTTTTTTTTTTATACTGTCCTTGTAATATATTACATTCAGTTGATGATTCTGCTGACAATCGTTTTCTAGCCAGATGATTTTATCCAGGATGTTACATTTTATTGCTTTGAATCATTATTTGTCTTTTACTTGCTAATTTTCGTCTTCTGTATCTCTTGAAACATTCTGGATTACTGGCTATTTGCTTTTCATTTTTGGTGCCATGTTCGTGCGTATACGATAAATTCGTCCTCCTTGGGCATAATGTCGCTTTACTGTTTTTAAATCACATACTTCAACCATTTATCTAAGGTGAAGAGGCAATCCATCCTTCATACAATTCTGCATTTGTATAATCCTCTTGCTTATAACGAGTCTTGCAATTCTGAGAGTGACAGTCTGAATAATTTTCTACTTTCAAACACCTCATGTTAAAGAATTTTCTTTTATTTTAACACGTCCGTCTCCTTTTAATTTATTGTGGGAATTTCTAGGTGGCAAGCTTAATTTGAAATGTAATTATTATCCTTTTAATTTTCTTTCATTATGATAATTTCTGACTAAATTTTATGTACATTAGAATACCATCACTTAGAATAAACTCTTTTAGAAATCAAGCATCCATTGAAATATACCGAAAAATATTTTAAACTCTTATAGATTATGGTAAAGGACGAACCAAATTACTGTTCTTTTTCCAGCCATTCCATGAACAATGATGCCTTATTTTGCATCGGATGAAAAATTGTATTTCGCTGATATAACTATATTAACTTCGGAAACAGAGTTGATTATCCATGAGTGAACAACATGAGAGGACGGAAGCCTTTTATAAATGAGTGTGTTCTGTGATCGGGAAAAAAGGGAGGAGAAAAAGAGACTTTCAGATTGGCGCAGTATATTTTCGCATAATTCTTTTACAGACTGTTGTCATGTATGCCGATGGATTAATTTGAGAGAGAGAGAGAGAGAGAGAGAGAGAGAGAGAGAGAGAGAGAGAGAGAGAGAGAGAGAGAGAGAGAGAGAGAGAGATGGGGGGGGGGGGGATGCTGTTCATCCTACTCTATCCATCTTGTTTTATTAATTATTTATTTGTGTTGTTTACGGACGTTATAAGTACCTTTGAGTGTATGATCCATTAAAGAAACAACCAGTTGAATAACTTCTCTAGGGATATGTTTTGGGGTAGGCGGTTTTCTCTCTTGTTGATCTGCGCAATTCTACTTTCATAAAGGCTTAGAGTCAACGTTTTTTTTCAGAGAGAGAGAGAGAGAGAGAGAGAGAGAGAGAGAGAGAGAGAGAGAGAGAGAGAGAGAGAGAGAGAGAGAGAGAGAGATGGGGGGGGGGGGGATGCTGTTCATCCTACTCTATCCATCTTGTTTTATTAATTATTTATTTGTGTTGTTTACGGACGTTATAAGTACCTTTGAGTGTATGATCCATTAAAGAAACAACCAGTTGAATAACTTCTCTAGGGATATGTTTTGGGGTAGGCGGTTTTCTCTCTTGTTGATCTGCGCAATTCTATTTTCATAAAGGCTTAGAGTCAACGTTTTTTTTCAGAGAGAGAGAGAGAGAGAGAGAGAGAGAGAGAGAGAGAGAGAGAGAGAGCGTTATAACTGAGCTATAAGTCATTTCTTGCAGATAGACGAAAACAGATTTAGTTAAAACAAGCTGTCAGTTGGAACAAAAGCACAGTTAATAAAGATTTTAGTAAAACCAATTAGAAAAGAATACAGTTGAAGAGTGAAAATATATTACACTACATATGTTAGGTAGTTTTTGGCTTGATATCATTGTAAGTTCTATGGATTCCCCCTACTTTGTTAATTTGGTATATTCCCCCTACTTTGTCAATTTATTATATTCCCCTTACTTTGTCAACTTGTTAGATTCCCCTTAATTTCTCAACTTGTTACATCGCCCCTACTTTGTCAACTTATTATATTTTCCCTACTTTGTCACCTTCTTACATTCCCCCTACTTTGTCAACTTGTTATGTTCGTTCTACTTCATCAACTTGCTATATACAAATTTTGCAAATGCGCAGAATTCTATCGTATCTTCACTGGTGAGAATATCTTATTATACGGACACGAAACTTGTCATTCTTATAAGATGCATTATGTAGGCAGAAAAAAATTGAGAAAGAAGTACTGGCTCTGGAAGTTAACGTAAAATTTATGATGATATGAACAACTATTCGAGTAATAAAATCCTCTATTAGGTAATCAAATCAACCATCACTTTAAACTACTTCCCTAAATCAGATATAGCAATAGTTTGATGTTTGATGTTTGCAATGCAACGATTTTATAATCGGATAAAGTGAATATCAAGCATATTATCGAGGATGGAAGGTGAGGAATCCTGTTAAAACTCAACGTAATCTATTTTATTTATACTCTGCTATAACCCTAATGCATTAAAACCATGATTGAACTTTGGTTAAAAAAATAGATGATATTTTTA
>NC_090734.1:76916550-76926550 GCF_036898095.1 Palaemon carinicauda
CAGTTTCATTACATTTATCGCAATAAATTACGCTCCATTTGATATGTAAAATAGTGTTTAGAGAAATACATTAAGCTCGTATGGAAAAGCTATTGTGATATGTGATAATACTTCTACACTCGATAAACGTAAAGGACGGGTAAAAAGAAAATTAAGAAAAACATTCCGTCCGCGATTTGCATAGAACTTTTATGTATAATCGACAGAAGAGGACAAGTCTCAAACGTGGCAGTGAAAATCATTTTGCTGAAGATTAATCCCTGAACAGAATAATGAATACATATAGCAGGAAAAGGGAACAAACAACATAGAAAAGGAAAGTCAAGAAACAAAGAGATGCACCAAATGGTAATAATGTTTAGGATATCAAGAATACAAAAATATAAAAAGTTAACAACGTGTAACGTCTTCTATCAGAAAGAAAGATGACTGAGCTGTAAAGAAAAGAATTCAAATAAGTTAGAGGAAATCATATTTGTCGATGAGGAGGTATATAGTGACCCAAGTGGGGAAGTGTCTAAAAAGGAGAATTTGCTGCAAGAGATTATCTGCTACGGGAAAAAGTAATACGACAATTGCTGACGTTCTTCAAGAGGAAAGAAAATTAGAGGAGGAGCAGGACAAACTGATGAAAAAGATATATAAGATGGATCAATGGAAAATGAATATTTAGAGAGTACGTCTGGAGACGGAAAATGGAAAGTTCAAATGGAAAATGTTTAGATGAAAATCTCTAGAAAGAAAATAGGAACACAAAAATCTTGAAAAATTGAAGAAAATGGGAAAATGAAAATTATTAAAGAAATTGAGAGACCAAAAGAGGAAATATTAAAATCTGAATTTTTTACTTTGAAGCTCTTAATTGGTTAAGTATAAATTGATTAAATGGTGTAGTTAAATAAATGAAGCTGTCGTCATTGTCTAGGTATTATGATATAGTTATTTAGTTATTGGAAGAACATAATGTGAAGGATATAAATGCTTAGAAATTTGTTCGGCAAAGTATTATGAAGTTTTGTTCAACCAAAGTAATAATTTAACACTAGGCACAAGTCTATGCAAATAAATTTGAACCTTTGTATATTAATATTAAGGAAATGGATAAGGAAGGACAGATAATAGGAGCTAAAATATCTTGTGCAAGACATGATACTCTGTTGTTAATATCTTTGCACATTCAGGTACAAATAAGAAAAAAAAAAGAATTTTGTTAACATTTTATACAGTTTTTGTAAAAAATTTTAAAAACTTAGGTTTTTATAGGGATTCTAATTCTGTTACATATGTTATTAAGGCGATAGATAATCTAAGTGTTAGAATCAGTGCCGACCTTCATGAATAATGCTGGACTAAAAGATTTAGAATACACTTGTACAGGTGTTACTAAATATACTTAAGAAAATCTTATGGTTCTCGGAAAAATTGTCTTTATACTAAAGAGCTTTTTCATAATATGATAAGTCCACTGCTGAGTCTGGCCTTTTCTGATCATTGGATGATCATAGCCAAATTAAGGATAGGAGATGTGCAATAAGGGGGAGGATATGGGGAAGTAAAAGCGTCTTTACTAGAGACAGAAGGAATAAATGAACATTTCCAATATATTCATGTCCATTAGAAGGTAAAAATATTTATAAAAGATGTAGTTGAAGAGTAGGATTTGTATAAAAAGCAATGTAGAATATTCTTCCTTAAAGTTGCAACCAGGGTATCAAATAAGAAAATATGGTTTGATAAGTTTCTAAAAGCAAGCTCAAAAAGTGAATGTAATCATTCTTATGTATATGTGATGGGGTATGTACCTACCTATAAAACGCAGTTCATTGCATTTGCCTCTGTTAGAAGGAGGTTTTAGGATAATAATGGAAGAAAAAGAAAGATCAATATTAAGTGTTAAATGTTTAAAGAATATAATAATCTGTAACGAGATAACTAGATATTATCACTCTGTAAGAGTGAATGGTATGACACAATAAGATAATTTATCAAAACGATCATTTTATTAAAACATATTACATAAGATACACAATACAGAAAAGTATCTACTCATTTGAAGGAAAGAAAAAGAAGTTATCTCACACTAGAATGGAAATGATCTGGGGGAACATTAATAGTACAGGAAAGGATTGGTTGAATTTATGTATTTGGGGTAAATAGGCCGGTGCTCGTGTATGAGAGGTTTTTCAGCGTCCAAGTTTAGCTAAGGTAAAGCCCCAGAATTACAATTAGAGGTAAATTTCACCAGAGGTTGAAAAACAGGATGGAAAACAGGGAGCAAGAACATACGTAAAATCAAAGGATTAAAACAAGTGCAGCGATTGGCTGAAGTAATGTTACAAAGACCTTTAGATAATGCCTATAGTGAACCCTGTGAGGTGCTCTGACGGAATTACCTCACTATGGTAAGGAATGTGTTTTGGTATTGTGCCCCCCCCCCAAAAAAAAAAAAATCCCTGAACAATAGTCCCCCAATATTTTATCGACGCACGGAATCTTGAACACATGGCTATTAAATGTAACTACTTTTTATCATTAAATCTACATTTCTTACTTTACTTTAAGGGATATTTTCCTGGTCCTATAACACAAGGAAACCATAAGCACTACAGGACATACAATATCTGTTTGTCATATTCATTCTTAAATATTTAGACTTAGAGTATAACAACGTCTTCCATGTTAATTGTCAAATCCACATTATTGAAGCACTTAAAAAACACGAAAGTTTTCAGTTTCTTGAAAGCTTTAATATCTTCAGTCTTTCGAATGACTAGTGGTGGCATGCTGTATAGTCTTGGAGCCGCATATTTGAAAGCTCTAGAACCTACAGTAGTCACGTCTTGGTGCTAATAACTAGAAATCATATGCAACTATTCATGTGTTTACACGACTCAATGGTTGCACGATGTGTAGCAATTCACTTAGATATTTTGGACGCTTGGTTCTGATAACTTGCGTTATTACGTATATGTTAAATTCGATTCTAGCTTTTATAGGCAGCCAGTGAAATTCAATTACTATAGGAGTATTATTTTCTCTGGGCGGGACATCTTTTACAGACTTGCTCCTCTGTTTATTACGTTTTGTAATTTCTTACCAGTCGTCAATACTGGTAATAACACAGTTAATCACAAGTTTCATTACAGAATATTCATCCAGATAATCCTTTACAAAAGTATTGTTTCGAAGGTGTTTTCCAGTAATTTTTCTATGTTATTCATTTGAGCAATAAGACAGGTTACAGTCCAGTAATGCACCTAGGTGCACGAACTCTTCTAGATAACGGACCCAGTTGTTATTGTTATAAATTTTGGATGTCACCTAAGCTTCTTAAGTTGTTTCCTTTCCAGTTTTATCTCTATTCAGTTTTAGTTATTTAACTGTCATCTATTCTCTAACACTGGTAAGAACCTGGTTTAAATCTTCAATGGTATCATCATAGACATTTATAGAGATGTAAAATTGTATATCATCTGCATATAGTTTGAATTTAACTTTATGTCTATGTAGTATTTTCAATAGACCAATAGTATAGATGCAGAATAAGATTGGGCATAGTGCACTTCCCCTATTTTGTTTAAAAAAAATCTAGTAATTTATTGGCCTGTTCTTGGTCATTATGTACATCTGGTAGCCCTTTTTTTCCCCTTTACATTTCCCATACACAATTTAAGACATTCATGTCTATTGTTGATTCCTGGACATTATTCTTATAGTATTCAGTCTTTTTCCTCCTTGATAGGCATTTTTTTTTTTTTACTCTACGGTTTTGTATTCCACCCATGCACCTTCAGTTTTTAATAGACTCCACTTTCTATCTTAACGACTTTTCCCTCTTTTTCTCTAGTCTCCCCGATCAAACCTGGTTCTATTCTCTGGCCGACCAGAAGCTATTATCTTTGAGTTGACTCCCCCTTGGGTATCTGATCCCAAGGTAGAGAGACTCCAAATATTATGAGTATAATATATGCTTATATGAATATGAAAAACACGTCTAAATTTACAAAATTGCCATCAATCGTAGCCAAGTACAAACTTAACAAGCTACAATGGTGGAGATGGGTTGATTTCAATTTTAAGTACAAAAAACCTGGATTAAACAGGTATGGGAGAATTGTCATCAACTTTTATCTCTCTTTGTGGCTGAGTTGCCAAGTCAGTAGAACCTTAGTTTCATGGGCTCGGATTGGATTCCTTGGCAGACCAGAAGCTATTATCTTTGAGTTGATTCCTCCTTGGGTCTCTGATCCCGAGGTAGAGAGAATCTAGATATTAGGAGGAGTACGATATATGGCTTATATGAATATGAGATTCACGCCTAAATGTGCAAAATAATCATATATACATACAATCAAACATACATATATACATACATACATACATACATACATACATATATATATATATATATATATATATATATATATATATATATATATATATATATATATATATATATATATATATATATATACATATATATATATACTGTATATATATGTATGTATATATACTGTGCTTGTGTATACATAAGAAGGAAATTAGATTTTCCTTTGAAAAACATTTTAAAAAATAAACGCTACCTTCAACAAAATTCACTCGGGAAAAAGAAAAAGAAATTGCATTCAGCAAGCTCTACAAAATGGCCTATTTAATGTGGCAATTTGACAAGATTTTAATTAAACTCTGGCGAAGCCGTATGTTGTTGTTGCCTTATGCTGATTACAGAAATAAACCTGGGCCACTCTGTATCACATATGAGACTTTATATAAACTTTGAATATTATATATAAGTATTTAGCAATTTTTGACGTAAATATAAATATTATTTAACGTACTTTTACGTATCGAGGTATGTATGTATGTATGTGTGTATATATATATATATATATATATATATATATATATATATTTATATATATATATTTATATATATCTATATCTATATCTATATATATATATATATATATATATATATATATATATATATATATATATATATATATATATATATATATATATATATATATATATATATATATATATATATACCTAACGCACTGTATATATTATACAGATTTTCATTAACGATAGCGAAATTATACATATTTCATAGAAAAAATGAGATTTATCAGAAAAATCAAATATTAATCAATCATGTTTTTGTCTGCTTGAGTCGGTGATAAATTTGCTTGTGGTAAATGCTTCCAGGTACTTCACAAAACTACAAGAAAATAGAAAACTCTCTATATAAATAGCACTATTTACCACTGTTTACGCCTTTGTATAATTTCAAATGAGGTCAAGATTACAGTGAATAGGTAAACATGCAACCTTTTCGTCCTTTATTACAGAAAGTTTCCTCTTTTCCTAACAATGATATGGACAATTTTCATTTCGTAATTTTTCGTACGCTAGTTAAACCTAATAGTTAATACAATCAAAGAAATTCATCTTCTATTATATGAAAATATGTAGCGTTGCTCAGCATTCCATTTATGCGTTTTAACTTTAGTCTCTGAAAACATTCAATATCTTTTCAATAACTTTGGCAAAGTTCATACAACCATTAACGCTTAATTAACTGTGAATATTCCAGTCATTAGTTGTGGATGGGTGATGATTGTAAGGGAGCTTGGTTCGTCCCATCCTTACCTACAAGATCTCCAAAATCTTTCGAATACGGAAAATGTAGTCAGAAAATTCTGCTACATTTAATTTTGTTATAATATTTATATGATTAGAGTGGGGGACATTCTTAGGCGAATCCTTAGTTTCTTTTCGCCTCTTTCATTAATTAACCCACTTTATATTGTCAGTAACCCAATAAATATGAGCTGTAACAAGATAATCCTGGCAACATAGTGCCACAGAGGAAACATGCACTACCACCATCAAAATGTTTGTTTTGCAAGGTTCAAATCTGGGAAGTATCCATTATACTGAAATATAAATGGGCTATAATTATACATTTTGTTTTATTTAATAGTGTATTTCTTAATAAATTCGAAATGTATTCAGCAGTATTGTGAACTACTAGTATGTGGATTTATGACTTACGATCACCTTTGATTTACGTATTGCACAAAACTAAAACCCATAACACAAGATGGAAGTAGGTAGTTATGAATATCAATTGAGTCTAACCGAATTTAATGGGACATGGAAATCTCGGGTCTTTTCAGGTTTTTATGTTCTATGTTTCATTTCAATATGTGCTGCTGAAATCACCTAAAAATCACACAATGTTAGAGCAATACCATTTTGGTTGATATGATGAAAATTGAAGATAATACAACACCCTTAGCTTATTTCTGCACGTTACCAAAGTACTATGATTATTTCCATCACCAAGAGGTATATAATCTATTTGATCATTTACGTAGGTGTAAATTTCATCACGATAAGGATTCTTTGATTGACTGATAGATTCAAGTAGCAATTAAAAATCTAATTTTGAACACACGATTGTTTACTAACAAGGTTTGAATACTGAACACTAACGTTGGACTCGGATTCGGTCTAAGGCCGTCTGACCTGGTGATCCATATTTTGTTTTTCCAATTTAATGCTCTCCATGTTTCGGGCTCACTTGTACTCTCTTGTATTTCACTTCTCTTTCACTTCCAAAGATTAGTAGTAGACTATCATGTTGTACATGGATATACAGTACATACACACTCATATCACACACACAGACACACACACACACCTCTTGACTCATTCTGGGGCTCGGATGTTGCGAACTCAGATTTAATAATAGCCTCGGATATTACAAACTTATTGGAAGCTTTGACCTCGAAATTGGTTGAATCGACCAGAAGATTGCTCCTTATTTTAAATAAAATCCCAATTCCTGAAAATTTGAAACTTTACAAAGACAGTAGATAAGTGCCACATGTAGACACCCTGAGCATTTGATTAGATTTCGTACACTGTTGAAAATTTGCCGTAAAAAGGGTAAAAATCCTGGCACAAATGTTGCCAGACATTTACCGTTTTAAAAACGAACATATTGACGTAAAAAAAGAGCACATTTTAACTGTCAAAAGGGTTTATCAAGCTAGGACAAAATTAGATTAAGGGTTAGAATGAAAAGACCTTTGAAAATCAGTGCTCTATAAAAATAATAATATTGATTCAAGGTAGAAATTACGTTATATTTATTACATAGGTTATATTCTGAAGTCAAGATGTACTTTAAGTGGTATATCTTTTTACGTTGCTAGGTTTAGTGAAAGGACGATCATCCATTAGAAAGATCAAAGGATAATGATGTCAGTTTCTTGAGACAAGTTACAATTCTCATGATGACCCGTGTGCTCAAGCGGATTGTATTAATCAACGTTTACTCCGGAAAATTACAGTTCGAAAAATCTAGATATTATATCATCTAATTCCGACGTGTTTGTTGCGATCGAGCTCCCAAATATTCCGGACATACTTCTTATCTGGCCTTCCCTAATAGAGAGAGAGAGAGAGAGAGAGAGAGAGAGAGAGAGAGAGAGAGAGAGAGAGAGAGAGAGAGAGAGAGAGAGAGAGAATATAACCAGACAATTCGGCGCGAAGAGTCTTAACAATAAAGTTGGAGACATGACAAAAATGAAAAATGAATGAAAATCCCAAAGTTCCTAGACATGCTTCTCTCAGTAAACGTATTAGAGACCCTATGTCCGCTGGAATCAACTTTCTTTGAAGCATTTCAAGAAAGGGAGCCTCACGAAGCTTTGATGCCTAATAAAAGAGCACCTAAAGTCAATCTTGTCCCCTGTAAAAAAAATGGGGGAAAGAAGAGGCCTCTCAGCGGGAAAGGGGAAACAGGCTCAAATCAGATTTAAAGTCTTCAAAAGAGGGTTTTAGTGCGGGGTCATAAGAATAGAAGAGTCACGTAATTTTGTGAGGTATACGTCGATGAGGCACAGAATTAAGCTCTACTTCCGTGCTCGGAAAGAGTTAGCTGTGAAAAAAAGGATACTAGGGAAAGTATTGATTCTGTTGTACCGCAGATGGAAAAGTTTGATGTTATTACGTTTTTATTCAGCTCTAATATTGTCTGCAATAAAAGAAAATCATTACTTTCCAATTATTTTTTTCAAAAGACTAGAATTTATGTAATGGGGTCTGGCTTTCATTGTAGAAACAAGCTTTTACTGCAAACAAACACTAATTACTCTTGCGACCTGTTCTTATTCCACACTTCACTAGTACTAATGACATCCCATATGTAATGGGACGCTTAAGGGTGACGTTTAAGGGAAAATAAGTCTCTCTAAAGCCTCCCGAAAATTCTTCATCAAATACTCGGTAGCAATTCCAAGAAGATTTATCTAAGATAACCCATCTCATCCCTACAAAAATACTTTGCCCAGATGACTTGGTCTCACGGCCGGTTTCGAATTAATAACAGCAAAAAACTCAATAAAACCTGGGAATTGGAACACCGGTTGCTATTCTACGTTGCCTTCTTTCTTGATTTTTCTTATCGCTTCTTTATTTGATTCTCAACTTTCTCTCCTGTCCTAAATGCGTTCTTACGACATTCATTAGCACCATTTTATTTCATAAATCTTAGTTCAACTTTTTAATCTGCCATTACGAATGTATCTCTCAGGGTGGGCATTTAGTTCATATAACACCCTTCTTGATAGACTTTACAGCCACCTCGTTTATCTGAAATATTTAGCCTATTCTTTCCACATTCTCATCTATCATCTTCTTCGCTTAAGGGGTTATCTACTGCACTATGATTGTTCAGTGGCTACCTTCCTATTGGTAAGGGTAGAAGAGACTCTTTAGCTATGGTAAGCAACTCTTCTAGGAGGACACTCCAAAATCAAACCATTGTTTTCTAGTCATGGCTAATGCCATAGCCTCTGTATCATGGTCTTCCACTGTCTTGGTTAAGAGTTCTTTTGCTTAAGGGTACACTCGGGCACACTATTCTATTTTATTTCTATTTCTCTTGTTTTTGTTTTAAGTTTTTATAGTTTAAATATGAGAGATATAATAATTCAATGTTGTTACTGTTCTTGATATATCTTATTCTAATTGTTCATTACTTCTCTTATAGTTTATTCGTTACCTTGTTTCCTTTCCCTACTGTGCTATTTTTTCGTGTTCGAGCCCTTGGGCTTATAGTACCCTGCTTTTCCAACTTGGGTTGTATCTTAGGTAATAATAATAATAATAATAATAATAATAATAATAATAATAATAATAATAATATCATTATTATCATTATTGCTATTATAATAATTATTATTGTTATCATTATTATTATTATTATTATTATTATTATTTTCATTATTATTATTATTATTATTATTATTATTATTATTATTATTATTATTATTATTATTATTATCATTCCATTTCATGGTGAAGTCTAATTTAAAAAAAAAAAAAAACTTTTCCAGAGCAATCTATGTAATTCCAAGCTATATAGAAAAAAAGAGGAAGTGATAGGCATAATGAATAAAATGTTTTTCGTTAACCAAATTGGATATCTTTTTGCGAAGGTTCAGCAAATAAAACGTCAGTTTGTTCAAGATGTATAGGATTAAGATTTAAAAACACTAATCAGTAAAAATTAGAGAGTTTATGTAACTAGAATTTGTTACTTGCATAAATAGTTTTAGAAGTCTTAGAAAGACATGCTTTTTAGAAGTACCAGTCAGTTTAGGATAAAAATATTGCCATTACTAGATGCAATGAGACTTTATTAATACATTTTATATGTTGCAAACCTATTTTTATAACTAATACTGTCTATTACTTTGAAATATGGGAAATATTAAGACTATCTCTTTTTTCTTAATCCAAAGCATGAAGTTTTCTGGAATTTCTTTACTGTCACGCCTAATTGCAACCTTTCGGAAATGCCAACCTGCTACAAATAGCCCAAACTGCCGTATGGTAGTTAGGAATGGGGGAAGAGGTGGGAGTGGTTGAATCTGTGTGTGCACGTGTACGTACATGTGCATATCTATTTAAATAATTA
>NC_090734.1:76931550-76944050 GCF_036898095.1 Palaemon carinicauda
TTCTCTACTTCGATTTCATTGGTAGTTATGGTCGGCAACAAGTTATTTATTGCTATTAAAATTACCTGTTCGTCTTTGTTGATAGGTCAAGCACAAAATATGTCATCAACATACTTTTCCTAAAGGATATGTATTGGGGCTATTCATGAAAGGTATTTGTTTTAAAACAATTATATAAAGATCACTTGATAATGAAGGTAAAGGCTTGTCCATTGATTGCCTTGGATTTGTTTTTTTCATTAAACTTTTTTTCGAAGATGAATTAGCAACCCTTGATACATAGAGCTTTCCAGGAACATAGAAAATAGAAGGAAATATTTTTTAGCATAATTCCAGATGAGTGGTTAATTTTTAATTTTTTTTTTATTTCTGGTAAAATAAACTAAGATTCAATGATAATAACAATTTCGTCTGTAATATTTATAATAAACCTTTTGACAACACTATCTAAAGTAGCTTTAGGATATTGGGAAATTTCTTAGTAAAAGAAAATATTGATTAGATTGATATCGGCAATATATTTTATAAGTAGAAACTTTTCATCAGGAGAAAACAAAATATGAAAAGGTATAAGCTTCTCTGGTGATAATTTGCCTGCGAATGTTCCTTTAAGTTTTGGGAACGCATTTACTATACTAAAAAAGATAAGGATTTACACATTATTAGAGCAGACAAACTTAATACTTGAGATATTATGAGCCGGATATTCTATGGCAACGGAGCGAAACTTTAAAAAAAAAGGAATAATTTATTAAATAAAAGCAATTCTTCATTCAATAGAAGTATCGAAATTATTCTAAAAAATAATAAAAACTATTACTAAAATTTATAACTACTGTACATGTTCAACTCGGCCTTAAGTATAAGAAGTTGTCAAAACACAAACAAAAAAATCCCGTGAAACCCATTGTAAGTTTAGTGGGGTAACGAAGATCCTAGTCAACGAGCTGTCTCCTAAGCTTGGAAATACTTCTGGTGTGACATTGAAAAAATTAAGATTTCATTAACAGGTTGATAAGGTTTAATTTTGATTGTGAATTTAGGAGGTTATGATTTAAAGTAACTGCTTGATTATAAAGGTACCTATAGATGAACTACTAGGATTTCTCGAGGAAGATATTGAAAAATATACTTTCCATGTGAACTCTTGCACCATGATAAAATTAAAAGAACTATCTATCAAGGAATGCAAATTCCTCTCCGGAAAAAAGTATTATGAAAAAAAAAAAAATGACCATGGTAAACGGCAATCCCTTGACCCACAAGAGTGTCACAATACTAAAGCGCTTGATAAATTTCAATGTTATGATCCGTCCTCCATCTCAGTGATATATATATATATATATATATATATATATATATATACTTTATATATATACATATATATATATACATGTATATATATATATATATATATATATATATATATATATATATATATATATATATATATATATATATATATATATATATATATATAACGGATTTTGAGCGAAGCGAAAAATCTATTTTTGGGTAAGATGGCCATCTCGTCCTGATGGAAGTTCCTTAAAGGCAGCTTCCTAGGGTATATTACAACTACGGCGATATTCCCAGAGAATTTACCTTAAGGTACCCAGAATTCTAACTCCTGGAGCGAGTATCCCTAAAAAAGACCTTAGGGATATCGTAAATATCAGCGGACGTATTCTTGACACGCCTCATAGCAATCTATACCCCGAATAGAGTTAACACTTCGTAGGGGTCAAATGGCAAGAAAACGAAAACGATAAGAAAGGGGGGAGCCGTTCGTAAGGCATCTCTCCTCCCCGTTTCGTAAGCGTGCCATACGTCGCTCTCGGCGCCATCTGGATTCCTTGTAGCGATACACGAGGTGCTACAGATACTGTATGTAGGGAGGGGTCCTACAGCCCTTTTCTCTTTTTTTTTTTTTTTTTTTTTTTTGAAAAGGGACAGGGCGGGTCCATCAGGACGACATGGCCATCTTACCCAAAAATAGATTTTTCGCTTCGCTCAAAATCCGTTTTTTGGGCTCAAGCCATGTCGTCCTGATGGAAGTATACCAGAGCATTACTGTATCTGTGGATTCTCAATACGTGCCGTACTCCTCAGGAATGTTTCTTAGTCAACTCGACTGAAAGACCTAAGATGTTACCGTTATACATCTTTTCACTAATCATAAGCCATGAAAGCGCTTCCTGCCCCCTACAGGGAGGAGTCCTACTAGACTCTAGAAACGAACGAAGAGTACATATACCTATGTGTGAATCACTCGCCAGCCAGTACAATATAGTGGTCTCACTCTATATGAAGTAAAGCATAGTCCTTACGGAACTACAGCATCCAAGGGAAAAAAATCCCGACCAGCACCCTGGTCGAAGTAGAAATAGACAAAAAGGTTATATCTGCGTAGGATTAAACTTGCTGCCGCCACCGTCCTCAGAGAGGGGTGGAGTCCTTTATGCTAAGGAAAGTATAAACCAGTGCAACAAGGCTTGCATTAAGGAATAGGCTATTATAGATATCCCCGATTAATATACATAGGCTAAATGCTCAATAATTAACATGAAATCAATATAGGTGAAGGAGACGCAAGGTTCCCGAGAACAAGTTTATTGAGTAACAATAAATAGACATGGTTACCACAAATATAAACATATGATAGGTGGATGACCAACAATTTACACAAGTACCGTAGTGCATGGATGTATGGTTATCTGAAAGAAAACAATCAGGTCACTTGTCACATACCAAGGTATCAAAGTTAACGTCCATGTTACTATCCACTGACATTAGCGTCAGAAACGCTCGGCACACCTGTCTGTACTTGTGCTACCATCACCATAACGCTGGAACAGTCACTGTGGGCTCCCAGAGCCTTCACTACTAGTTATACCAACGCATATAACTATACACTCACCCAAGAATCAAAGTCCCAAATAATTCCACTGTTCCTCGCAGAGTTAAACAGCAGGGTTAACGACGCAACCAACTGCTACCACAGACCTCTTTAGCTGCTCCACTTGCTTAGCATAGTGGCGAAAGAATACCCTGGAAGACTTCCAGCCAGTGTATGAACGAAGGTGTTCAAAATCCATAAAGTTAAAGAAGTTTAAGGATGAAGCAACTTTCCTCGGATCAAGACCTGCGGGTGAACTGTCAGGATCCGCTCTGCGAATAAAATATGTAATTTTCGCCCTAAGCTGATTTAAAGATAAATTAGAGCCCGATGTTTCTCCTCTGAATAGTTGGCCCCCATGGAAGTCTGAAGTTCTACGAAGATAGACCTTTAGGCATTCTACGGGACATAGAGATGCATCTTCTTTCAGAGGGCAGATTCTCCAGGGACCCCACCTGTTGGTGGGCAACTCGTTCTTAGCGAGAAACGTAGGGTCCGGAAACAGGTTCAGTTCTCCACCATCCAGGAACTGAACCCGGCCCTCCTCTCTCGAGAGGGCCACAATCTCACTAACTCTGGCCCCAGAAGCAAGGGCAAAAAGGAAGATCACTTTTTGAGTCAGGTCCTTCAATGCACACTCCTCATTATCCAGTAATGAGGCAAAATGAAGGACTTTGTCTAAAGACCACGAAATAGGCTTTGGAGGAGCTGAAGGTCTAAGCCTAGCACAGGCCTTCGGGATCTTATTAAACATCTCGTTAGCGAGGTCTGCCTGGAAGGCATATAGAATGGGTCTTGTCAGAGCTGACTTACATGTAGAAATCGTGTTAGCCGCCAGCCCCTGTCCATGGAGGTGGATGAAGAAGGATAGGCAAAACTCCGTAGAGATCTCGTGCGGATTCTTGTCTTTGACAAAGGCTACCCATTTCTTCCATGCTGATTCGTACTGCCTTCTAGTAGACTTACACTTATATTCTTCCAGGAAGTCGATGCTATCTTTCGAGATTCCGAACCGTTTCTTCACCGCTAGGGAGAGAAAATCATGAGCTGCAGGGTCCGGGTTTTCTGTAATGAAGCGTAGACAGTCGACTTCTGGACTTGCTGGGACAGAACTGGGTCCGGGAGTGGTAGAAACTCTAGTCGTAGTTCCAGAGCTAGAGGGAACCATACACTGTTCGGCCACTTGTGGGCCACTATTGCTGCTACTCCCTTGAAGGATCTCAGTTTGTTGAGGACCCTCAACATCAGATTGTGAGGGGGAAACAGGTAGATCCTGGACCATCTGTTCCAATCGAGGGACATCGCATCTACTGCTTCCGCCAAGGGGTCCTCGTATGGGGACACATATCTCGGCAGCTTCTTGTTGTCCTTCGTCGCGAAGTGGTCTATCTGCAGTTCTGGGACTTGTCTCAAGATGAAGGAGAATGATCCTGCGTCTAGGGACCATTCCGACTCTATCGGTGTAACCCTGGATAGAGCGTCCGCGATCACATTCCGGACTCCTTGAAGGTGAACTGCTGACAGGTGCCACTTCTTCTTCTCCGCCAGTCGAAATATGGCTAACATTACCTGGTTGAGAGGTGGAGATCTCGATCCCCGCCGATTCAGACATTTCACTACCACCTCGCTGTCCAGTACCAACCTTACATGGATCGAGTGACGTGGGGATACTTTCTTCAGGGTAAGAAGCACTGCCATAGCTTCTAGAAAGTTTATGTGAAAAGTCCCAAATAGCTTGGACCAGGTCCCTTGCACTTTTTTCCGATGGGAGTGACCTCCCCACCCTACCTTTGAGGCGTCTGTGTGGATTGTCACTGACGGGGGGGGGGGGGGGGGGGGTGGCTGAAGAGGTACTGACCTCTTTAGACGACTGGCTTGAGACCACGGTCTGAGAAGAAAACGTAGCCGAAGTAGGACCGGTCTCTTCAAGTCCCTTCGCTCTTTCGATGCAAAGGTTCTCCAAACTCCCGCTGCATCTTTTAGCTGTGCTCTTAGCACTGGGTCTGTTACTGATGCGAATTGAAGAGAGCCCAGAACCCTCTCCTGTTCGCGTCTTGATATCCTCTCGGAACCTAGAAGTCTCCTGACAGACCCCGCTATTTCCTTCCTTTTCGACATCGGAATGGAAAAACGGTGTGACACTAGATCCCAGTGAATTCCCAACCACTGGAACCTCTGAGCTGGAGAAAGACGAGACTTCTTTCTGTTGATCATGAAACCTAGATATTCCAGGAACTGAATCACCTGTAGGGAAGCCTGCAAGCATTCCGCTCTGGATGCTGCCCACACCAACCAATCGTCCAGGTAGGCTACTACCTGGAACCCTTTTAGGCGTAACTGTTTGAGCGCTGCGCTCGCAAGCTTCGTAAAGATCCTTGGGGCTATGTTTAGCCCGAAAGGCATCGCTCTGAAAGCATAAAGTTTTTGTTGTAGCTTGAATCCTAGGTAGGGGGAGAGACGGCGACTTATTGGAACGTGCCAATATGCGTCTGACAAATCGATGGAGACGGTATATGCCCTCTTGGGCAGTAAGGCCCTTATGTGTTGTAACGTTAACATCTTGAACTTGTGGTTCACTATGAACTTGTTGAGTGGTGACAAGTCCAGAATGACTCTGAGTTTCCCCGAGTCCTTCTTGGGAACACAAAACAGCCTCCCTTGAAACTTGATGGACTTTACCCTCCGGATCACCTTTTTCTCCAACAGTTCTTGAATGTACTCCTCCAAAACGGGGGTGGAGTGTTGGAAAAATTGAGGGCACAGGGGCGGAGTACTGTACCAACTCCAACCCAGTCCATTTTTGAGCAGGCTGTGGGCCCAGGGATCGAAGGTCCAGCGATCCCGGAAATACTGTAGTCTCCCACCTACCGGCGACACTTCACTTTGACTGCCCTGCAGTCTTGCCTCCCTGGCCGCGACCACCTCTGAATCCTCTTCCCCTAGAGGGGCGTCTCGCCGAACCTCTGGCTGCACCTCTGGGCTTTGCTCGAAACGTGGTCGATTGCCCTTCGAACACTGGATTGAATGCCGGGGATGCTGATGACACGGCTTGGGGTACCCATTGGAAGGTGGTCGGGGTCTGGGCTACCAGTTGTGGTACCGGAGGCAAAGCTGGCTGCTGCTGCTGCTGTCGTTGTGGTCTGAAAGGCTTGGCTGGACGGGAAGAAAACCTCGATTTCTTCGCCT
This sequence comes from Palaemon carinicauda, assembly GCF_036898095.1. Taxonomy (NCBI): domain Eukaryota; kingdom Metazoa; phylum Arthropoda; class Malacostraca; order Decapoda; family Palaemonidae; genus Palaemon; species Palaemon carinicauda. The sequence continues at coordinate 76,937,636 of NC_090734.1, forward strand.
TTATTTTCGGCTGAGGGCCCTCATCAGGGGAAGACTTCCTCTTAAGGGACAGACCCCACTTAAGGAGAAGATTACGGTTCTCAGTGGCTGCCTTGTCCACCACCTCCTTGACCACTTCATTGGGAAAGAGATCTTTACCCCAGATGCTAGATGAAATGAGTCTCTTGGGTTCATGCCTCACTGTGGCCGAGGCGAAAACAAACTCTCTACAGGCCCTCCTCGCTTTGACAAAGCAATAGAGATCCTTAGTCACCGTGGCCAGATGGATCTTGGCCATTACCATGAACATCTCAGGCATCTTGGGGTCGCTAGCCATTGTCTCCATGTTAGTCTGGAGAGACATCGAGGCTGCCAGACGCTCCTTTGTGTCCAATTCCCTCCATAGGAGGAATTCCGACAACTTGGGAAGGTTTTCGCCGAACTGCTGACCTGCAATGTCGGCGTCCAACTTCCCAACCGAGAAGGTGAGGTGTACCTCCTTCCAGTCCTTGTTATCCAACGGCAAGGCCAACGACAGTGGTTTGCATTCCTCCAGAGATGGACACGGTTTGCCAGCTTCAACCACCTTCAAAACGGCCGCGAACCCTTTCTGCATAAAGGGGAAGGCCCTAGCCGGGGAGGATACGAAGGAGGGGTGCTTCTTACTCAAAGCAGCAACTTTAGAGTTTGAGAACCCCCTCTCCTTCAATGCAGATGTTAAGGCAGCTTGAGCCTTGGAGTGATCCAGGATGATCACCTCCTTCGGTTCCGTCTCCTCCTTCAAGGCCGGCTCCTTCTTCAGACGGACATAACAGTCCGGGTAGGCCCCTCTACTGAGCCAGAATTCCACCTCCTCAAGGGGAACTGAGCGCAGTTTCTCCGACATGACGATCTTCCCGACCGTCATCGGCATGTGCTCGGCATATCTCCACGGGTTGGCATCCGAGCACAGAGGAAGGTCCTTCACGTTGAGCTTCTTTGGAGGTCCACGTGATGCTGTGATCTTCTGCATCTGGAGCTCCATTGCAGCGGCCTTCTGATTATTCTCCCTCTGCATCTGTTGTATCATACCAACGATGGAAGAGAGAGCCTGTCCCAGCTCTGCTGGAAGAGCGGACGAAGTAGAGGGGATAGGTTCAGGGGCCTGAACCGGAACGTCTGAAGGTACGGGAACCTCTTCCTCCACGGCAATAGGATCTTGATCCTCCTCCTCACCCTCTGCGAGGAGGTCCTGTTCCGCACGGTCGGACAAGTCAGACATCTTGTCATCCAGCTGGATGTCCTGCATGGCATCCGCAACATCCTCCTCCACTGGGATCTGGACGAGAGGGATCTCCGGCCGAGGCTGGGGAACAACAGCGTCAGTAGAAGCTTTGGGAAAAAGGTATGCCCTCATCTTCTCGTTAGGAAGATAAGGTCCAGTGGTGTTCTTCTGGAAACCCCTTACCCATAAACGGAGCTTCTCCCTCGCTGCCTCCCTTGACTCCGCCGACCTAGGGGATTCAAAAGCCTCTGATAGCAGGTTAGTACATACTGCACATACCTGCAGATCCCAGTAGCGATGGTCATCATTGGAGGCTGCGCAAGCCGCGTGCCTCCTACACGAGACATGTCCGCAAAAGTTCTTGCTGCGGACATTGCAGAAGACACTATCACATTTCGGATGCTCCTCCTGTAAAAGAAGAAAATTTCCATGAATATCAAGTGAATTTCAATTCACATGTAAATATGAGCATTCACAAAGAATAAGGGAAAGACACCTACTTGTGAAACCCACACAATCACCTGTGGAAGCCCACCAGCCAAAAATCACGTAGTTAGTCTTTACTAGAATAACCAGAGATCATATTTCCCGAGGGAAATTAGGTGTAGCTCACACCTAAGGTAAGATTTTACCATTCTGGCCAGAGATGAAAAGAATTTTTCTTTTTATCCTTGTAAGGCGACACCAAATGATTGCACAAAGTAACACAAGTAAGTTAGAAAAACAGTGTTGTAACCTACTATATCATGGTCTCCCTTGGTAGAATACACCACCCAAGAAAGAACTGATACAGTACATGAGGGTGGTGTGCCGGCCGGCTCTTGCCGGTCAGTACCCCCCCCCCTTTTTTCCAAAGGTAGATCTCAAGTATACAACTTCAGATCACCCCTATTGGGGAGAACTCCAGTTCCCATGCCTGAACCGGCCGGCAGTGGTTGCCGGTCCGCAGCCACCCGGGTAGCACCGTGTTGCCGGCCATCACTCTTAGTGGCCGGCTAACCGGGCAGTGTAGCAGGCCGGCCGGCAGCGGTAAGCAAACCCTGCCGGCTGGCATCCACACCAGGTAGCGCTCGGCTGCCGGCCGCCACTCATAGTGGCCGGCAGATGAGCAAGAGACCGGCCGGCAAAGGCATATAACCACCGCCGACCGACAGCAAGAGAATTGGAGAACACCCCCCCACCGACGGCCGGCCCCTAGGCCGGCAGACGGCAAGGACAACACATAAGAAGACAACAGAATGAGTGCCGGGCTAAGAGGCTGTGAACCTCTGCGCCCGGCACCCGAAAGAGTGCCGAGAGGAAGGGGAGACACTAAGTCAGGCTTCCTAACCACTGCTTACTGAATCTACAGGCGGCAGCGGTGGAGGGACCAAGAAAGGACCGGGCAGCACTCAAAAGAAAGGGTCTCTGCCGGTCGGCACACTCTGCCGGCCGACAGGGGACCACGTCAGTTCCCCATCCTAACCTAGGCTAGGTACGGATGCGGACGACTGACACAAAGGAAACGGAAAAATAGAAGGGAAGGACAGAGGGTCCTGTCCAACCTTGCCTTGGTTAAGGGTCATTCCCAACTAAGAAAGCTCATCTCAGCCAGAGAAATCCCGGGAGGGAGGCCGGCACTACTGGCTGCCTCCCTAAAACCAAGGCAAGGAAGGAATTGCTATTCCGGAAAGGGAACATATCCCGAATCCGGAACGGCAAAGAGGACAAGTCTGAGGGGTCACCGAGCGAAGGGATCAACTACAGGAACCCAACAAGGTGATCCAAGGAGGATAAACCTCCTATGCCCGTGTCAGTCAGCAAGGGAGACTCTGCCCCACGCTAGACCAACACGGACTCAGACTAATACACTGCTGTACTGTCCCCCTCTGAACCAATTCAGTTGGAGCAGGAAGGTACAGTACTACTCCAGTATAGTTATATTTGAAATTTAATTCAAACAAACCACTAGAGTTAAGCCTAAGGCTTAAACAGAGGGAAAGGGTTTGCCCCTTCCCCGAAGAGAAGGGAGCAAACGGGGAAACAGATAATATTATAATGACCTAAGACAACCTAGCCTAGGCACTAAGAGAATCGATTACCTAAATCACCGAAACTCACTCCAATACTATCTTGGAAAATACTCGAAAAGAGCTTATATGTATAACGTTGCCTAACGCTTTAAACAATATAAAATCACACTTGGAAAACTAATTATCATGCAGGAAGTACAAGGGCCAACAACTAGGCTACGAAGACTAGTGTTGGTCAGCCTAGGCAAAACTTTCGCCAGGCACACTACTAACGCATCATAACAGAATTCCTAATTAAGCTAAGCAGCTAATTATTAAAGCGCAAGGGGCTGGGAACGTCGCTCTTGCTAACAAATAAATCCTATTCTAGAGAGCGACAGCGTCCATGACGCCTCCAGCAGGCAACAGCTCTTGTATCAAAGATAACTCTTTTAATTACTTTAATTTTAAACAAGAGCCTACATTTATACATAAAAAAAATAGTACTCAACTTATCCGAGGCAGAAGAAGTTGGAGAAAGCATAATAAGCGAGTAAATCCAAGGTTTTGGTAGTAACACAGGGAAAAACACCGAGTCGTATAGCTACGCAAAAAGGAATACAGATGGCGCCGCGAGCGGCGCAGGGCACGCTTACGAAACGGGGAGGAGAGATGCCTTACGAACGGCTCCCCCCTTTCTTATCGTTTTTGTTTTCTTGCCATTTGACCCCTACGAAGTGTTAACTCTATTCGGGGTATAGATTGCTATGAGGCGTGTCAAGAATACGTCCGCTGATATTTACGATATCCCTAAGGTCTTTTTTAGGGATACTCGCTCCAGGAGTTAGAATTCTGGGTACCTTAAGGTAAATTCTCTGGGAATATCGCCGTAGTTGTAATATACCCTAGGAAGCTGCCTTTAAGGAACTTCCATCAGGACAACATGGCTTGAGCCCAAAAATATATATATACACACCTATGCATATCTTTAGATTAATATATATCTATATATATGTATATATATATATATCTATATATCTATATATATATACATATATATATATATATATATATATATATATATATATATATATATATATATATAAACACAGTCACCTATGCATATCTTTAGATTTATATATATATATATATATATATATATATATATATATATATATATATGTATATATATATACATATATATATATATATATATATATATATATATATATATGTATATATATATATATATATATATATATATATATATATATATATATATATATATATATATATATATATATATATATATATAAAACTATGCATGTCTTTAGATTTATATATATGTATATATATATATATATATATATATATATATATATATATATATATATATATATATATATATATATATATATATATATATAAGTGAAAAATTTTAACCTTTGATAATGCTCGCCTCTTGCCCGCAATCTAGATAAGATTACAATCCCCTTAATAATCTCCGCTCAGACAAAAACTAACTAATCAACCAGTTCCTCCAATTCTAAGTTAAGTAAAAAAAAATGCCGACGCTTGAATGCATCATAAGAGATGACCTTTGTGATATTAAACAATGAAAAGGCAATAAGGATCAAGTTCATGTTATGAAACAGCTGTGTAGAAAGATTGGGAGTGAAAAAAAAAATACTCTGGGAATGTTACTCGTATATAGGTCTGCTCTCACTTGAGGAGGCTTATCAGCAAACCGAGTTCCTATAAAGAGAATGTTAGGAGTAAGTGATAAAAAATATTCATCCTAAGAGTGATTAGAAATTTAGGACAAGAAAAGTATGGCTATAATGATATGTGAACGAGAAATGACAAACGTAAGTGTATATTGCCTGTAGAAGGGGAAGTGAATATATTTAGAAGTTGCATTTATCATTGGTAGAAAAGAAAAACCAGTCTGGTAATTTTTTGTCAATGGAATATGATATACAGCAGGTATGGAGATAGATCATAGAAAAGGTGAAGTAGAGAAAGTTAAAAAACTCTTTAAAACGTTTGAAAGAGAATCATAGTGTCTACGACTGGACATTTTGGATTATTAGACAAGGTTATTATACACATTCTCTTCTTATAAGTGCATTGTGGGCACTTCATAAAAATCATATGATCTATGTGTGTAGACTGAAGACTGAAGTGGAAGGACAGAAGAATATATATATATATATATATATATATATATATATATATGTGAGGAAAAGTGGCATGAGATTTGTGTGCTTTTAATATATACAGGTATATTAATGTATACATATGTAAATATATATGTATATATACATATACATAATGTCTGTATGTGTTTTTGTTTGATATCCATAGTAACACTATGATTTTATTTCACGTTTCAATTGAAATACAAAATTAATTATCTAATTATTTCAGCCCCTACATAAATTTCCCTAGAGATATATTGCCAATCTCCGATCGCATATTTATATAAGACTTTTACTATATGTCAATTGTGCTTGGAAAACATATATACTTTTGTTGACAATGGCTTGTGTACTATATATATATATATATATATATATATATATATATATATATATATATATATATTTATATATATATATGTATACATATATTTATATATATGTATATATATACATATATGTATATACATATATATATATATATATATATATATATATATATATATATATATATATATATATATATATATATATATTTATATATATATATGTGTGTGTGTGTGTGTGTGTATATATGTATATATATATATATATATATATATATATATATATATATATATATGTATATATATATATATATATATATATATATATATATATATATACATGTATATATATATATATATATATATATATATATATATACATATATATATATATATATATATCTATATATATATATATATATATATATATATATATATATATATATATATATATAAACACGCGTGCGATTGAGTGCATATAGTGGTAGGTGTGTATGCTTTTGCACCTGTAAAATATTCTTTTACGTGAGTCAGTGTGAATAAAAGCTTATAAAAATATTCTGTATCAGGTGGCGCCAAAGTTCAAAGTGAGATGAAAAGATATGAAGAAAAGTTTATTCCGTTAGCAGTAATTCTGATCAATAAACAGGCAGG
>NC_090734.1:76949050-76961550 GCF_036898095.1 Palaemon carinicauda
TGTTAGGCTGGGAGGAACGTAGAGAGTAGAGGTCCCCTTTTTGTTGTTTCATTGTTGATGTCGGCTACCCCCCAAAATTGGGGGAAATGCCTTGGTATATGTATGTATGTATATATATATATATATATATATATATATATATATATATATATATGTTAATATATATATATATAAATATATATATATATATATATATATATATATATATTAATATATATATATATATTTATATATATATATATTAATATATATATATATATATATATATATATATATATATATATATATATATCTATATATATACGCAAACATATATATATATATATATATATATATATATATATATATATATATATATATGTATTTATATATACGCCTAGGGATATATCACGTGGTGAAAGGGTTTACCCATTTTCATTAGCAAAGATGCATGAGTCTAATTTACCCGTACTAGGTAGGTTTGCTGTGAGGGATCAGAGAAAAGTCTGCCACCATCACTAATACATATATACAGTATATATAAATATGTATATTCATGTACATATATATACATACATACATATATATATATATATATATATATATATATATATAGATATATATATATGTATATATACACACACACACATACATATATATATATATATATATATATATATATATATATATATATATGTATATATGTATATGCATATATATATATATATATATATATATATATATATATATATATATATATATGTATATATATATATATATATATATATATATATATATATATATATATATATATATATATCGGGATATGCCTACGAACGTCTTGTCTGAAGACATTTGGTTCCCGTTGCTGTTCGTGTCGTCAGTGTCACTGCTGCACTTTATATATATCGTCCTACTTTACCCTCTTCAGTCTATTATGTCCATACACCTAGTTGATCATTCTCTTTTAATTTTTACTTCATAGTGTAATTTTAGGATTCCCCACAATTGGATTTGGAGGATGAATGGACTCAAAGGCCCCAACACCGGGTTGTATAAACCAAATTCCATAAATCCAATCCGAATTATTTGGTGACTATCGCACTACACAGACCGTCAAAGATTCACTTATTTTGTTCCCAATAATTATATAAACTTTGACATTAGAATTGACTTTTGAGGTTGTATTGCTTACGACCATCGCGATACCAGTTCTCAGTTAACACATTGACTTGACGCACTTACTGGATTGAGTTATTTTGATCTATTTTTCAAAGCTGTTTAAAAAAACTTTGCTGTTTGTTGGTATTATCGTTCAAAGGGCATTAGTAGTTAGCGGGAGCTTAGTTGCAACTAAATAATCATTCTTATTTTTTCAAAACGTTTATTAGAATCTTTTTATAATAAATCTATCATATAATTTCCAAAGCTTCCTGTAATATACGTAGAATAATTTTGATGTTTAATTCCATATACACCTATGATGAGAAGGAAAAATAGAATTTTTAGATAAATTGCAAAAGGGCTCCGAAGTCATATGCAAAATATTAAAAACATATTTTCAGCCTAGAATTTCTCTCTTCAACACAACAGTGGCTGATAATTAGTCCAGTTTTATTATAGTAAATATACTTGAGCTATTCTTAAGTCTATTTAATAGGTTTCCCCTTACTTCAAAATGTCCTATAAGGAGTTAAAGTGACAAGAATTTGTCTGAAATAAGAAGTTACTACTTTAAGACTAAAAACGTAATTTTGACTTTTTTTTTTTATTAAGTGAAAGACTTTTCATTAGACAAAAGGTATTATAGTTCCCTCTGAAATTTTCATAAAGACATCTGGAATGCAAATACTTCAAAGCTGAACAATGTTTTCAGTTTTCTCTGAAATTATAAATCTCTTATTTATGAAAGAGACTTAAAATTCCACTTTGTTAAAGTATCAGAAGTTGCAACAACGAACAAAAGACGAGATATAATTGAAGAACCATAAGCATCAGAAAAGAAAAACAAATCGTAAGAAAAAGGTGCAGAAATAATGCGATTCGGATGGAGAGACAAATATTCAATAAATAAGTTTGCTATCAGAAGGAAAAATGTAGGAAGAGAGAATAGCTACAAACGAATGTAGAATTTTAACATGTCTGGGCACCATTGATTTTGGCTCTACTCCAGATCCAGGCAAAAGTGAATTACGAAAAAGTAAAGATTTATTTGTCACATTTCCATTTTATCTGTACTTTAACTTGGAAGTGATGTTGGAAGGAGCCTATACTTGACAGAGAGAGAGAGAGAGAGAGAGAGAGAGAGAGAGAGAGAGAGAGAGAGAGAGAGAGAGAGAGAGAGAGAGAGATACGTAATGTTGTATTCTAATAAGATTCATTAGGGAGCAATGGCCAAAATAGTGCCTTCAAATGAATATGGGAGGTTATTTCTTGTGTATGAAATGAATCTATAATGGCATATAAATTTTGTTATTAATGAGTTAGAAAACTTTTTCTTCAAGTTTTAAAGGACTGGAAGTGAAATTTACAGATATTAGAGGATTTTGTCCTTTTAAAAAAATGTCACATACACTTGAATCGCGAGCAAATTCTGTAAAACGCTTACGTATACGACATTCAAAGAATACAATCACTTTAAAAGTAAAATTTACACTTCTAAAAGCACCAAACCATTTTCGTCTAAGGTATTATTTCCATCATAAAACTGAGACGCTTCAAGAATATCCTACGAAAACATAGGGAGGAAATCCATCACAGAAACACTTTACAAAACAAAAACACATGTGTACCTGAGGCAGTGTTGATATTGAAATCTAAATCAACAGCTTGAAAGTGTATATTGTTTGCGGGACGTCTCAAAAGGTTCATAGAGAAGCATACAACGGGTTGAGATCAACGACATAGATTAGGACGGAAGAAAGTTTGAAGTAAGTAGAAACTAAACTAAATTGATGTATCACTGACTGCTACAAAGTATTAACGAAATATAACTAAAAGAAGAAATAAGATTCATTTATGAATATCGGTATGACTTCGCAAGTATGGAATTCATCCATAATGGGTTTAAGCCCGTATTCACAAAAAAAAAAAAAACAAAAAAAAAGATAAAGAAAAAAAAACACGATAATGTTAATAAAATAAGACAGATAATAAAGTCCTCAATTTTTTTTCTTTTTTGTTTTTTTTTTTTGTTTTTTTTTAAAGACGATAGCTGAGCTTATTAGGTTAAATAAGATAAACATACATTATTATACAATGCTAAATTAATTTCAGAGTTTTGGCAATTAATCATGAGAATGATTCTAGCTTCTGTAACATCATTGACTAATTAGAAATATCAGAAAAATCCCGTGAATATAATAAACGAAGAGTGATTTTTTTTTTTTTTTTTTTTTTTTAGATTCCTCGATATTTTTTTTATAAAGTAGATAAGTTGACCTTTCTGAAATTCCATTTAGGATCAATGTTTAAAACTTTGATGCTAATGTACCATGGTGGTGGAAGCGATATCATATTGACATGTGGTCACTGATTGAGTAAGGTGAATGAAACCTGGCTGATAATATTAGATTAATTACCACCTTAGGAGATGCCGCTTTGCAATTGAAAATTTTCATGATGCTGACAAATCCCAATCAAAATATCTTTTTTATTTATTTATTTTATTTTTTTTGTGAACAGAAGGTTTTTTTAGTGTATTATTAGAAAGATGAAAATAATTTTTTAATAGAAATAGGGCTTAAACGTAATTTTTTTTTTATTGCATTTGAGTATTTGTTTCCTGGTCTTACAAATAATATCCTATTAATTTTGATGATGAACTTGACAAGGCTTTTCCACGTAGGTGACACAATTGTAGGTTCATACAACTAAAATAAAGTGTTAGATAAAGATAACTTTGCGATACTATGGGACATTGGTTATCATAAATCATTTGAAAAGAAGTAAAGAAGGAAGCGTGATGTACTAATGACTTTGGGATCAGTGCTCTCCCAAAGCACTTTGCAAATACGAGGGAAAGGGAAGACGTCTTATAAGGAACATATTAGGATATATTGGTTGGGTGTCCCCTTTGTTTGCTTGTTAACTTGGCAATAGCAGTTGTATTTTGTCTCATCTCAGTTGGTGGTTGAGTTGATGAGTAACACTTCATTAAATTGTAAGTTAACATAGAAAATTAAGATACGAAGTCAAATTTGTATTCCAAAATAAAATATTTGCTAGACAAATGTCATACTGATATGTTAATTTTGCTGAAAGAAAAAAACCACTTTATTTAGTTTTCCAGATTAGGTACAATATCACATAATGATATGAGAGTATTCATAAAAACACAAACTTTGCAACGACAACAATAGCAACAACAATAACAACAGCGACAAATGTAATCGTTTATAGTCCACTGCACGATAAAGGCCTCAGACAAGTCCTTATTCATGTCTGGGGTATGGCCAGCATTAATCACTCCACCCCACGCACACACACACACACACACACACACACACACACATATATATATATATATACATATATATATGTATATGTATAAATATATATATATATATATATATATATATATATATATATATATATACAGTATATATATATGTATATATACATGTAAATTATATATATATATATATATATATATATATATATATATATATATATATATATATATATGTATGATATCTATATATATATACATATATATATATATATATATATATATATATATATATATATATATATATATATATGTGTGTGTGTGTGTGTGTGTGTGTGTGTTTAGGAAGAATCGAATGCAAAGGATACTCAGAACTATGAAAAATTTTATGCAACATTCATAAAGATCTAAATGAACGACAGTGCCAGAGATTAAGAGATTAATATCTAGACCAGTGATAAGGATTTTAATTGAATTTTTTGTCCAACAAATTAGAATGAGATTCAGCAGCTGAAGACCAGACAGAAGAACAACACTCAAAACAAGGTCGGATGAAAGTATTGAAGAATGTTCTCAGAATTGATTGATCAACGAACATCTTAAATAACTTTTTCATTAAGTAATTTCTTTTTATGGAATTCAAGAAGAAATAGACCGAATTTGTTTCTCAAAAGTAAATTTTCATTCAATTATCATACCTAGTATTTTAAAGGAATTGTATATATTTCAAGAAACATCAATGCAGAGATCTGGGTATTAAAATAATTATTTCCTATATAAACTCTAAAAACTTTAACAAAAAAGACGAGAAATGAGATAAAACAGTATGTCCGAGTGTACCCTGAAGCAAGAGAACTCTAACCAAAGACAGTGGAAGACCATGGTTCAGAGGCTATGGCACTACCCAAGCCTAGAGAACAATGGTTCGATTTTCTAGTGTCCTTCTCCAGAACAGCTGCTTGCCATAGCTAAAGAGTCACTTCTACCCTTAATAATAGGAAAGTAGCCACTGAAAAATTACAGTGCAGTAGTTAAGATATTGGGTGAAAAAGAATTGTTTGATAATTTCTGCGCTGTTAGGTGTATGCAGATAGAGGAGAATCTGTGAACAAGATTCCAAACTATTCGGTGTATGTGTAGGGAAAAGGAAAGTGAACAGTAACCAGAGAGAAGGATCCAGTGTAGCACTGTTTGGTCAGTCAAAGGACCCCAAAACTCTCTAGCAGTAGTATCTCAACGAGTGGTTGGTGCCCTGGCCAACCTACTACATACATACACTGAGTTTAGCTAGATCATTATTACGGGTTGCACAGATGCAAAAGTATGTCTTGCTATGAGGGCCAGGTAATCTAAAAGAAATAACGATGTTACTTTATGTATTCCCTGGGCCTTCTGGCTCATACACGCGGTCTTGCAATCCTCCAGCCTGTAAATTCAAAAAGTAAGTTTAAGGGGCTTATTTTTGTCAGGCCTGGCGGACGGTAAAAGGGTTACTGTGACGTCATGGAAGTGGCAAGTGCTAATTGGTCTGGCAGCTATCTCGGGAAACCAGTATACAGTGTTAATGGTCACGTAAGTTAAGTTTCTCTAATCATTGTGTAGAGTTATTGTCTGTTGACAACTGGAGCAGACTGATTACTAGGAAGGTTGTACGTGCTTCTATAGCAGTGCTCAACCTCTCCAAAGGTAATATCTGGCAGAGTTTGTTAAAGTCTACAGCCTCTGATCATCTCTTTTAATAGGAATGCTGGGATTTCTCCTCGTCGCGAGTAGGAATGGCTTCTGGGTGGTATTTAAGCTGGACTAGCATGCAACGCCTAAAAATCTTCAGGTGGTATTGGCCAGGATCATGCCGATATATTTACCGGATCATCCACATGCAGGGCATTTAAAATGGTAGAGCGCATTATAAGCCTTGAGGCAATCTTGAACCGATAGCGCTGGGCTATTCTTCTGAATCAGATTGGAGATCTTCCGGTTTTTTGTAGTAAATGATAAGCATGATGCTTTCCTTTGTCTAGGTTGTCGTGATATTTTTGGTAATAATGTTATGATCTCTTCATCACTTGTGGAACTGTCTTGTAGTTTTTTTTTTTTTTTTTTTTTTTTTTTTTTTTTTTTTTTTTTTTTTTTTTTAAATCTAATTTCCTACCAGCGGTCTATGGTGGTTCTAACCTTTCTGCTTACTTCTTAATTGGAGTATCCAATATTGAGGGGTAATTGGGAACACAGTAAACTTCAAGATGAATATAGTGCCTTGGAGGACAGTGAGAGATAGCATGTTTTACATTGGCTTTAATCGTAGATTTTTACATGTCAGGGCAGTCAGTGTTGCCATTGAGGCAAAGTTCATCTACGAATGTTAGATCTCTTTCTGTGTACTTTGAATCACAGAGCAAAAAATATAGTTAGAAAAATAGAGAGATCTAGGTACAAGATCAATTCTACTGATGCAGCCATAACCTTCCATAATACTCATCAAAAAAGGGTCTTTTTCTTCCATTCATGACTCATTAGCCAGAAAGGACCAAGAAACACACACTTTCAGGAGGTCTCTTGTCCTACGACAAATTAAGTAATTTAGAAAGGGTTAAATCCCTTCCCGGACTGAAGTACGTATCATAAAAATTGATTTTTCTCTTGGGTCTCTGATTATGATTCAGCGTGAATACATTAATATAATTACCATTAACAGAAGGTGTTAAAAACCCACCAAACAGCTATGGTGGAGATGTGTTGATTTCGATTTTAAATGCGAATCCTATTTTCTTATTAGGGTGTGTTACAAACAATATGACGGATTAGCCTTGTAATATTTTTACGAGAGTGAACTATCAGCCAATTTCCTTTTTGGGTTAAAAAAAAAGGATACCTTTTGATCATCTCTATACAATAAAGCGATCCAATAAACATCCTTCATAATTTCAATTCATTGTTAATATATTACATATACTACACACACACACACAAACACACATACATATATATATGTATATATATACATACATATATACTGTATATATATATATATATATATATATATATATATATATATATATATATATATATATATATATGAATATATATATGTGTATATATATTTATATATATGTATATACAAATATGTATGTATATATATATATATATATATATATATATATATATATATATATATATATATGAATATATATATATGTATAAATATATTTATATATATGTATATACAAATATGTATGTATATATATATATATATATATATATATATATATATATATATATATATATATATATATATATATATATTACACTTTTGGATTTATCCATAACAAAAACTGCGAATCTTAACATAAGGATGTAATTCGATAGGACCCTACGTTTTATTAATTTTTTCATTGAATATAATCTTAGTATTCTTCTTTTTGGGTGTACATTAAGCTCATACTGATTTATTCCTCAAAAAATATTAGTTTAAAGATTTCTTTTTACGGCAGTAATCACAAAAAAACCCTGAAATAATAACTATAAATGTAAAAAAGATATATATGAAATATACCATGTAAAACATTCAAAATTCTTGATTTGACATACAAAATGAAAACAGAAATTATAACAAGATGAATGGAATAACGATATTGAAATTTAACTATATGGAAATATGGATGATTTCTTAAAGGGATTTTTTTTTAATTAATTTAATCAAATATAAGAAAAACTTGACCAACGACAATATTCATTTTATTTTGTGTTTGAAGTGAGGTTCAGGATATGGCATTTGCAATTGTTGATTTCAATATTCGTGTAAAACTAGATTTAATTGAGCGAAGAATTCTTAAATCCAATATCTCTTTAGATAGATAGTTTTATATCTAGAGTGGTTAGTGTTTTAGCTTCCTCTAGTTTTTTTTTTTTATTGTTGTAAATTTTTCAAGTTTTATGGAACCTGGAGATAGAAATATGTCTCAAAACCTTGTTTATTTGAAGAGAAAGATACAAAATTAAGATGAAATATCTGTTGACCGCTAAGTTTTCAAATCTCTAGTTGTCAATTGTATGGAAAATGGAAGTGGGTCAGGAGTAACATATTTTATAGCGATATTACTAATTTGAAAAGAGCGGTTAAATGTATTGGAAATCGATATTGGCCTGGAAGATTGTGTAATACATGTATAAAACCTAGCTCCCACAAAAAAAAAAAAGAAAAAAAAAAGAATACAACGTAGATGAAAAGAGATTCCAGTGATTTGTAAGGTCACAGCCACATTTGACAGACTTGTTATTTGATCATTATTCATCAGGCCTTTTATTACATCGGATGGATTGAAGCTACGAGTGGAAGGAAACTAACAGTTTTTTGTGGAATGTAATGTATTCTGATGTTTTCATATCAATTCATCATTAATCTTATTCTTGTTTTTTCAATTATTACTGACATATATTCTATCGCCATTGTTACCATTTTTGTTGCTATTACTGATACGGATTGGCATTTCTTCAGTGTGCCACATTCATTTCTAGTCTGATCTGTGATGCAAAATTATGTATGTATGTATGTATGTATATATATATATATATATATATATATATACATATATATATATATATATATATATATATATATATATATATGTATATATATAAATAGCTACGTAACTTAAGATGAAATTTATATATATGCATGTATATATATTTTATATATATATATATATATATATATATATATATATATATATATATATATATAAATAAATAAATATATATATATATAAATATGTATATATATATATATATATATATATATATATATATACATATATATATATATATGTATATATATATATATATATATATATATATATATATATATATATATATATATATATATATATATATTGATTCATCTTGTCAAAGGTAGTTAATACATCTCTCTCTAGCTTCAAATTCTCTAATCCATCCTCTGCTAAAAGCCTTCCAAGATACATTGATATTCATTAATGTTTTTTCAGCAGCTCGGTTAAGTATTCTCTCTACCACTTCTCTCTCTATGTTACTCACCCTTTTACTCAATGTTGACGATGTATCTTAAAAGAATAGATTTCTTTGTGCTGTCAAAACTGGGCCATAAACATATATTATTATCGTTGTCTTCTTCCTTTTGCCTTTGTACTTACACATCTAATATTTCTTGTTTGCAGCCCATTTATAATCTTTCACCTTTGAATTAAATAAAGAAAATACACTTATTTTCCGAATAACAATATTTAAGCTTTGAAAATCATTCATGTGTTTATGTTTAGAATTCCTCACTGTATTTATAGCGGTGGCTATATACAGTAAATCGGTAATAAATATTCCAACAAAAATACAGAAAACATGGCAGTGCTGATGTTCTGTTGATAAATCGTTCACGCACCGTTCCCAAACCAAACTCGAAACAAGGCGGTTTTTTATATGTATTAGAGAAAGTGTTAATACTGGCACTGTTACTGGTATGATGGTTATCGGTATATGACTGAAATGAAGAGTTAGATAGAATAGTATTGAAAGCTAGAGCAGGAATCATCATCAGGAATTATTATCAGGATTTATTTGCTCCACCAAGACACTTACGTGAAACGAATATAATGGCGGAATTGTTAGCAATACAATTTGTCTTCCCAAGTAGCTGTAGTTTCTTTTGAGAAAGTTTTGAAAAAAAAAATGCAAAATATTTCATGGCTTTAACTTCTGTAGATTCATTCTATTGATAGACTTCTTACTAATACACTTAAATACCAAAGCTCATTCTTCATTATATTATGGTGGAAGACTCGTTGCTGTTTGCAAGCATTAAAACGAATAGACATAACCGAGTTACACTATTAAAAGGTTAGTTTCAAAATAAAGTTACCTTAAGGAAAATTTGTATAGGTGCCAATAATAACTAGCTATTTCGATATTTTTACAACGTTACTTTACTGTTCTACTGAATATTCTTTCAGTAATCAAATTTCGTATTTTAGATTCCTTTCGAATGTTTTACGTCAGAACCATTTGGTTCTCGCGTTGTTTGTTCATCGGTCATCAAAATTCAAAGAGCTAATTTCGGGGTTAATTATGCTATTGAAATAACTGGAATTAATTGTTCCATCGAGTGAACACACATAATTACGATACTAAGAACTATAGTATTGATTTTAGACATCAAGATTCACGTTTTCGTGATTTTACTTTTCATAAGTTACATCTACACTTTTTTTTTTTATTATTATTATTTTAATCATATTTTCATTAAACCTAAGACTAGCTTATGGATCTGGATTCTGACGTTCCTGTGTATGTAATAGATAAGATTCTGACATATGTAGTGACTTCTAAATTTAGGGCCTCAATCACTTATTATATTTCATTGTTATTCATACCATTTTACTTGAAGCTTCTGTATGTTTTCTTATTGGTACATCATCAGCTTTATAGATATCCAATGTTTCCTAGACATTTATTTACACAATTTTAGATTTTTTTTTTTCATGCATACTTTTAATGAAATGTTCCTAACAGTCTCTCATCTCAATGGGCGTCAATGACCTTAGATGTAAGGATGCCAGATAACTCATAATCAATCGATCAATCAATCTTTCATCTCAACAGTGCACTGGATCTCAAACTTCATACGCAGTTCAGTTCCGTATCAAGTCTCTCGTTTGCATGTTCCACTTTCAAAATTTTCCTTCAATTTTAAAATGTATAACAAAACTTGATCAACATGTACACTTATCCTCTGTGGTTTAAATCCAAATTTCTCTTCGACAAATAGACGAAATTTCAAAAACAGCTTCGAAATATCATGTATTTTCCGTGTGTAAAATATTGAGTTCCTCTATTCTGTGTTGATATGTCTGTTATTTTATGAAATCGAAATGGCTTACCCTTGAGCTTCTAACTCAATCATTCATTTTTCATTAAGCAGCTTGGTTTCTGTTATAAATTATTATTTAAACATTACATTTACCTTCCTGTATGTATTATACAGTGGTAACGTGTTCGGCTAGCATTTTGCATGGCAGCAGATCGATCCCAACCTGGAACTGTGAGTTATAAGCTGTTTACTGGGAAAGCCACTGATGTGGTTGAGCACCTCAGTGGGTGGTTGGGCTTGCCCGGCTGACGTTCTAGAGAACATCTATTCTGGTGAAACTGGAACTAAAACCAGACAACTTTTACCTTTATTGTGTACCAGTTCTTTTGTGTAAGGTTAATAGATGCTTTTATTCATTCCTTGTACTTTCAACATCTTAGTTACACTATCGCAAATAAGTTACAATTGTTAATTTTCCAATCATCTCATCTGCAGACTCTGCTTAATTCTTCAACTTATTAAATACCCAACAGAGATTCCCACTACAGCTTTTATATCCTTTCTTAACTAATTATCATATTCGTTCACCAGCCCTCATATGATTCATTCCACCGACATATTACTGAAACCTTTCCAATCTCCGGATCAACCACCACTGCAAAAATATCATTAATCCCAGATGGAACTTTGTCGACTATATCTTTGCATTTTTTTACTATTTTTTCTTCAACTAAAACTGCTGCGTTTTCATCTTTACCAAAGCTAAATTCTTATAATGTAGTGGTGGTTATTAAACGTCCGTGCCTGGCGATCTGTTATACGGGGGTGTCGAGACCCTCTCAAGCTTGATAGTTTCTTGTAGTATTTGCAACCTCATCATCCTTGTGAGCTAAGGATGGGGGCTATGGAGGAGCATATAGCTTTACCTGTTGAGTCATCAGCAGTCATTGCCTATCCCTCATTGGTCCTAGATTTGATGAAAAAGGGGTTTAGGTGCTGATCAGTTTCTAGCATAGGGCATTGCCTGTTAAATTAGATAAGGACCCATTGTTACTGTCCCTTGCCTCTACCATTCATGAGTATTCATTAAATCTTAAACTGCATAAACTTTAATCTTTCCTGCACTACAGTATAATTTACTAAATGATATTCCTCAATATCTTTCATGAGTGTCAATAAACAAATTTCATTTGAATGTCCAACAGGTTCTTAGAAGTATAGGCCTACAATTTTCTT
>NC_090734.1:76966550-76984050 GCF_036898095.1 Palaemon carinicauda
AATCCATCTAGTAGGCTCACTAGTATACTAATATAGTAAAATGGAAGTAGAAGAAGAGCGAAGTAAACAAGTTGTTGTAGGAGCTAGACATCAAGTTTTCGCCGATTTTATTGAAACCCAAGTCTTTAACTGAATGGAAATGAGGAGAGAGGTTTATGAACATGCTGTGATTTGTGCTATATATAGACAGTGAGAGAATTAAATTCCATAGACAAAATATAGTGCAAAGTTTCATACAAGCGTGCTAAGTGTTTAAGGTATCACTGGGGGCCGGTGTAAAGGATTCAAGTTACCCCCCGTTTCAAATTACCCCCCGGTAACTTGAAACCGGTTTCAGATTACCGGGGGGGTAGTTTGAAACCAGTTTCAAGTTACCCCCTCTGTTTTCAAGTTACCCCCTCATCAGAATGATAAATAATTCATGTGACATTTATTGCTGGCTTCGCAGCAGTAAGAAAAGTAGTTTAATCTGGTATTTAAGACCAAAAATTGTGTATTAGTGAATTATATGACACGTTAAAAGTCACAGACTAATTCAAGGTTTTGTGATAAAGGCGAGGTAAAATTTTATTTTATTTCTGTTCGTGTGATTGTTGATATTTTCGTATTTAAGACCTAAAGTCTCATAATTCCCTAATTCACAATATTTGAAGTTACAGACTTTCATTTAAGGTTTAGTGATCACGGCGAGGTAAAACTTTATTTTATTTCAGTGTGCGCGCGATTGTAGAGATTTTTTTTTTTAATTTTTAAATAACTGGCCTTATCTTTCAATTAAACAAACTATGACGCATCTAACTTTATACAAAACAATTATTAAGTAAAAAAAGATAAATATTACCCGTAAAAATATTTGAAATCAAAACCATCATAATGAACCCTGTTTTAGCATTACATGGAAAAAATTATTTACTAAATTAAATATTAAGAAAAAATGGGGAAATGGTAATGAAATTGTTAAATTTGGAATTGACCAAACAATAAAACGTGTCACAGATGCAGCCAACTTATAAAAAACGACTTTGTTTCAGATTTGCAAGGCAAATTGGGTCAAGGGTATTAAGCATACTGATAACATTATAAAGGAAGACATGAAAATGGTCTGAATGAACTAATTTATTGAATCTTTTGTGATAGCACTAACTTCATCTGACGAAGTCACCATAACCACGTTTGCTAATTTAACCTTTGTTGTGAAGAAATTAATTTTGTCGATTAATTAAATAAATTCTAAAACAATACAATCACCTACGTAAATATACCATATTAAACATAGTTAATTAAATCCTTTGTAAAGAATCCTGTCTTTTAATAATCAATCAGAATTGAGAAATGAATTCATTTGATATCAAAATTAAGATTATTTCTGTTAGTATGTTAATCGTTTTATAACAATTTTGCTATTTGTTATATTTAAGAGTTTCAACTTGTCACCACGTGGTTGCAAACAAAAAGAACGAAGGAAACAATTTAGGGAGAGTATCAAATTAAAGGATTATATTCTTAGACCGTTCAAATCCGGGTGAATGACTTATTAGTTGACCCTTTTCTCCTATTCTTGGCTCGCCCATAGATTAAAGCGGTCAAGCCAGGTGTGCTTTGAAAATGACCCAAGAGAACTGGCAATGCCGCTATTGGGCTCCGAGTTTGCTCTTAAAATGGTTTGACCATACCCATAGTTGCAATATAACAATAGAACTCCTTGGGTCCATATATCTCTGTTTATTCATTTATTCTGTCACTGATAATGCATAGTAACTTCGTAGTATTTGGATGCTATGCACGTAAAAAATAAAAGCTCAAATATAAATTACCAACATGCATGTCGTCGTGCAGACAGAATTAACGTTGTGTAAGCTACTGTTAGCTCGATTCATTTTAAACCAGAGGACATTAAAGATGAAGTCTCGATTACTAGGTATTGCTGTTTTGTCATTTGATGAAATGAGTAATAAGAAAGAATGGAGCTATGACAAAGGGGCAAAAGTGTTATGTAAACCGCATGGAAATGTACAGGTGACCATGTGGCGAGGTCTTTTTTTTCTTTATGATACATTTCAGGTAAAATTCTTAAACATTTTATGACACCGTTTTTCAATAATTTTCCATTTCGAGATCAACAACAGAAAAAAAAATCCATACACGAATCCATCACTTACTACTCTGGAAGATGGTTTAAATAGGATTTGATTTAGCCCATGATAACACACAGCTGGCTGCCCTTAGGCTAAAATCAGCAACAACAGTTGTGAGATTAACACAAGCTGTGTTCAATGTCATGCATAGAGGGCTATAAAGTGTAACGACTTTTCCGTAGTCCAGGTGTTTTCGTATACAAACAACCAATGTAAGTACAGTAGAAGCAAACAGCATGTACTGTACCACGTTTTATTAAAACTGTTATAATTGCTTACAATCTTGCTTTATTAAAAGTGTCAATTATTTACAGATATCATGAATGATATAGTATTTACAACATACATACAAATACATATACATGTATTATATATATATATATATATATATATATATATATATATATATATATATATATATATATATATATATATATACTGTATATATATATACAATATATATCATATATATATATATATATATATATATATATATACTGTATATATACATATATATATATATATATATATATATATATATATATATATATATATATATATATATATATATATATATATATATATATATATATATATATATATATATATGTATACATATATACTTATGATCAATATGTTGATTATACCTTATATAATATTTGCTTGCAATATAATTATGAAATATTTCAAATAATGGAAAAAATAACAGTCAAAATCAAATTTCACCTCGTCTTCCTGTCTCGGAAAAATATGCGCCCATGACTGATAATGGAATATCCGACATTTATTAGCTAAGATATAAACATAAGACGGATAAAGGCTGGATATTAATAAACGATACCAATAGGTGAAACAATACATGTATATACATATAACCTAATGATTGTGTTGACCCTGATTAAAAGCAATTTATTAATATTCATAATTGATGAGATCCTGCACAAAAACGAGGGGGGTAATTTGAAACCAGGGGGGTAGCATAAAACCGGTTTCAAATTACCACCGGGGGTAGCTTGAAACCGGTATCAAGTTACCCCCCGGTAGTTTGAATCCGGTTTCAAATTACCGGGGGGGTAGGATTTGGAGGGGGTAATTTGAAACCGGTACACCTGGATCTCAACGCGTTTTCAAGCGACGGTGGTGGCGGTGCCATCTTTTGAGAGATTTTGCAACTAATTTCGGCAAAATGATGTATCGTTCAACGGTACTTAAGCGAAAGGACTCTTTTGGGTTGCAGTTTTCTGCTTACCCATCTATGGAAATTGTGAGTGATATGATATTTTCGTGTATGAAATTGAATCCTATTACTATAATAGGTGTGCAAATGATGAACAGGAATAGAGTTATCGTTAAAGTGACACCGGAAGTGTTTCCTGACATTATGAAACAGTTCGAAGACAAAGAAATTAGCTCTACGAAATGTGGACAGGTAAAAATTGTAAATTTAAGTTCCTCTGTTACATATGTGTTTATAAGGAATGCTACATTTTAACTTGAAGATGAAGTGTTAAATTCAGTTTTATCAAAGTTTGGAAAAGTATAAGGAATACGACGTAACAGGTATGTTGAGGGGCCATTAAAAGGTTACTTGTCAGGAGTACGGACAGCGAAAATGAGATTAAAAGAAAACGTTCCCTCATCTATCAGAGTAATGGGGGTACACACTAACTTTGTTGTATAATGGACAGCAACGAACATGCTTTAGGTGCAAAGAAGTTGGACATGAGGTGAAAGATTGTCCATTAGAAGGTACGAGACCTAGGTTTAGCTAGGAAGATTTCTCTGACATGGCCCCTAACCAGAAGATGAATTCATTGAAAACAAAAACAAACAAGAACAGTGAGACAACGGCAACGGTATCTGGCAAAGACGACACTTTGGATAGAGAAAGTATTATTCAGTCTGAGACAGTTCTTCAAGAAGAGAATGTTGAAACAAAAATAAGTTTTGATAATTTAAGGAAAGAATCTCTCGAGAAAGCATCAGAAAATGACGATGGAAACTGTTTGGGTGAAATTGACCAGGAAATAATTGACGAAACCCAGGAACTTGGATTATCACAGGAAATAGGAACCAGTGCAATGAAAACTTCAACAATCCAGGAGGAAGTTCAACAGGTAACGATGGAAAGTGACGAATTGACAGAAACTGAAGATATGATTAGTGGAAACTAATTTAACAACGTAGAAGACACGAGCGTGCGTCCCAGAGAATCGATTCCCCAGGAGGAGCATCGTGGTACCACCGACAAAGGAACAGGAAACTGGTATACGGAACAAGATGGAGCCAATAAGCTGAAGATAACTTTAAAAAAGGACCAGACCCAGAGCATGGATGTGGATCATAGGAATTCAACATCGGATAACGAAACAGAAAAATGTCCAAAGAAGCATAAACCATGTTAATTTTAGTGTATCAAATTTATCTTTAATTTCTAACAAATTCATTTCATCCACATTAAATATAGCGACAGTTAATGCCAATGGACTTAATTGTATAAATAAGCAAATCAAATGAATAAGTTTAATGTTTTTATACAAACTAGATATAATTTTCATTCAAAATCACAATATAAAAACTGAAGGGAAACTAGAGTACATAGAAAGATTTTGTAAGATATTGATAAATTATACACAACATCTTGAAGGGGGACTTGCTATCTTTATACGAAAATCATCTAATGTGGATGTCCTGAATGTAGAAAATGATATAAATGGTCATTTAATGAGTGTTGATTGTGTTTGTTCAAATGTTCACATTCAGTTACTAAATGTCTATGCATCTGCTGTAAGTAGCAAAAAGAAAGAAAGAGAACAGCTCTTTTGTAAAGATATTATGTATTTCCTGCGAAATAATATAAGTAACATTATATTAGGTGGAGATTGGAACTCCATTACTAGTATGAGGGATTGCTCAAATTCCGATAGTTACCTTTTATCTAAATCTCTGAGAAAATGTCATTACTGAATTCATTAACATTGAAAATAAATAGTATTCAAGATGAAATCTGTGAAGGGATAAAAATAAGAGCCAAAGTTGATGATAAATTAAAAGGAGAACAAGTGTCAGCCTATCTGCTAGGGAAGGAAAAAATACTAAAATCTTTCTGAATAAGGTTAGGAGAGAAGATGGTAGCGAAATTGTTAATCCCAATGCAATTGTTATGTACGTAAGAGACTATTTTGAAAACCACTTTAAAAAAGAAAAATTTAATAAACATAGTCAACAAATGTTTCTCAATTTAATCAATAGTGTTATAGACAAAAATAATAATGATATATTAACAGCAGACATGACAGAGTCTGAAGTATTTGCAGGCCTTTGTGGAATGAAAAATGGGAAAAGTCCAGGAATAGACGGTCTCCCCGTAGAATTTTATAAGATATTTTGGAAAGATATCAAGCAAGATTTTGTAAGCATTATGAAATTTATGTTTAAGAATAAGACCGCTGTAAAACTAAATAAAGGAATCATTACTCTCACACCGAAAGGAGGAAACTTAGATCATATTATTAACTGGAGACCAATAACAATGCTAAATGTAGATTTTAAAGTCATAGCTAAAATAATAACCAACAGATTTTAAAATGTATTGAATTTAATAATATCCTCTGAACAGTTCAGCTATCTGGAAAATAGGTTAATAATCAATTTAAACGTCTTAATGAGGGATGCTATAGTTTACACAAATGAGAATAACAAGGAGGCAGCTTTGATAAATTTAGACTGGTCAAACGCTTTTGATCGTGTAGATCATGAACTCTTATTTACAATATTAGAGAAATTTGGTTTTGGCAGTAGTTTTATCCAGTTGATACAAATGTTATATGAAGATGCTGAAAGTGTTATAAGCATAAACGGTAACCTCTCTGATCCTTTTTTAATTAGAAAATCTGTGAGGCAGGGATGTCCATTATCCATGATGTTATTTATTGTGTATCAAGAAGCTTTCTACAGAATGATAAAAAGACAGCTTTCAGAGTCTTCCTTAAAATTACCAAATCAACTGAATGTGTCTGTTTTTGGTTATGCTGATGATTCTGTTATTTTTTGTAACTCGAGAGGAAGGTCTTTTAGAATGTATAAATGTAATCAACGAATATGAAAAAAGCGTCTGGTGCCATTTTGAATAAAGGCAAGACTTCCATTTCAGGTATAGGTTGTTGGAAAAACCGAACGGTATGGCCAATTAATGGCTACCAGTTTCTTCAGGATTCATGTAAAGTATTAGGAGTTCACCATACTAATAATTATCAGAAAAGTGTTGAGTTGAACTGGTCTTCTTTGGAAGATAAGATTACCAAGATGGTTGGTATTTTTCAAAATAGGAGACTCACAATATTTCAAAAGTCTATTGTAATAAAGTGTAAGATTTTAGCAAAAACATGGTAAATATCACATGTTTATCCAATACCAAATATATGTGCACAAAGAATTCAGAGATTTTTGTATAAATACATTTGGAATGGCAGTTATGAACCAATTGCAAGGAAATCTATGTTTTTAGATAAATTAAAAGGGGCAGTTGGAATATTTAATATTTTGTGCAAATTAAAAGCCATAATGTTCCATACATTTCTGAAAAATTGTATAAATAGACGTTTTGGTTATGAAATGCTTAATTTTTTTCTGTAAAATTCTGGCAACTTTTCTAATTGAAACCAAATTTGAATATAAAAATTGCATTATTTTTATCCCTGTATATTATAACATGATGATTGATATTCATAGAAAAGTCTATCGCTTAAAAAAATTATCCAAACGTGTTAAATAAAGAAACTTATTGGTTGCTTATGAATTGTAAAGATTACAAACTTTGATTTGGAAACATGTAAACAACAAGTATATTGATAAGAACAACAGGGAAATACTTTATAGGTAAACTCATGAAATACTGAATACAAATGACAGGTTATACATCATGAATTTAACAAATTAGAATAAATGTCTATTTTGCGGTGCTGTAGAAAATAACATGCATTTTATTTTTATTTATTTCTGTCCATCACTGAAACAAATAATATACTGGTTCAAGACACTTTTGAAAAATTGTTGTAAGGTCAAGACAAACAGTTTGCTTAAGATTTTGTAATTAGACTTTGAAACTGTGTCAAATAAAGATGAAAATACTGCAATGGTTTTGATATCGGATTTTTTAACAGGAGTGTGGTATGGACGATCGATAGGACTGTTATCGGATGACCCAAATTTACATATGTTCATAAGAAATAAAATGTTAAAAACAAAAATTTTAATAAAAAATACTTTCTAAAAAGAATTAGATAAGATATTTACCAAAGAGACCATTTATGATAATTACTTAAATATGTAGCATAATTATAAGTTAAGAACGTTTGTGCAATAAAATTTATTGCATATTATATATTTATTAATTGATTTAATTTGTATTGAGTTGATTTATAACTTTGTAAACCAATGTAAGTTCGTATCTGTATTTTTGCAAAGAATGATTACGTATATAAGGTAAATTGCTAAGACGTAATTATATTTTTATAATAAAAGAAAAAAAAATATAGTAAATATGTACAAATTGGAATTGGTCACATAAAAATTGGCCAAAAAATATTATTTTGTTATTGCTACAATCTGCTGTCAGATGCTAGGAAATCGCATCTCAGGGTGTTTCCTCGTAAAATGAATTCTTGGGAAAATCCCCTAGACCTATCACCGTCAGTGCCTTCTTAAAAATTTAGCCCCTCATCCGCAAGAAAAAAAACAAAAACAAAAACAAAACCTTGTTATCTAACAGCATATTTTCTGCGGGCATGAATATATTCTGGTTAAATTTGGGATTTTTAATTTTTTGGATGAGTTCCAACTCTTTTCTTTTAGAATATTAGTATCTGCTCTATATATTTTTGCAATACATATCACCTGTAGTTTACATTTAATTACCATAACTTGGAGCCTAAAATCAGAAGAAAATTATATCATTGAGTTATGAATTTTTGATGCATTAATTAAAAAAAAAAAAAACTACCATGAAAGTATGTTTTAGTAATGACACACTTCTCCAAATTTGAATAGAATCTGAGTGTTTCTACTTCTTGTCAAAAGATAGCAGCACACGTCTCTTGTTCCATTCATGTAAATAATAATTCTCTCCAATTGGAAGGGAGTAATAGATTAATAAATATGTAGAAATATATTCAGCCCCAATTAAGAAGGAAATTTTTTGCTATTTCTAAACAAAAATGACGTCCTGGAAAGTTCCAGAATGCAAGGATTAAATAGCTCTACACGTTGTTTATTTTCATGGCCACTTGATGGATGGCTTTAGCAGTAAAGTACCAAATTGTTAATAATCCTTATCATCCATCCATTTGTTATAATTTTATATCACTTTATTTCGGGTGCTATTTGGGCACAAAATTGCTATAAAACAGACGCAAATTCCTTGTTGTCTGGCCACAACTTATTTCTTAGGAAATTACAAATTTCACAATAAATGTCATAGTAATATTCACCCAGCAAACAAGCGCTAGTTCAATTACACCTGGGGGGGGGGGGGGGGGCCGCAAGGGGCTGGAGGCGTCGCCAGATAGTGCCACATGTACTGAAATAAGTGGGACAATCAAGTAATTACAGCTATTTGATCTAATTTTCTATTACATTTTTATGAAACCTAAAGCTAATTAATAATGTTTCATGGTATGACTTTCATTATAAATACAAACTACGTAGAATGACAGTATTGTTATATTCCTAAAGGCATAATAATACAGACCCCCTCCAGCTCCCTCCCTTAAAGCATAACGAGTTTTACTTACGGCCGATAGATGGCATGAGAGGCGTCTTGAGCCATCTAATATCGTCAATTATTTGACGACCTTGTATCCAAAAATGTGCTGGGAAGGTAAAGGCTAAAGAATTGGTAGTTCGTAAATTGTCCAACGATCGTTCCCTTATTAGCAATAGATATTTTTATAAAAATATGGTGTGACTTTTTCATATGCTATCGGGAGCAAACAAAGTTTACTTATAAAAGAGTATAGGACTTCCTTTCTTCACCAGAACACATGGATGGTAAGTTATATCCCTGTACAAATGACCAATGTAACAATCATCAGCATGGTTAAAGTTGGTGTGATGAGTTTTGGACAGTGCTGCCAAATGGATATTTCTTGAATGGAGAAAATTATTTATTATAGATTTGAACCTTTTAAGAAGTAATATTTATATGCCAGAAGATGCATGGCTCTGGTGTAATTTGTTATTCCTATAATAATTGTAATCAACAGAGACAAATCAAATAATGAAAAAGAAAATGGTCACATCTCTGTGTCTCCACCTGACTGTATTTCGTCATTGACTTGCTAATTTATGTTTGTTAATAAGGGCGTTTCAGAATGTAAATCAGTTATAAAATAAACCCTACTATCATTTCCTCAGTAATTGTATGGATGTCAACAAAGCTGTTTCTTGGATCAATATAGGTTGAAAGAATCCATTAAGTATATATATTTACAAACACACACACACACACACACACATATATATATATATATATATATATATATATATATACTGTATATATATATATATATATATATATATATATATATATATATATATATATATATATATATATATATATACCGTTAATGCTTTCCCTTACCACTAACGGCCATGGTCTTCTTAAGTTAATGCAAGGTCTATATATACCAGGTCAGCCAACGCTTAGCTTAAGCTGTGAATCACCCATACTGTGACGTCAAGCTTCCCCGTCTCACACATGTGGGTAAACAAAACAAAGGACCGTTGCCTTAGTTAGCTACCTATGGAGGTAACGTAAACAATAGGAGACCCTGTGTCCATTTTAATTTTATTCATTCATTCATTCCATCACTGATTTTATTCTTTTAATAAATGATTGGTTCGACATAATGAATTCTTCCTCCATGTATGGAGAGTTTGGTAAAATCAATGCTTTTGGTATTGATGTAGAAAAACAAAAAGGTACACTGCTCAAGGTAATCGAGGTAATGAATACTATGAGAGTTAAAAATCCTAATACAAAAAGTCTTTTCAAGTTTCAGAAAGGAATAATTTTATCATGTAAATCTACCGTTGCTTTGTTTGATATGTTAAAAGGCTCTTGTAGTATTGACTACCAACTTACACAAAGACTAAATCAAGATTTCCTTGAACATTTCTTTGGGTGTATAAGGCAAGTGGGTGGGCACTATGATCATCCACATGCTGTAAACTTTAACTTTCGGCTAAAATTTTTTTTACTAGGAAAGGAAATTGAAGTATTAAGTGAAAAGTATAATATCACCACTGTTGAAAAATCTCATGAATCAGCCAAAGACGATGAATCTATCACGAAAGAAAGGGACTTAGCGTTAGAAATATGTCTAACAACGCAGATATTCAGAAATTTAGATTTTGATTTAGAGAAAGATGCTTTAGACAAGGAAGAAGTCCTTTTGAGAGCAAATAAAGAAATCAAGAAAGATATTGGGGGAGTAATTGAGGAAGAAGCTCTTAAATACATTGGTGGATATATTGTAAAGAAATTTTGTGTAAAATATCCTGAGTTAGGAAATAAGACTGAAGAAGTGCTAAGGAATGATACTTGGATAGCATGTGTTAATCAGGGGGAATTACATGCACCTTCTAGTCAGTTTTTTCACAGTTGTTAATAATGCGGGAGATTTTTAATGCTGTACACGGGGAAGCTCTCATGGAGGGAAAAAATGTTTTAAAAAGCTTTATTTAGAATTAAAACAGTCTGGTATTGAAGTTCCTGACGATGTTATTGCTTTCTTTGTTAAAATATCGGTATATTTTCGAATGCGATATCTTAATAATTAGATAAAGTATAGAAAACCTCAAGGACAACCATGCAGGGAGGCCCTAAAAAAAATGAAAGTTGTAACCTAATAAAATATTTTCCAAAGGTAAAATGTTGTTTTATTTACATTGACTGTGTGATAGATCTACGTTCTTAATGGGTCTCGCCAACACTAAGCCCCTTCAGATGACGTAGGTGCGCAGAAGAGGCTTAAAATCGGTACGCTGTCTGGCTGACCTGGTATATCTGGACCGTGAGTTAATGATAGGCCAATCGTGAATATGAAAAAAGCTGATTCTGAAAAATCAGAGAGAGAGAGAGAGAGAGAGAGAGAGAGAGAGAGAGAGAGAGAGAGAGAGAGAGAGAGAGCAGGAGGAAAGAGGCCACTTATAAGATAGGGATGCTGATCATCTCAAGAAGAACCATTGTTCATTTATATAGGTGAAGCGTGGAGGTTGCATTAAGCTATTTAAGATATATGACAATTATTTGTCAGCATTTATTTCTACTTGTACCAATATTGATCGTGATGTTTTAAGAAATTTGGAACTGGGCATAGAGTTGAAGATGATAGTTTGGAGTGACGGAAATGTAAGCATACATGATCAGAATGTCTCTGGGATTAATGAGAATCTAAATAAAGTTCTGCTCTATGCAAAAGTGTCTTGCAAAAGAAGGGTTTCTTCTACAACAATATCAAAATCAGTTTAAATCATCGCCAATAAATCACAAGGAAGATTTCTCTTGTTTTATATTTTTGATTCGATGGAAAGGTTAACAGAGATAATAGGTTGTTAGATGTCAAGAAAGGTTAATAGAGATTTTTTTTTCCAAAGCATTAAAAACGTTTTTCAAATTAGTTACAAATACCCTATGATCGATAGAATTGGGAAGAAAGGTTAGGCAGATCTAAACAGTCAAATGTTTATCCTTATTTTTATCGGTTATAGGTTAAAGTCCTTGTCTGAGCAGAAATGTTTATCATTAAAGAAATATCCTCTAAACGTTTGAGATCCCAAGGCAGAGCTAATTCGATATTAAGTGGTATTTATAACTTACATGAAAAGTGGAAATATATATATATATATATATATATATATATATATATATATATATATATATATATATATATATATATATATACATATATATATATATATATACTCTTGGGAATGTATATATACTGGAAATCCATTTATGATAAATGCTTTTGGCTGGGCAAGGATTCGAACCGATGCCTGGAACCGAAACAATGCCTACATGGACAACTTAACCAATAGAGCGATCAAGAAAGAAATGCGTTCTTTTGAAGTACATTGTACATATACCTATCAAATTCAGAAATCTGTTCTTAGACTTAAAATCAAGAAATCTCCAATTAGAGAGTCTGCAACACATTGTTATATATGATGAATACATAGGCTATCACTAACACTCGGGATTTTAATAGATTTCAATCACAATGCCATTTAATACCGAATTCTACCTTTGGGGATGTATATCCACTGGAAATTCATTTATGATAAATGCTTCTGGTTGCGTAAGGATTCGAACTTATACCCTGAGCCGAAACAATGCCTCCATGGACGGCTTTACTCATAGGGCCATCAAGAGAGATAGCAGTTAATTTAAATTACACTGTACTTAATACCTGCCAAATTCTGGATTTGAAATTCTTAGTTTTGAAATCAACCCATCAGACACTCCTCCGTCAGAGCCTTTTTAAACTTTAACCCTACACTAGAAAACCTTCTTACTCTCTCTTGAGAGAGAGAGAGAGAGAGAGAGAGAGAGAGAGAGAGAGAGAGAGAGAGAGAGAGAGAGAGAGAGAGAGAGAGAGAGAGAGAGAGATTATTATTCAATAAATTTATTACGCCCAAAGACGTCAAACAAAGTTACATATTAGCAGTTACATACAATACATCAGAAATCAACAGAAAAAAAAAATTACAACATTGAATCATCAGTATATCAGTTACAAAAATAACATATATAAGATCGTATTCCATTATCACAACAACTGCAACAGACAGTTTAGCAGGCACCAAAGTGTGGATGACGAGTCAAAATTACGTCTAGGTGGTCATCTTTGAGTAAATATTGGCAGATTTGAAGTAAATTTTGTCCTTGAGGTAACAGATTCCTGACAGTGGGGCAATGAAGGCAGTAGTGTTTAAGGTTATTGGCATTAGCAAGGTTACACAGTTTATATGAGGTGTAGTGTGGTAAATCTAGTGTCTGTCCAACCTGCCACACAAGACGATATCCCAACCTTATCCTGGCACTTATGACATTATGCCTAGGCACCATGAGTCCACGTCACCGGTACTTGTGACAGCTCTGCAGAAAGTTATCATGATGTTCTATGGAAACACTAGTGCCCCTCTCTGCATCCCTACACTGTACTGTACAGGCAAAAGCTGCTGAATATATTCTATGTTCAAGGCAGCGAAGTGAGGGCTCAACATTTCTGTCATCAAGGTCCAGCGTGCAGGCAGCTTTAGCAAGACTGTCCACCATGTCATTCCCAGCAAGCCCAATATTGGAGGGCATCCACATGAAGGACAAGACTAGCGAGGCATTGTAAGCAGCAGCGAGTTGACACAAAATGTCTCGCACAACATGGCCACAGCTGGGCCTGAAAGATGTCAGTGCCTGGAGTGCAGATTTGAAGTCACAGATCACCAATCCATTCACATTTCTTCTAACAAGTAGGGTTACTGCATCCCATATACCTTGAAGTTCGTAATAAGTGGAACTGGATGAGTTTGGCAACCTGCGACCATGCCACCCAACCCCAGGAGATTCTAAAGTGGGGGAGAACATAGCACATGCTGCACTTCCATCTGCCTGTACTGAACCGTCAACATAGATGTGGTGCCCTGCAGGAATTGAAGTTGACACTTTGTTTATTGTTTCCAAGACCAGCTGCTTCTGTAGACTGGTATGGGCATCTTTAGAGGTTGGTGTGAAAGTGACAGCAGGAATAGGAACCCGCCATGGTGGCAAATCTTGGATGACTGCTTGCTCAGGTACACCTATATCAAGGTGTCGAAGATTTTCACATACTGCCCTAACTAGGTTATGACCCCCTGGCCGGAGCTGAGGTCTCGGAATAACACACAAAAGACTACGTAAATGACACTCTTATCTACAAGCATCCCGCTGACGGATTAAATGTATGAGTTTTCCTATTGAAGCTCGAAAAGAGTTGATAAAGTTTGTGACATTTGAGATTGTGGATGGTCGTGTAAAAAAATACCAATCGAGGAGGTGGTGATCTTACGATAATCCCGAAGATATGCAATCATTAGAATCCATCGGCCACGATTTTTTTACAACAAATGCTTGGTAGAAGTAGGTTTATTAAGGTTTATTGCCAATCGCATTCATTTAACTAAATTGGAAAGGGCAAAGCTGTTGCAATATTGTCCATGTAATTAATGATGGAAAGGTTACCGATCTGAAAGTGTGTTTGATGATTCTGTCATAGCAAGAGCTGCTGAGAAACGAATGTTTATATTGAACGAGAGTAGGTTATCGAGGAATATTAAAAGAAACCAAGGAATAGTTGCTGAAAGGAGAGTAAGGAAAATGCTTAAACATTAGCCGACTATTCAATCTCTTAATCCTGTTGTTTATAGATTATATAGTTGAGGATTCATGTTTTTTGTTCCTTCATTATCTCTACTTTTTTTTTCGTTATAGTACTTTAGTTTTATTTGATTTTGCATTTAAATATGTATGATGGTGCTTTTGATGGCTAAGTTAATTGATGGTGCAAGTGTAAACCAAAAGTTCCTGGTGGTACAGAATAACTTTCTTTAACAACTAGAGTTTGATATATGCACGGGTCGCAATGAAATATAGAAATCCCACATACAGACAACATTATGTATGAAAATTGGTCAAAATTGTAGCAGTGCCAACATTTTACAGGAGTAAATCATGTCACTTTCCTTGCCACAGAATTAAGGTTAATCCTTCACTAAGAAGAGGTGAAACACTCTCCGTCAGAAAAAAAAAAAAAAAAATCACAATCAATTTGGTATTGCTAAATCTGCAAATATTGTATACCAAACACACAATATCGTGTAAACCTATGGCTAAAGTGGGGCATAATATATTCTTTTTTGGTGCATGTTCATGACCAAAATTCGCTAATATAAATATCCAAAATAGTCAGAAGTATTGTCCACAACAAATCCAGCCAGAAGTATTTTTTGTAGTAACCTGCACAATTGACAACTATAAAGAAAAACAGTGAGCACTATCCTCTTAGAAGGTGTAACATCCAAGGGAGATATTTGTACGAGTTTACAATAAATCGAGACAGATACTTTACTGTTATGATCTTAGAATCGTTATAGGTTCTTTTATGACAAGATTTTAGAGATAGGTGTTTGTCATTTGAAGGTGAAGTCTGAACTTGACTCTGTCCGCCTTCTGATTTTCTTATCTTGTTCCTATCTCCTCTGGAAATTCACTTTCATAATCTTATAAACCCCTGTATGGGGGGAGCTAATTATGATGGCCTCTGTATGGGTGGAACTAATTATGATGGACAGTCGTCATTTCCATAATATAAGGTACAGTACCTAAGGTAGTAGGTTGGCCAGGGCACCAGCCACCCGTTGAGATATGGGGTCCTATCTCTGGCCAGACATTATCAGGGTTGCCAGGTTTTGTAAGTGAGAAAAGGCCAACTTCTGATCAACTGGTGCTTTAAAAGGCCAACCCATTAGTAAAAAAACTCCAAAAGTATAGCATTTAAGGCCAACGTTTTTTTATGATATTGCTAAAGGTTAACCAATTTCTAAAGAGGCCAAATTTGCAGTTTTTATTCTGAATAAGGCCAACCTGGCAACTCTGCTGGATCCGTCTCTCTGGTTACGGTTCATTTGCCTTTTGCCTACACATAACTGAATAGTTTGGCATATTCCTTACAGATTTTCCTATGTTCTCATACACCGGACATCACTGAGATTATCAAATAATTCTTTTTCATCCGAGTGGTTAACTACTGCACTGTAATCGTGCAGTGGCCACTTTCCTCATAACAAGGGTAGAAGAGACTCTTTAGTTATGGTAAGTAACTCTTCTAGGAGAAGGACACTCCAAAAATCAAACCATTGTTCTCTAGTTTTGGATAGTACCATAGCCTCTGTACCATGGTCTTCCACTGTCTTGGGTTAGAGTTCTTTTGCTTGAGGGTACAGTCGGGCACACTATTTTATCTAATTTCTGTTCCTTTTGTTTTGTTAAAGTTTATTTTAGTTTATATAGGAAATATTTATTTCAATGTCACTGGGCTATTTTCCCTGTTGGGTAGCTTTGCAAGGAAGGATAATAATAATGAGTGGTGTTTTATATTATGTACCCTGATTGGTATCCATAAAAACACCCTCTTAGGCCTTCAGAAGCTTCTAAAAAATTTCCCGATGTTGTGCCATGTAATAAAAACATGACATGAGAAGCCTGTTGATGACATTCTCCAAAAATAGGGATTTTCTTCGAAGCTCGGTTTGTCCCAAAAGTTCCTTCGCAGTAATTAAGGTGATACCATCTGCGACCAAACACTATTATTATTATTATTATTATTATTATTATTATTATTATTATTATTATTATTACTTGCTTAGCTAGAACCCTAGTTGGAAAAGAACGATGCTATAAGCCCAGGGGCTCCAACAGGGAAAATAGCCCAGTGAGGGAAGGAAACAAGGAAAAATACAATTTTTATGAAGAGTAACAGCAAAATAAATTTCTCCTATATAAGCTCTAAAAACTTCAACAAAACAAGAAGAAGAGAAACAAGACAGAACAGTTTTCCCGAGTGTACCCTCATGCAAGAGAACTCTAACCCAAGACAGTGGAAGACCATAGTACAGAGGCTATGGCACTACCCAAGACTAGAGAACTATGGTTTGATTTTAGAGTGTTCTTCTAGAGGAGTTGTTCACCATATCTAAAGAGTCTCTTCTACCCTTACCAAGAGGAAAGTGGCCAATGAACAATTACACTGCAGTAGATAACCCCTTAGGGGAAGAAGAATTGTTTGGTAATCTCAGTGTTGTCAGGTGTATGAGGACAGAGGAGAATAAGTAAAGATTAGGACAGATTATTCGCTGTGTGTGTGTGTGTGTGCGTGTGTGTGTGTGTGTGTGTAGGCAAAGGGAAAATAAACAGTAACCAGAAAAGTATCCAAAGTTTCACTGTTTGGCCAGTCAAAAGACCCCAAAACTTTCTAGCTAGATTTCATCTCGCTTCGGACACTTTTGGGTAAGACATACGGATTTTCTATTTTGATGTATTCCGATTTACTATTTCATCTACCCATGACAAGTCCCCTAAAAAAAATTAAAATATAATAATGTTTTTTCAAAGTTAGCAGAAAAAAAAAAAAAAAAAAAAAAAAAAAAAAAAAAAAAAAAAAAAAAAAAAAAAAAAAAAAAAATTCCCTTTACTGAGGAACAACTCTGCACTACGCTTCAACTCGGCATCCGCAAGACATGGCCTCATCCACAAAACACTTTATTACTGT
>NC_090734.1:76989050-76994050 GCF_036898095.1 Palaemon carinicauda
TAAGTCACCAGTTTAAGTCTATCAACTAAAAAGGCTTCTTAAACTTTAAAAATATACATTTTACAATACTAATTCATTTTTTCATCTCGTTGCTTCTTATTATCTGCTTTTTTATTAAAAAGTCAATAATTAATTTAACCCGTTTCTTTGATACTTTATTCAAATGTTAAAGAACAATATATTAGGAGAAACATAACCAAACAAAATCTTTTGAACCAAGTAAGGAAATATTCTCATTATTATCAGGAAATATATGTAAAAAGTATTATGATAATTGACAAGTAAAACGCAGTTGTCCTAAATTAGTTGTACTATTATCATATGTAATAGATGCATAATCTTTTAATATTCATACGTTGAGGTATTTCACTTTTATGTTTACCTGATGTAAATGACTGTTCTATTTTCTTCAGTTAAGAATAAACTGAAGACCCCACTTAATTCTAGTGATGAAATATGACTTGTGGTGGTCAATCATTACAAGGTGGCCTATCCCGACCATCAGTTTATATCAGGAAATAGTTCTATCTCCGTTGGCAGGGTGCAGGTTCTCTAGGTAGGCCTACTATCCAATCATATGATTACTTCACAGCTTTATTGAAACTACCTGTTATGTACTACTTGCTCCAATCAAAAAACCTGATTTTACCTAATCAACAAATTTTCTGACTTAACAAACAACGAACTTAGTAGCTGGGGTGTTCCTTTGTATTCACCCGTGACTATTGATGAAGAAATAGATTGACAGATTTGGATATGAATCCCAATATTATTGACTGATCGGAACAATGTTTTTTACCTCTATTTTTCTGCATAATTCCACAGAACATCGCATAAAGGCGATTAAAGGATTCAGTAGAATTCTGTTTAGGTGCAGGTCCAGGTTCTGGGGTGAGGCATTGCCTTTGCACCGGCGCTGTTGCAGAAGGGCCTAATAGTCTAGGTCCTAGGAAGATATTTCAGATAGCTATGAATCAGATGTGGATGTAGGATTTCTTTTATTGGTGATGTCGTATCGGTATATATAGCTTTTTATCAACGATATTTGATAAAATACTTTAGGATCTCATAAAAAAATCAATCTTATGAATCACGATAAAATATCACTTTTAGTGAGATTCATTTTGATCTAGACAATCTTATTTTTCTTTATCATGTCTCTTAAAAGTGTCTATAAGTTTTAAGTATATTGATAAACATACGCACAAACGCATACACATAAACGTATATATATATATATATATATATATATATATATATATATGTATATAATTTATATATATATATATATATATATATATATATACATATATATTATTATTATTATTATTATTATTATTATTATTATTATTATTATTATTATTATTATTATTATTATTGTTATTATTATTATTATTATTATTGTTACTTGCTAAGCTACAACTGTATTTGGAAAAGCAGGATGCTATAAGCCCAGGGGCTCCAACAAGGAAAATAGCTCAGTGAAGAAAGGAAAAAAGGAAAAATAAAATATCTTAAGAATAGCAATAACATTAAAATAAATATTTCCCATATAAACTATACAAACTTTAACAAAAGAAGATGAGGAGAAATAATATAGAATAGTGTGCCCGAGTGTACCCCCAAGACAGTGGAAGACCATGGTACAGAGGCTATGGCACTACTCAAGACTAGAGAACACAGGTTTGATTTTGGAATGTCCTTTTCCTAGAAGAGCTCCTTACCATAGCTAAAGAGTCTCTTCTACCCTGACCAAGAGGAAAGTAGCCACTGAACAATTACAGTGCAGTAGTTAACCAATTGGGTGAAGAAAAATTGTGTGGTAATCTCAGTGTTGTCAGGTGCATGAGGAGAGAGTAGAATCTGTAAAGAATAGGCCAGACTATTCGGTGTCTGTGTAGGCAAAGGGAAAGTGAACTGTAACCAAAGATAAAGATCCAATGTAGTACTGTCTGGCCAGTCAAAGGACTCCATAACTCTCTAGTGGTAGTATCTCAACGGGTGACTGGTGCCCTTGGCCAACCTACTACCTATAAATAGTATATATATATATATATATATATATATATATATATATATATGTATACAAATATATATATATATATATATATATATATATATATATATATGTATACAAATATATATATATATATATATATATATATATATATATATATATACTGTATATAAGATATATATATATATATATATATATATATATATATATATATATATATATATCTATATATACATATATATATATATATATATATATATATATATATATATATATATCTATATATAAACATATATATATATATATATACACACATATATATATATATATATATATATATATATATATATATATATATATATATATATATATATATATGTTTATATATATATATATATATATTTATATATATATATATATATATATATATATATATATATATGTATATATATATATATATACATATATTCTCAATTATAGAACATCAGTGTGATAAATATTGCATGAACTGACATATCATTTGTCGGATATTGGGTTTCCCGTGTACTTTATGAACGTAAATAACCTGCTGGTACATTTAGTTTTTGCTGTCGCTAATTTCACCATACCAGCCTTATTAAATGAGATATATGGTTTCCATTTAAAAATTTATTTAAGCCTTAAAAAGAAAAAAAAAACAATAATAACATAGGATATTATTTTTACTGAAGTATATGCAAAGAATATATGGATTAAACATATGTTATTTAATAACAAACATGATACTAAATCCCTTGAAAACCGAAAAAAGATAAAAACTGAAAGATGATATCATTTCAATTGTATATCAAGTTGAAATCGAAATATTATAAAAAAAAAATATTTTTAGATAAATATGTTCTTTGAATATTATAGGATGCTTAATTATGTAACAGAAATTAATTTCAGAATTTTTTTCTTTTATTACTACAGAATACTTAATTATATAATAGTTTCTTGCCTATAAACAGAGCCTGCAGGTGAGTTAACTAATCACGCAGGTGGTCACGTTGATATTTGCCAGTAGTGCTTGATGTGTTTCGTTGTTTGGTAGTCAGGCTAGGTAAAGTTGGATCAAACCTTCAGCTTTCAGGCTGGTTCTCGTGCATCAAATCCTCCTCATGATCAATCTCATTTCTAATGGGATGAAATTTCGTTCTAATTAAGTTGTGCAATACTCAGGCGCCCAGCACTAAGGACTCGATACGGTCTTGGCGAAGATTTATTGGAGTACGAATCAATCTGACCCTATAAGAGAAAATAGTATATATTATCAATTCTAAATGTCATAGAAATAGATGATAACATTATAGGAATCTTTTCATAACTATAAGTAAAATTGTCATGTTGTTATAATAAAAAGTTAATTAAAATGAACAACTACTTGCTTACTAATACCCCAAGTGCATTATCAACTGTATGTCTTGTCCAGATCAGTCGATAGCTATAGATGCGTTCAGCTTTTGTCAGCCATCATGAAGGGGACAGTTTCATCGTATATGTCTTGAAAGCAGAGAAATTATCTCCAATAAAGAAATATAGTAGTCAACAAGGAGCTTATCTTCTGTTTCCTTTGCCAATCTTTCGAGATCAGGTATGTTAGCTTTGTGTCTATCAAACATATGCCTTAGTTTTGACTTGGCAGAGACACCACAATCAGACTTGAACCCTAAAGCACCTACATAAATGTATTGGAACTTGTACTTAGTGTCTAATATTGCAAGGAAAATGACAGAGCAAAATTTCTTATAATTAAGTTAATGAGTCCTTCCATATTATGGGTTCTGGATGCAAATATGCTTCCCGTATGTTCCATGGGGTTGTGGCAAGTTCTATTATTCGCCAAAACAGCCAGCCACCTCCTTCCATTCCTATGGGGGTACTGAGAACCTGCATGGCCTCATCTCTAAAGGCATGCACAATAACCGAAAACTACTGCTGATCATGTTGGGATTCACGCAGAATTGAAAGGACACGTTTTTGTAGGTTTTCCCATTACA
The DNA here is from genome assembly GCF_036898095.1 of Palaemon carinicauda. Taxonomy (NCBI): domain Eukaryota; kingdom Metazoa; phylum Arthropoda; class Malacostraca; order Decapoda; family Palaemonidae; genus Palaemon; species Palaemon carinicauda. The sequence continues at coordinate 76,993,086 of NC_090734.1, forward strand.
AGGTAATGTAGGGTAATTGCAACACAGGCCTGGCTCAATGGATCTCCTCCAGAATGTTAGGGTCTTCGTTATGTATGGTTTGACGCGTTCCACAATTTTGTCTTAAAGATCCATTGCTATCCTGGCCAAAATTTCAGTGGATCCTTGGATTCTCGGGTGCCAATTCCTGCATGAAGTTGTCATAATACTCTTTTTTCCTTTTCTACCTTGTAAGTAGGTGGTACCCAGCAACTTCTTAAATTATTTGTTTTTTCTTATGGCATCGATGCTCTTGTATTACCTTCAGCTACAAGATATCCTTATGATAATTCACAATTGACCAAACTAATTCTGGTTTATGGTTGTTTTCCGGAAAGAGGTCTAGCAAATCCGCGGTCTTCCAGTATCACGACATTGGGAGTGGTTGATGTTCCTTAGATCACAAGTTCATCAATTTATATAGGCTGACATCCTTGTTCACAACAGAGTGTCATGAAGTCAGTCACTATTAAGCTGCTATGCAGCGTAATTACAATGCAATTACATCCCCATTAAACTTGATACATTTGCGACCTATGCCATTAGGTCACAACATGTGGGAGTGCCCTAATAATTGCGTGAATAGGTCATATGGTACGTATATACGTCGCCTCATAACATTGTTGCATTAATTTGTATATGACCATGTAGACTGACCTCATGGTGTTGCAAACGGCTGACAGATTTTTTGTCACTCGAGCCATGCAATTGAGGGTGTGTCGCCAAACTTTGCTAATACGATCACGGCCTTAGATCACATATGTGTGACTCAGGCTTAGGACTGTATGTAACCCTCTTAGACTGCTGCAAGTTGGTTTGGTAAGGAACATTCAGCAATTCTAAGGACTTCATGAACTTGCTTTTCAAATCTTCCGAGTGAAATGCTGTTAATAACTAATGTTTTGGGTCCTACTTTATTAAATATCTTTAGCTTGATGTTTTGAATC
>NC_090734.1:76996550-77011550 GCF_036898095.1 Palaemon carinicauda
TATATATATATATATATATATATACACATATATATATGTATATATATATATATATATATATATATATATATATATATATATATATGTGTGTGTGTGTGTGTGTGTGTGTGTGTGTGCATTGATGGGTGTGCTACTTTGTGAAAATTCCTTAGTACTTTTTTCATTCCTGACTTGAAATTTTGTCAGGAGTTAAATGAATGAGCCATCAGCAAAGAAAGTAGCGGATGGCTGAAGTGCTAGTTGAATACTATCACCTAATTAGCTTCAGATTAAAGTGGTGTTTTGAAAAATTGATTGCTAGAACATATTTGCAATGATTGTCAAGTGTCAACAAAGTAGGTTTATGATAGATTACTTAACGTAGCATTTGTTAATAAAAAGTAACCTATTTAATTAGCACCTCAATAAGCCTCTACACAAAACTGTTGAAACTTAAATGCTATGTGGCAGGAATTTTTATAAAGGTAGCAACATGAGGATGCCCATATACTAGGAAAAGGTCAAATGAAGCCTTTATTTAATGTGCTTAGTCATTTGAAACTAGCTACATGGAATGATGTTCAGTAAAAAGAAATATGCAGCAATTTTCAGGTATTGAGAACCCCAAACGATAGGCCATGTCTGAAGATGTAGGTTACGATGAGATTCAGGGCCTCTGTAACACGGTTTTTTCGCAATAATTTTTTATCTATGAATTTCCTATATATAACGCTTCTTCAGAATGCACATTATATCTACACATAAATTTTGACTATATTCTGCATTATGTAGGTTGAATAAATTTGGTACTTATAATGTAAAAGTGACGTTTTTTGAAGACGGGCCAACCTATTCAGAGAAAAGGTTTCGAATGCACTCGTTACGTAACTTATGACGGCATTTCTTCCCTCGTTCTCGATCGATGATTGGCTATACGTAACGAAGGCTATACCTTTGCCAACAATGACACAAAAGTTTAAATAAAAGCAAAGCAGTACACCTTTATGAACTCTGAAACTTCTCCACTGATAATTGTCATAATGAACAAACTAACAAAATATGTTAATGAATAAAAAACACTTCGATTATTAATCTAACTCCCAAAATAAGTTTCCTAAGAAATTACAGTCTACTTCATAGGTAACAATCAGATTGACAAGGTGTAGGGAATAGTTGGTAATTTTCATAAACGTAGTAGACAAGCTTGATTTGATAACTGCTATATCCAATGTCAAGCAATTTTTATTTAGTGTCTATCTACCTACCTATTTACTGTAAAAAAAAAAAAAAAAAAAAAAAAAAAAGCCGGTACCGTATTTTGGCTTTAAACCTTCACCAATAATTATCGTCAGTATGATGACTTCATGAGGCTCCACCCACTTTGGCCTCTATATAATTCAGGATAACACTGAAGGCTATCTTGGGCATTGTTGGATCAGAAAATTTAAATTCTGGCTATAAAAACTCATTTCTCGAGTAGTTGTAAGAAGTGCTAAATGATCCTCAAGGATCCCAGCAGTTGGCCTAAACGTTTAATTCATGTATACTACTGTTGCGGCACTACTGCTACAGTAGTATTACTACGCTAGCACAGATACCCCACCCACATTTATGTATCGTTCCGCCATTCATAACGTCTTTGTCATGTTTTTTCACTGTGCAATAAGCCATGGCCTCCTCAGAAAATAAGTTGAACATTAGATGATAGGTTATTTCATTAAACTGACAAATTATGGCAACTGGGTATGTTATTGCCGATGTTGAAGCTAAAGATAAAGTATGGTATCATTCCTTCATTGCATTATCATCTTTATTACTATTTGTTTTGCTACATGAAGTAATTATTTTAAAGGATAAATGAATTATGTTCACTATACTTCTATAAATTCCCATTAAATGTACAATTAAAACTCCTAAAACTATTCATGATTTATTTACAAAATGCAGTCATGCCCAAAACATAGCCAACACGGTCGTACGGCCTACGAAGAAGAAAAAAATATATCGGATGATCCGTTGGTCTGATGGAGAGTTTAGCACATAATTCTTATTATAACAAAAATAGTTATATAAAGACTGTTTACATACAATCTCTCTCTTTCTCTCTCTCTCTTGGTGGCATAGTGAATAGTTGATGGAAATGTTCAAAAGCCTGAATGACATTACAAATATTATAATCATGTTACGCTAAATACAAATCAGACCATAAACATTGGATTTAAACTAGAAACTGAATAATTACCTATTCAGGCTATAGTAAATATGGCCACGGGCTTTCTCTTGACTGTATAAAGTTGCAAGTCGTAAGATAAATGCAGTTTTGCAACCACGGGGGCAATTCCAAATCCTGCTAGCCATTCTTGACTGTTATGGGTTTCGGAGCCGATGGAACAAGGTGAATGGGTGTCTGGTGGATGGGCGGGGCAAAGTTTTGTCAAAAGGTGTTTACATTGCTTACGTAATGAATGTTTTCGACTCTTGGCTCGTTATCACTGGCCATGGCGTCGGCTAGAGCATTTTTACTCTATAAAAATTAAAACTATCGGGTTTAGGTTATTGATAATGCTGACAAAATTTGTGTGTGGTTGTAAAATGTACATATATCAACTTTCAGTTACATCCGATGCATTGATAAGGAGCAAAGTCCAGAAAACCGTGTTACAGAGGCCCTGAATCTCATAGTTGGTAGGACTTATTCCATAAAATTATATAAAATTATGTAATATTTAAGGCTAGATTCAATTTTTGTCCTTACTACTTCAAGATGGTTTTTTTTCTTTTTTATTACGGGCGAAATCTTTATTTCCAAAGGGAGAAAGTAAATGTCTCTTTTGATTTAATAACAATAACATATCGTAAAAGAGATTACGGTTGTCCATGGATTAATAACTAAATTCTGATAATCAAGTGACTGCTACTTACACATTTCCTGTTTAAACCCCATGAAGAGAAAGAATCTATAGGCAGTGAAATATTTACTTACCTACGATCATTGAAACATGTGTAGCTTTTTCCAACAAAAAAGTAATTTTATTAAATAAATAAACACCTAATGGAAATGTAGGCGATACATACCACTAATAACATGACTGCTCTATGACGTAAATCATATTTCAGGGTGATTGCGTTTTTCGTGCAGTTTTAATGCAGTTCATTTTCATTTTTAGATTTAGGCAAAACTGCTTAATTTAATGAATTCATAGCTTTATGAAATTGCCAATTTTGGCCATACACACATTTGAAAAAAAAAAAAAAGATAACTATGTTTTCCTTTTCCCATTACCATTTCATTTTGCATGGTGACAAGTATATCAGTTTAAAGGTTTAAAGGCCACTCATGAATGGCAGAGGCAAAGGACAGTGACGCTTGCCTATCAAGCAGAACAATGCCCTAGAGACTGGCCATATATACATGTGATCAAAGGCCAAGCCCCCTCTCCAACCAAGCTAGGACAAAGGAGGGCTAGGCAATGGCTGCTGAGGACTCAACAGGTTACATTAAGGCTTTCAAGAGGAAACTGAAGACTTTCTTATTCTGTGAGTCGTTTGAAAGGGACAACTTAACAGTAAATGAGCAATATGTGATGACCTAAAGGCTCCCCTAAACCCCCAATCATTAGCTCACAAGGATGGTGAGGTTTCAGAGACCAAAGGAACTATTAAGTATGAGCGGGGCTCAAACCCCAGTGTTGCGATCACCAAGCAAGGACGTTACCAACAGGCCACCACAACCCTATGAAGGTATAAGCTTCATTTTATGGACAAAACTATTTCCTCTTTCATATATGCCCTCCATCTATCGATGGTTCCCGAATTTCTAAGGGAGGTACAACACATCCATTATTTTGTTTGCTTAAAATGCCATATATTGTTATTTAAATGATATTAGAAATGAAATAAGGATCCAATCAGCTATCGAGTAGCCTGAATATTGTAGTCGATTCGATGAATATGCCTTTCAAAATGATTTTCTATTTTTGGAAAAAAGAGTTAAGGCTAAGAATATCAGACTTCAAGATCGTTTATGTTCGTAAAATCAGTCACATGGGGCACTATATGTATATATATATATGTATATATATATATATATATATATATATATATATATATATATATATATATATAAGTCTGTTGAGAAAATCTATTAGATTCAGAATTTTTAGAAAAAATAATCTGAAATGTTAGGAAACACGATAATCGCGTTAAGTGATAGTGTGAAGAGTTTCATATAAATGTATTTGAATAAACAATCAAGGAAAGCTTTATTCTTCCTGGTAACTTCATAATTGTGCCATATCAATATTTAAGATCCTTGTAGAGCAAGTTACAGTTCCTTCATTTACAAAGATACAGGAAGGGTAATTGTAAGATGAAAATTTTTAAAATGTATTCAAATAAAGGGGAGAAAATGGCAAGAACCAAATTACAAATATTCTACTTTCGTTAAATATCACCGAATAAGAGGCAAGGAAAAATGGTATTAGTGCTAAGCAACATACTGAACAGACTAATGATTTTTTTTTTTTTTTTTTTATGAAAATGATCATTTGTACTGAACTAAATAAAACCTGACAAGATGCTCATAAGGTACTTTTGAGCAATTTGTCTGGTTTCCGATTAAAACTTTTCAGTAGGTTTCAAAACTGAATTGTTTTTCGCTCTGATAAATTCAGTCTGTGATATTTGGCAGTAATACAATTTAATATTGGTCTTTTTACTACATGCATTAAAAAAACAAGTATCTGCGCTCTAAGTTCAGTCTGTGATATTTGGCAGTAATGCAATTTTGGTCGTTTTACTTACATGCCATATAAAAAAAACCACACTTGAAGCCTAGATTTCTGCAAATTGCGACGTTGGTTGGCAGTTGTCTTTAAAATCAAAATCTTACATCTCTAGGACTCCACTTAGCAGCTAATTCTCTGTTTGACCGAATATAGAAGTAACCATTTCGTTCGAAAAACATTCTAGTTTTGTTTCAAACAATAGTTGAATAAGTAGTGAAATTTATCCATTTAGCTCCTGAGAGCAAGTATGAACAGTCTCCCTATTTTCATCACTGACTTGGATTTAGCGAAATTATATTGATCAACTGAGAGCAACGTGTAATCTCAAACCTTATGCTGTTGTAATGAATAACGTAACATATAACTGGAAGTATGAGATGTTCTTTTGACCTGCTCAAGGAGTCTATGAATACGGATATTTACAGCCACTATTCTCTCCAAATTCGTTTTCAACACATGTTAACCCTTTCCTACTAGTGATTTATTCTGTGTAGTGTGCCGCTGCGCATGAAATAAATATTAAGCTTCCCTTGTCTTGCTGAAGTTCAGGTTACCACATGCAAGACCTTGTTGTAGAGGACTGAATTAAATACGAGGAAATTGGATGCTGTCAGAACTCAATTTTAATGGTATATATACAAATAACTTTTTACCAATAACAATATAGGAAAATCATTGTATTTCATTGGTATTACAGAAAAATACATATTGTGACATATAATGGCATTATTTATACAGTAAGGATTATATAAAGGATAACCCTGATACTATCAAAGGAAAACCTTTTAGTTAAATCAGTGGAAGAGAGTTAACATAGTTGAACTAATTTTTCGATGGCATTACATTATTCCCTTTTGATACCTACTGTTACAGGAAAAACTGAGATTTATAGAAAGCGGTTTACAAAATGATAAATTAATGAAAAATTCAACTCATTAAATATGTCGATATGATCTCGCAATGGTTCTGCATTGATAACTAACTCGTTTGCAGGAATTAAAGATGTCTTAAATTCCCTATTAGTTCATCGATTTCCTTTAATTTGATAATTGGAGAGAGAGAGAGAGAGAGAGAGAGAGAGAGAGAGAGAGAGAGAGAGAGAGAGAGAGAGAGAGAGAGAGAGAGAGAGAGAGAGAGAAGCAGCCACTAGGAATAAAACTGCCAAATTCTTTTCATTGATAATGGAAAAAAAAATAGAATTTACTATATTTACTGAGACTTACATGACAGAGGAGGGAAGCCAGGTTATCAAAGGTAAAATAATTCATTTTGATAACCTGGCTTTCAGTCAAGGTTTGTTTTTTATCCATTTTTATTATGTTCAAGTCAGATTGGAACTTAAGATTTCAAGCCCCATTTTACAATTGATTGAAGACAGAATTGTAGTAGATTAATTTTTTATATCCTTCCGTATTTTTATCGTCTCTAAGATACTCGGAACATTTGTTTGTAATGGTTTATGAATGATGGAAATCTCCATTTCTCACAATTATAATTCAATGAACAGCGTTTTGTTATTTCAGGAAATCTGAGGAACCTTCTGGCCAGAACAACGTGGCCTAGATACATTTATTCATTTTGGTGGCATAGAATTCTAGACATCTAAGTGTTCCAGATTTAGGAAAGACCTTATAAATGCTGGTGGACGAAAAGTTCAATGTTTGAAAATCGTTCCTCGAGAAAGCCAGATCAAATTCAGCTGTTAATAGATACTTTTCTCCTTTTTTTTCTGTAAGGATTTCAGCATCTGAATTTGCAGTGTATACCTATACACACACACACACACACATCCTCTCTCTCTCTCTCTCTCTCTCTCTCTCTCTCTCTCTCTCTCTCTGTATATATACACAAGCATAGATATACAGTATATATACTATGCATATATAGATATACTGTATATATATATATATATATATATATATGTATATATATATATATATATATATATATATATATATATATATATATATATATATATATATATATATATATATATATTTTTGGGCTCAAGCCATGTCGTCCTGATGGAAGTTCCTATAGGGTAGCTTCCTAGGGTATATTACAACTACGGCGATATTCCCAGAGAATTTACCTTAAGGTACCAGAATTCTAACTCCTGGAGCGAGTATCCCTCGTGAAAGGGATATCGCGACATATCAGAGGACGTATTCTAGACACGTCACATGGCAATCTACGACCTGAACAGAGATTTCGTCTCGTAGGAGGTGATTGACGAGATACGAATTCGGGAAAGAAAAAGGGGAGCCGCTCCCAAGGCTTCCCTATCCCCCGATTCGTATGCGTGCCTGGCGCCAATCCTGGCGCCATCTGTATTCCTTTTTGCGTAGCTTAACAACTCGGTGTTTTTTCCTGTTTTTCTCGCAAATCTTGGATTTATTCAGCTTTTCATGGCTTCTCTGTCTTCGTTGGCCTCGGATAAGTTGAGTATAGTGTCTGTTATGTATAAATGTAGGCTCTTAGTAAAATTTTGAGTGATTAATAGGATTAATCTTTGATACAAGAGCCGTAGCCTACCAGAGGTGTCCTGGACACTGTCACTCGCTAGGTATAAATTAGTTAGTCAGAGTGACATTCCTGGTTGTTTTGCTTTAATAAATTTTAGCTATTTAGCTTTACATAGGATTTCCTTTCGTGCTTAGTATTATTTGGCGAAGTATTCGCCATTCTGGCCTACGCTAGGCCATGTAGCCTAGTCGTTTGGTCCTAGTACTTCATGCATGATTTTGGTTTTTCCGAGTGTAATTAAAATTTTTTTGAAGCTTTAGGCTATATTTTATACATTTTAGACTGTGTGGAATATTTCCAAGATTGTATACATGTGAGTTTCGGTGAATTAGGTAATCGATTCTCTTGGTGCCTAGGCTAATTGCTTATGGAGCCTTAGTATACTTTATCATACTCCCCGGTTGCTTTCTTTTCTTCGGAGAAGGTATGCAATCCCTTTCCCTCTGTTTAAGCCTTGGGCTTATCCCTAAGTGGTTTTTTCCGAATTTATTTTCGATAAAACTATACTAGGGTGTTACTGTACCTTCCTGTTCCAGTAAGTCTGGTTCAAAGAGGGACAGAACAACAGAGTTTTTAGTCTGAGTCCGTGTTGTCTGGCTTGGGGCAGAGTCTCCCTCACTGACCTAACACTTACAAAGGGAGCTTAGCTCCCTTAGGTCACTACCGAAGGTTTCTGTAAGTTATGATTCCTTCTTTTGTGATCGACCAGACTAAGTCCTGTTGCTGTTCTCGGGGGAGGATAAGTTCTTCCCTTGGGAGTAGCAACGCCTTCCTTGCTTTGGTGCTCTGGAAGCTGGCAAGTATTGCTGGCCCTTTCCCTTAGATCTCCCTTAGGCTAAGACAAAGTTCTTGGCTGTGGGTGATCTGTCACTAAAGCAAGGTTGGCAGGACCCTCTTGTCCCTTCCCCCTCTATCTCCGTAATGGCCTAGCCATTACTGTACTGTACCTTGCCGGCCGGCAGAGCTGGCCGGCAGGGGTATTACTGTACTTTACGTCATTCTACTTCTGAACCTAGTATAGGTTTGGATGTGGAATTGACTCAGCCCATTGCCGGCCGGCAGAGATGCTGGCCGGCAAGGGTCTTATGTTTTCGAGTGCTGCCCGGACCTCTCTTGGTCCCTCATCCATGCCTGCCGGCAGAGCCGGACGGCATTGGTCAAGGAAGCCTGAATTAAGTTTCTCCCCTTCCTTATATGCACTCTTTCGGTTGCCGGGCTTGGGGGGTTGTGTACACTCTTATCCCGGCACCCATTCTATTTTCTTCTAGTGCTGTACCTGTCCCGGCTGGCGGCCTATGAGGCCGGCTGCCGGCCTATGAGGCCGGCAGCCGGGCAGGTGTAGTCTTCTGGTTCTTTTGCTGCCGGCTGGCATCGGTCTTGTACCTTTGCCGGCCGGCTTATGTCAGTCCTTGTCTGCCGGTCACCAAGAGTGTGGCCTGCAGCTGGGTACTACCTTGTGTAGTTGCTGGCCGGCAGTCATTGCCGGCCAGCACTGGCTGTTACCGGCCGGCAGCTGCTGCCGACCGGCACAGGCATTTGAACCAGAGTGCTGCCGCCCTATAGCTCTTAAGTAGTATACTTTAAAGCTAGTTGTGGTGTGTGCCGGCCGGCAAAGGCAGGCCGGCACACATCCTCCTATACTGTACTAGTATTCTTCTGTATAGCATATACAGTAAGAAGAAAACTATAGTAAAGGTTTAGGTACAGCACTGTACCTTCTAACACTATTGTGTTTTCTTGCACAGCCCTTTGCTGTTGCCCTCAGATAGGAAGCAGAGTTCTTCCCTGTCTATTATCCAGGATTTTAAAATCATTGCCTAGGTGTGAGCTCCACCTGTTTCCTCTGGAAACCTTGCATTGGTTACTCTAGAAGAGATAAACCATTTTGATTTTATTATCTGGAAGGCTGCAACAATGGGTTGTGAGGGAAACACAAGTGTGTGTCTTTCCTTTATGAATTGTTATGCTATACTATGCATATCCAGTGATACATAGTTCACTTGATACTCATGTAAATTTCTTCTCTTTACAGGAGGACCCTCCGAAGTGCGGAAATGTTTTCTGCAATGTCCGCAGCAAGAACCTCTGCGGACATGGGTGTTGTAGGAGACACGCAGCATGCGCTGTCTCCAAGGATGATCTCCAGTATTGGGACCCTCAGGTATGTACTGTATGCACTAACCTGATTACTGAGGCTTTTGATTCCCCTAAAACGGCGGAATCAAGGGATATAGCAAGGGAAAAGCTTCGTACTTGGGTAAGAGGCTTCAAGAAGAACACCTCTGGCCCCTATCTTCCAAGTGAGAAGATGAGGGCGTATCTTTTTCCCCAGGCATCAGCTGAGGCAGTGATTCCCCAGCCTCAAGAGGAGATCCCTCAAGATCAAGTCCAGGTGGACGTGGAAGTCGCAGTGGCGATGCAAGACATCCAGTTGGATGACAGGATGTCTGACCTGGACGAACGTTTGGAAGAAGACCTCCTGGCAGAAGGTCAGGATCAAGTTCAAACCCCGGATGTCGTAGAGGATGAAGTCGACGAGGTGTCGGCTACTCCGGTTCAGATGCCGGAGCCTATCCCCTCAACATCGGCTGGTCTCCCAGTAGAACTGGGACAGGCCCTCTCTTCGATTGTTGGAATGATCCAACAAATGCAGAAGGAGAATCAGGAGAAGGCGGCTGCAATGGAACTGCGTATGCAGTCCCTGGCAGAATCACATGGGCCCCAGAAAAGGCTCAATGTGAAAGACCTTCCCATATGCTCAGATGCTAACCCATGGAGGTATGCTGAGCACATGCCGATGACGACTGGAAAGATCGTCATCTCGGATAAGCTGGGTTCAGTTCCCCTAGAGGAGGTAGAATTCTGGCCCAGCAAGGCATCATATCCGGACTGCTATGTCCGGCTGAGAAAAGAACCAGCTTCAAAGGAGGAGACAGAGCCGAAGGAGGTCATTATTATGGACCACGCTAAGGCTCAAGCCCTACTTTCATCCTCGATGAAAGAGAGGGGCTTCTCTAATTCGAAGGTAGCTGCATTGAGCAAGAAGCTCCCTTCTTTTGTGTCCTCCCCTGATAGAGCCTTCCCCTTTTTACAGAAAGGGTTTGCGGCTGTCCTAAAGGCAGTCGAGGCCGGCAAGCCTTGCCCCTCCCTGGAGGAGTGTAAACCCTTGTCGCTGGCTCTGCCTATGGACCACAAAGACTGGAAGGATGTCCATCTGACATTCTCAGTGGGAAAGTTGGAGGCTGATATTGCCGGACGGCAATTCGGCGAGGACCTCCCCAAGCTGTCCGAATCTCTTTTACGAAGAGAGTTCGAGACAAAAGAAAGACTGGCTGCCTCAATGTCTCATCAGACTACTCTTGAGACGATGGCAAGTGACCCTAAGGTCCATGAAATGTTCATGGTAGTGGCTAAGTCTCACCTAGCCACAGTGACGAAGGACCTTTATGGCTTCGTCAAAGCAAGGAGAGCTTGCAGGGAGTTCGTGTTCACCGGGGCTTCGGTGAGACACGAGCCAAGGAAGTTAATCTCCTCCAACATTTGGGGAAAAGACCTTTTCCCTACCGATGTGGTCAAAGAGGTTGTTGATAAGGCCGCCGTGGAGAATAGAAACCTTCTCCAGAAGTGGGGCCTGGCTATCAAAAGAAAATCTTCCCCGGATGAGGGTCCTCAACCAAAGAGGAAGAATATGAGGACTAGGCTACCGTCTCGGCCAGCCAAGCCTTATAGACAGCAACAGCAACTGCAATTGCCTTTTCCTCCAGTGCCCCAGATGGTGCCACAAACCCCGACTACTTTTCAGTGGGTACCTCAGGCTGTGCCAGGTCAGTCAACCACATTCACCCCAACGTTCGAAGGACAGTCTTCTTCCTTTCGTGCAAAACCTAGAGGAGCAGCCAGAGGCTCGTCTAGGCGCCCCTCAAGGGGAAGGGGATTCAGAGGTGGTCGTGGTCAGGGAGGCAAGACCTCAGGACGGCAGTCCAAGTGAAACGATACTGGTAGGAGGGAGACTGATGAAATTTTGGGATCGCTGGACCTTCGATCCCTGGGCCCAAAGCCTACTCAAGAATGGACTAGGTTGGAGCTGGTACAGCACTCCACCCCCGTGCCTTCGGTTTTTCCAACACTCCACCCCCATTTTGGAGGAGTACGTTCAAGAACTGTTGGAGAAAAATGTAATCCGAAAGGTGAAGTCCATCAAATTCCAAGGGAGGCTGTTTTGTGTTCCCAAGAAAGACTCGGAAAAGCTCAGAGTCATTCTGGACTTGTCGCCACTCAACAAGTTCATAGGGAATTGCAAATTCAAGATGCTAACACTGCAACACATAAGGACCTTACTGCCCAAGAGGGCATACTCAGTCTCTATAGACTTGTCAGACGCCTATTGGCACATTCCAATCAGCCGTCGACTCTCCCCCTACCTAGGGTTCAGGCTACAACGGAGACTGTACGCCTTCAGAGCCATGCCATTCGGGCTAAACATAGCCCCAAGGATTTTCACGAAGCTTGCGAGCGCAGCTCTCAAACAATTACGCCTAAAAGGAATTCAGGTAGTAGCCTACCTGGACGACTGGCTGGTGTGGGCAGCATCCGAGACCGAATGATTGCAAGCTTCCAGGCAGGTGATCCAGTTCCTAGAGTACCTAGGCTTCAAGATCAACAGAAAAAAGTCTCGACTTTCTCCATCCCAAAAGTTCCAGTGGCTGGGAATCCACTGGGACCTTTTGTCACACAGTTTCTCCATCCCGATGAAGAAAAGGAAGGAGATAGCAGGCTCTGTCAAGAGACTTCTAGATTCCGAAAGGATATCAAGACGCGAACAGGAGAGGGTACTAGGCTCTCTCCAGTTTGCTTCAGTGACAGACCCAGTGCTAAGAGCACAGCTAAAGGATGCAACCGGAGTTTGGAGAAGGTATGCATCAAACGCGCGAAGAGACCTGAGAAGACCAGTGCCGCCTCGGCTACGTACTCTTCTCAGACCTTGGTCCCAAGCCAGACATCTAAAGAAGTCTGTTCTTCTTCAGCCACCTCCCCCGTCGATGACGATTCATTCAGACGCCTCAAAGGAGGGATGGGGAGGTCACTCTCATCGGAAAAAAGTCCAGGGGACTTGGTCCAAGCTATTCAGGACCTTTCATATAAACTTTCTAGAAGCTATGGCAGTGCTCCTTACCTTAAAGAAAGTCTCCCCGCGTCACTCGATCCACATAAGATTGGTGACGGACAGCGAGGTGGTTGTGAGATGCTTGAATCGACAAGGGTCGAGGTCACCACCTCTCAACCAAGTGATGTTAGCCATTTTCCGATTGGCGGAGAAGAAGAAGTGGTACCTGTCGGCAGTTCACCTTCAAGGAGTCCGCAATGTGACAGCGGACGCTCTATCCAGGTTCACACCGATAGAGTCGGAATGGTCCTTAGATGCAGGATCATTTTCCTTCATTCTGAATCAAGTCCCTGAACTGCAAATAGACCTCTTTGCGACGAAAGACAACAAGAAGTTGCCCCTGTACGTGTCCCCGTACGAGGACCCCTTAGCGGAAGCAGTGGACGCAATGTCCCTCGACTGGAACAGATGGTCCAGGATTTATCTGTTCCCTCCTCACAACCTTCTGTTGAGGGTCCTCAACAAACTGAGATCCTTCAAGGGGGTAGCGGCAATAGTGGCCCACAAGTGGCCGAACAGTATGTGGTTCCCCTTGGCGTTGGAACTACAGATGAAGTTCGTGCCGCTACCACATCCAGTTCTGACCCAGCGAGTCCAGAAGTCGACTGTCTGCGCTTCATTACAGAAAACCCGGACCCTGCAGCTCATGATTTTCTCGCCCTCGCGGTGAGAAAGCGTTTCGGGATTTCGAAAGCCAGCATAGACTTCCTAGAGGAATATAAGTGCAAATCGACTAGAAGGCAATATGAGTCATCTTGGAGAAAATGGGTGGCCTTTGTAAAGGCAAAGAATCCGCAGGAGATCTCAACAGACTTCTGCTTATCTTTCTTCATCCACCTCCATGGCCAAGGGTTGGCAGCTAACACGATTTCAGTGTGTAAATCTGCTTTGATGAGACCCATTTTATTTGCCTTCCAGATCGACCTAGGTAACGAGATCTTTAATAAAGTTCCGAAAGCCTGTGCTAGGCTCAGACCTTCAGCACCTCCAAAGCCCATCTCATGGTCTTTAGACAAAGTTCTTCATTTCGCCTCCCTGTTGAGCAATGAAGAATGTGCGTTAAAGGATTTGACGCAAAAAGTTATTTTCCTATTTGCACTCGCGTCCGGGGCCAGGGTTAGTGAGATCGTAGCCCTCTCGAGAGAGGCAGGTCGTGTTCAGTTCCTGGATGGGGGGGAGCTGAACCTGTTTCCGGATCCTACGTTTCTTGCCAAGAATGAGTTACCCACCAACAGGTGGGGTCCCTGGAGAATCTGCCCTCTGAAAGAAGATGCATCTCTATGTCCAGTAGAATGCCTAAAGGTCTATCTTCATAGAACTTCAGACTTCAAGGGTGGTCAACTATTCAGGGGAGAAACATCAGGCTCAAATTTATCTCTGAATCAACTCAGAGCGAAAATCACATATTTTATTCGCAGAGCGGATCCTGACAGTACACCCGCAGGTCACGATCCGAGGAAAGTTGCCTCATCCCTAAATTTCTTTAATTGTATGGATTTTGAACATCTCCGTTCATACACGGGCTGGAAGTCTTCCAGGGTGTTCTTTCGCCACTATGCGAAGCAAGTAGAGGAACTTAAGAGATCTGTGGTAGCAGTGGGTCGTGTAGTTAACCCTACTGTTTAACTCTGCGAGGAACAGTGGTCTTAATTGGGACGATTAAGTCCAGGGTGAGTGTGTAGGTACATACTGTACTACAAACTAAATGAGGGCACCAAGTGCCCATATAGACTGTTCCTTCTTTCAAAGGTGAACCTAGCATAAGTTCAGACATGTGTGCCAAGCGTTTCTAACGCTAATGTGATTGATTTGTAATACAGACTTTTATGACTTGATACCTTGGTATCTTATTAAAGTGGTGTTTAATGGTTTTTCTTTCAGATAAACAAGTTCTGTTTACTATCATACTTATGCTTAAAGTTTTGGGTTATCCTCTTTTATATAAATATATATATTTGTTGTTAACCTGTCTGTTTATTATCTGTCAATAAACTTGTTCTTGAGAACCTTGCGTCTCTTTCACCTGTGTCAATTTATTGGTATAATTGAGCATTTTAATTCTATGTATCTTATCTTGGATAATTCTGTTAGAATTGTTCTGTTATGCAAGCTATGTTGCATTGGTTTATGTAGTCCCCTAATGGGAGGACTCCGTCCCATAAAGGGACGAGGGCGGTTTTATTAGTTTCTTCCTATGCGGATATAAACCTTTGTCCAATACAAGTATTGTGCGGATTACTGGTCAATATATTGACGCAGTGGTTCTATACAAACTATGCTTTACTTAATATAGGGCGAGACCACTATATTAGCTTGCCTGGTATTCATACATAGATATATGTACTCTTCGAGACTTTCCAGAGTCTAGTAGGACTCTTCCCTGTAGGGGGCAGGAAGCTCTAACATAGTTTATAGTTAGTTGAAAAGATGTATAACGGTAACATCTTAGGTCTCTAGGTCTAGTCGACCAGGAATAAATTACCTCCGGGGAGTACGGCACGTTCTGAGAATCCACAGATACAGTAATGCTCTGGTACACTTCCA
>NC_090734.1:77016550-77046550 GCF_036898095.1 Palaemon carinicauda
AAACAACCCTGTAAACTACAGTTCACGTCGAAATCATTTGTAAATATTTAGTTACTTATTACTAATTGCTTCTTCATATTAAAATGAGAGCTTCATTTGCCCTCATTATTTTATCATTTGCAAACAGTTACTTCGATACTATTTTCCCCTGTTCAACAAAAAACGCTTTTACTCATATTCATTCGACATTCAGTCTTAAACTTTTCATAGTACTTTTGAATCATGAGTTTTTCCTTTATTACATAAATTATTCTTTGCCACTTTTGTTTAATCTTTGTACTTATTAATGGACCAGTTGTTAAATAAATCAATTTGATTGCTTTCCTTTAAGTATAAACACTTTTTTACTTCTTTCAACACTTCTCATATCATTATATCAAAAGAAATCTTTACCTTCCACTTCTCTTAAATGGACAACCACCACAATCTTGAATGCATAGCCAGTCTTGGTGAAACGACTGACTACTGTGAAATCATAAACATTAAATACTACATATTTTCGATATCACTTTCGCCTAAAAATAACATCCACGCATTGCAAATTATGCATGGTAAGTATGATTTACTCAGTTCAAAATTTGAGCCTAAAGTATACATTTTGGTTTTATAACAGTTTTTTGTTGAAGATTCGAACCTACAGTATACATTTTGGTTTTATAACAGTTTTTTGTTGAAGATTCGAACCTACAGTATACATTTTGGTTTTATAACAGTTTTTTGTTGAAGATTCGAACCTACAGTATACATTTTGGTTTTATAACAGTTTTTTGTTGAAGATTCGAACCTACAGTATACATTTTGGTTTTATAACAGTTTTTTGTTGAAGATTCGAACCTACAGTATACATTTTGGTTTTATAACAGTTTTTTGTTGAAGATTCGAACCTACAGTATACATTTTGGTTTTATAACAGTTTTCTGATGAAGATTCGATCCTACAGTATACATTTTGGTTTTATAACAGTTTTTTGTTGAAGATTCGAACCTACAGTATACATTTTGGTTTTATAACAGTTTTTTGTTGAAGATTCGAACCTACAGTATACATTTTGGTTTTATAACAGTTTTTTGTTGAAGATTCGAACCTACAGTATACATTTTGGTTTTATAACAGTTTTTTGTTGAAGATTCGAACCTACAGTATACATTTTGGTTTTATAACAGTTTTTTGTTGAAGATTCGAACCTACAGTATACATTTTGGTTTTATAACAGTTTTTTGTTGAAGATTCGAACCTACAGTATACATTTTGGTTTTATAACAGTTTTTTGTTGAAGATTCGAACCTACAGTATACATTTTGGTTTTATAACAGTTTTCTGATGAAGATTCGATCCTACAGTATACATTTTGGTTTTATAACAGTTTTTTGTTGAAGATTCGAACCTACAGTATACATTTTGGTTTTATAACAGTTTTTTGTTGAAGATTCGAACCTACAGTATACATTTTGGTTTTATAACAGTTTTTTGTTGAAGATTCGAACCTACAGTATACATTTTGGTTTTATAACAGTTTTTTGTTGAAGATTCGAACCTACAGTATACATTTTGGTTTTATAACAGTTTTCTGATGAAGATTCGATCCTACAGTATACATTTTGGTTTTATAACAGTTTTTTGTTGAAGATTCGAACCTACAGTATACATTTTGGTTTTATAACAGTTTTCTGATGAAGATTCGATCCTACAGTATACATTTTGGTTTTATAACAGTTTTTTGTTGAAGATTCGAACCTACAGTATACATTTTGGTTTTATAACAGTTTTTTGTTGAAGATTCGAACCTACAGTATACATTTTGGTTTTATAACAGTTTTTTGTTGAAGATTCGAACCTACAGTATACATTTTGGTTTTATAACAGTTTTTTGTTGAAGATTCGAACCTACAGTATACATTTTGGTTTTATAACAGTTTTTTGTTGAAGATTCGAACCTACAGTATACATTTTGGTTTTATAACAGTTTTCTGATGAAGATTCGATCCTACAGTATACATTTTGGTTTTATAACAGTTTTTTGTTAGGGATTCGAACCTACAGTATTCGTTTGGGTTTTATTACAGTTTTTGTCTATTTTTTTTATTTATGGCAATCATGAGTCATTGATTAATACGGAATTGAATTTACCTTGGAAATAAGCCATACTCTTTTGTTTATAATCCTTCATCAATTTCTTGAAGATTTCTTCTAGCGTGCTAACTGGCCGCTGTGCTTGAACTTTTTATTCTGCTATTTTTGCGTTGGCTTTCCACCCTTTTCAGAAAAGACGTAGTTTTAAGTTCTGATCGAATGAAATATCTACAAACACTCTACCATTTTCAACCCATATTAAGATTATTATTGTCTCAGTTGGATTCCGAAGGATATTCCTTGGGGAAATCTAAATGGTAAAGACTTCATACTTTAGACCGCTCGTCATTATACCTTGTGAAAGGAGGGGGGGGGGGGGGGGCGTCGGTGTAATGCAAGGTATTTATTCTAAGTAATAATTTATGATTTTAAATACCACATTCCTTCTACAGATTTGGGCAATCCCGTACTCCCACAACTGAAAAAAAAATATCAACGGAATTTGTGTCTGTAACCAAAATATAGGGCTCATATATTCAAATATTAAAGTAGAAAATTTGAAACTCCAATCTGATTGTCGGTCTCCCATAAAACGATAATTCAAAGCTGCTTAGAATTGAAAAAAAGAAATGGGATTGGTATAAAAGGAACTCGACCATTAGCTAATCTGCACCAAACTTGAAAATACACATCGGTTCAGTTGCTGATAAAATGAATTATCGAAGACCGATGTGAAACCTCAGCTCTAGATGTAGTTGGTTTTAGTTTGTGTTTTATAGAGCGCTTTGAATTTTAATCATTTCCATACTGCCTGCTATGAAATAAGTAGGTGTTTAGAATTCAGTTTTATCGAATAACTCGTTTACTCTAACCTTATCTATCAAAAAGCCTTTTTTTTTTTCTTTTTTTTTTTATTTCATACTCTACTTATGTTTTACGAGGGACATCTCTGAATTAATTGAATATTACATGTATAATATTTACACATACCCACACGAGTGCGCGTACACGCACACACAGACACAAACACACACACACACAAATATATATATATATATATATATATATATATATATATATATATATATATATATATATATATATATATATATATATATATACATACATATATATATATATATATATACAAATATATATATATATATATATATATATATATATATATATATATATATATATATATATATATATATATATTTATATATATGTGTGTGTGTGTGTGTGTATATACTATACAAATAATGAAAGAAATTAAGGTATTGGTATATGTTTTTGTATCGGAATCTACGTCAAAAGTAAATGTGTCAATCACAGTAGTTATGCTTTCTTCACTGCAATTACCTAAATCTTGGTTTCTTTCACCATTTACAATCAACACGCCTCTTTTGCGTAGCAGGGAATGGATTGTAATCTCTTGGTTCTATACCAAAAGTTATGGACACATCCAGTGACAGCTAAGGAGACATTTTTTTTTTATAGATTGAAGATATCGTGTAATTATTGTACATGTAGCAGGAGGAATGTCATAATGCAGATTTGGATCATCACCCACAACGGTATCTCTGAATATGTTTACATTTTTGTAATTGACACTTTCTGCCAACTCATTTGACATTAGGTGATAACAAATCATATTTAGTTTATAGTTATCGAGTTATCTACAAAGATTTCTTTGAAAACGATGATCAAATTTACCAGGTTCAAAAGTATGATATCTTAGAATTCTATGATGACAAAAAATCTTGTGCTGTTGCGCTCTTGTGCTGTTTTAGTTTTTAATTAAAAAATCACAACAAAAGCATAAACGGGTCAATTACGATTAAGAGGCGTTCGCAACCCCTTTATGTTCCTGAGAATTTTGATAACAGGTCTATTGTATTCATCAGAATCAACGCCGTGAAGGTCCACAAAGAATCAGAATCACGATGACGATATCTGCTAGACAGTGACTGTACATAAAGGACGGCATTATAATGAAATTTATAATAAGGTTAATCGGATGTGAATGAATTTTCATTTTGCATTTACATCACCCTTAATGATACGATTTAGTTTTCTCAACGATGTTTAAAAAACACCTTAATGATTTATATACAATTTTACAATAGAACATACGCCTTTTCTTTTCTTACATAGCGGTGATACCTAGATAAAAATTTTTGTTTGAAAGACCCAGGAACCACTAACATAGGAATTGTTTCCATGTTTCCTCTTGTATGTCTACTTATTTTTGTACATAACAATTAAAATCAAGAGTTACTTAATAAAGTTTAAAACATGAATGGTTTCTAATATATTATTCTGTTCTCCATGAGCCATTCTCTTGTTGCAATACAATGTATATCATTAGTATTATACTAGTTCAAGGTCCTGCACATAGAACATTAACATAAAAAAAAAAACGTAAATGATTGTCAACACCGGGGATGGAATTATATGAGAAAGAATCCATGATTTTATTTATTTTCCAAAATACACATTTAATCTCCACCATAAAAATTTGGGTTATCAAATGCCATCTAGTCCTCTGTGGTTTAAAATCAAAACCTTTGAACCAAAAGGTTAGGGGTTTTGGGTCAGTCAATATGATTAATATGTAACCATAAATGATTAATTCGAAGTGACCTAAACTATTTACAATGGCTAGGACTTCCCTATCTATTATTGCTATTTTTTTCTCATTAGGAAAGATGAATTTCATTTTCTTGTTTAGAATGCTATAGGATGACTCTTATCATCCTTCTACTGTTACAACCCCCCAAACTTTGGCTAAATAAAATTTCCTAGCAAAATCGGGGAATAATATGATTGTTGATTTGATAGGGATATTTTTCAAAATGTGAAAATCAATATCCCAAACAATATTAATACATATAATTTTTCTTTGTCAAATCAGTTATAGGTGCTTTAATAACTGAATCATTATACGCAAACGTTGTGTAGTACTTAGACATCTTTAAAAACTGTTGACCAAGCAAAGGGCTGAAAATTTGCAATGACTTGAAATTTATCATGAACTATATTCAATTAATCTTTAGAAACAACGTATTCTAGATAAACTATATCATTTAAGAAACCTATGTAACACTAATTCGAGTTTACATAAGTGTTCAGCCAAGGAATCTGGACGAATGATTAAATCCTCCATTTCAGCAAACAGAATGTCACCTATCATATCACCAAAAACTATATCAATTATTCTCATGTATATAACAGGTGCACATCATATACAAAATGGCATAAGCACAAATTCGAAATGCTGTATATTCGGTTAACTCAGCTGCCTTTCTCTGCTTCAAGAGGAATTTGATGGAAAGCATTAAAGATGTCATCAATAATAGCACAGGGAATCTATCATGAACTGATTCTTCACCAAGTTTACGGAAAACTATATAAATGGCCACGTTTCATCTTGCTTTTGAATACATAACAATGGAAATTTGAAGAGATTGGTCGAGCATTTTATCCTGTTTTCCTTCAACAACTTGTTCATAGCATTGTTAATTTTCTCCTGAAATTTAACTGGTAATCGATATGAAAGGGCATATGTAATCCTATCAGGGTCCTTTTGTCCGATCTGATTTTCGGTTACAGAGGTTTTCCAATCATTCCCACCCGGCGTAGAAAAAACATCTTAAAAAGATGTTAGCAAAGGAGGAAACACCTTGCTAGCATTTATGTAAGAGATATCCTTAGCTAATTCATCACTAATAAATTTGGTCACAGATACGTCAGTGATCTCTTTTAGTTGTATTATTTACTTAAACATTAAAATTATATGTGAATAAAATTCAATATCAATTAAACTAACTCCCTTCTAAAGCATTAAATTACTATTCAAAATATTATAATCTCTTATAGTGTCCCTATTATTAGATATTGCATATAATGCTTCAGTAGTTACATAAAGACCTTGAATTCTTATAGTTTCAGGTAGAACTGAAAATTCCTGAGCTGATTGGACAAATTTCATACGTGTATTATACATAGCTGAAGAATTTGGATTAATTTCATTATCTAGTTTAATTTACACTTTATTTGACTACATTAAGTATGTCTGACGTCGACCAAACGCTGGTTGGTTGTTCTGTGCACTTTGATTCTTTGAACAGGCTGACATCGTCTCTCTTTATAGTTTATAAATGAAAGACCTATTTAAATGGTGTAACTGTTCTCGAATTATTTCCTGTTAATCGTTTATTACTTCTCTCGTAGTGTATTTATTTCTTTATTTCCTTTCCTCACTGACATATTTGTCCCTGTTGGAGTCCTAGGGTTTGTATCATCCTGCTTTCCAACTAGGGATGTAGCTTATCTCCTAATAATAATAATAATAATAATAATAATAATAATAATAATAATAATAATAATAATAATAATAATAATAAAATATCGTGATTATCATTTTATGCATTTAATAAATATTCCTTCTTTTAATCATACTCTTTTTGCAGGAGTTATAATTGTTATTTAGTGCCACAGAATTATATCTTCAAAGTACTATAAGTCTTATACTAACTTTATTAAGTACAATGAAATAATCAAATAAGTACAATTTTATCTATTGTATATTGAACATCAACATAACCTGCACTGTATATCAAATGGTGTGTTTCCCATACCTACTAATTTAGTACTGGAATTATCTATTAATAATTGTCTAAAATATAATGGATGCGTTTGCGCATCCATTACATTACCTTCTTGATAACTGGTCTATCTTTAATATTCTAATGAATAAAAGGAACTGAAGAGGAAAGGGACTCTATACAAGATGCGAGTCATTCAATATTAGCATGAACTTCGTCATTACTTCTTCAATAATAATACAATCACCGATAAAAATAAAAGTGTTTCTGTAAATTCTGATCAGAAAAATTAGCAATAACTTTGAAAACTAAGTTTACATATTGATTGTTTGCCTCTGTTGTCTGAGAAATTCATCAAGATAGTAGAAGCTGCTTTTTCTAACTGGTTTTGTTTGATGATTTATGAAATCTTTCTTAATTTCTTCTGTGAAGAGTATTACTATTACTGTTATTATTGGCATTACTGGCATCAGAACCCGTTCTATTATTTTAGTTTTTTGTGTTAAAGTTAATTGAAATATTATTCTGTATAATTTTACAATTATAATAAGAGTAAGTAGTGCTATCATGAATGCTACAGTACCGAGTACACTCTGCATGTACGCGATTTGAATTACCAGAATTATAACATTCAACATTATTTACAAATTTTGTCTGCACTGTCACTGCATGTCGGTGTGTGTCGGGCTACGTATCATGTTTCCAATCCAATTGAGATACTACTGCTAGAGAGCTATTGGGTCCATTGACTGGCCAGACAGTACTGCAATGTTTCCCTCTCTGGTCACTGCTCATTTTTCCTTTGACTACACATTCACCGAGTAGCCTGGCTATTCTTTCCATAGGTTCCTCTGTACTCATACACCTGACAACACGGAGATTAACAAACCATTCTCTTTCGCCGAAGGGGTTAACTACTACACTATAATTGTTCAATAGCTACTTTCCTCATGTTAAGGGTAGAAGAGACTCTTTGGGTATGGAAAACCGCTCTTCTATGAGAAGGACACTTAAAAAATAATCATTGTTCCTAGAATTTGGTAGTGCCATAGCCTCTGTACCATGGTCTTCCACGGCCTTGGGGGCGAGATCTCTTGTTTGAGAGTACACTCTGGCACACAAGTCTATCTTATTTCTCTTTCTTTTGTTTTTTAAGTTCTTATAGATTCTTTATGAAAGATCTATTTTAATGGTGTTACCGTCCTTGAAATACTTTAATTGTTTATTACATCTCTAGTAATTTGTTTATTTCTTTGTTTCCTTTCTTCACTGGGCTATTTTTCCTTGTTGGAGCCCCTGGCATTATAGCATCCGGTATTTCCAATTAGTAATGTAGTTTAGCTAATAATAATAATAATAATAATAATAATAATAATAATAATAATAATAATAATAATAACAATAATAATAATAATGATAATAATTCACATACCTCCGTGTTATGTTTATTGACCCGATCAATGACTGTTATTTCAAATGACGCTTCATCTAACTTTGTATAAGACAAAAATGACTAAACTATCTGTCAATAGTGTTTTCATTATAATATTTATGTTAGCTTATCTAAATTAATATCGCCTCTATCAGTCCAAAACGAAGCCATAAGCTTAATTGACAATTCACACAGCTTATCACTAATTCGAGGTGTGGCGTTTATTAACAAATGGTCTTTCATATGTATCAACTTTCAAACTGATCGAAGCCTATAAGACGAATATTTGACTTAAAAGTATGCCAGGTAACGCAAAAACGAAATTTAAATGGACGGCACCATTGAGCTAAGAATTTTAATAATCTTAATAAGAATGATGATTTTGATAATTTAAATAATAATGATAATTTGGATAATGATTTTAATGATATTAATAAAAGTAATAATTCTAATAGTAATAATAATTTTACATCGACCTATGTTCCCTTTATCATAGTCTTAAAAAGACGGCTTCCTGCAATTGAAACCGGGTAATTATATCAATCTTAATAATTTGAATAGTAATAATGATTTTAAGTTTTAATAATGATAATCATTTTGATATTCTTAATATTAATAATGATTTTAATAATTTAAATATTAATGATTTAAATAATTTTGATTTCTATATTCTTGTTTATTATGCTATATGAGCATCTAACAAAGTATTCCTTTATTTCAACCCCTGAGTCAGCTAATTTTTAACTAACCGTTAAAATTTAATTATTCCCGACCTAGCATCAACTAAAGCCATTACGTTAGGCTGTTGGTTCTTCTTCCTTCCTTGTCTATCAAAATAAAGATTCCAATAGTCAAAATAAAGATTCCAATAGCATAAATAAGCGAAAAGAAAACTAGTATAAACAGAAGTGTATCCGATTTAAAAAAAAATCAACTGAAACAGTTTCAGACAATCATGTACTACTTTACTGCTAGTCTTCCAACCGCCCCATCCACCCCCCCCCCTCTCTCTCACTCTCTCTTCTCTCTCTCTCTCTCTCTCTCTCTCTCTCTCTCTCTCTCTCTCTCTCTCTCTCTCTCTCTCTCTCTCTCAAAGAAACACAAATTTGATCAAATAATGACACTGACGCTGCTAGTGGATACTGAAAACTTGATAACACACCTACTTAAAAGTTTCAATGTACTAATAGACATCGAATTCTTAAACGTCGATGTAGATGATGTAACAAGAATTTTTAACTTTATCTTTTCACTTCATTTTTCTTTAAAGATTCTCGAGCAACTTCAGCATCTATTCTATCTTATTTCTCTTCCCCTTGTTTTGTTAAAAGTTTTATAGTTTATATAGAAAATTTATTTTAATGTTACAAATCCTAAAATATTTAATTTTTTCCTTGTTTCCTTTCCTCATAGGACTATTTTCCCTCTTGGAGCCCCTGGGCTTATAGCATCCTGCTTTTCCAACTAGGGTTGTAGCGTAGTAAGTTTATAATAATAATAATAATACTCGATCTGTCGTCGTCAAATGTTTACGTTCGTACACGTTTCAAACCTTTAAAGTCGTCGTCGGATATTTTTGCAGCTTCTAATGTTTTTGTTGGTTCCTCACCAATAATATAACTATATTGCCATTAATTGACCCATGTTTATGATGCATAAAATTTTGCTCATCGACGAGCTTGGCATTGCTGCCTTCACTTATAATGCTAAATACCATTATAGGCTGAAGCTGGTAGAAATACTAAATAGTTTAAATTCTTTAAAATTCTTAACTCAAACTAATATACAATTTTGAAGCGATAAGCAGAAAGTAAATGTGTGAAAGTCAGTAGTTATTTACTCATCAAATGTGTAAATGATTTAGTTATCAATAGTGGTTTGAAGATAGACAGTTAACAAAGCAATTATTAACGCGAACAAAAATTTTAAATAATAAATAGATGGTAAAAGTCAGTAATAGAGCAAATTCCTTCTTCCGGTGGTAATTTTACTAAAAAGGCAATTTTCCGTATGGAAATGTTCACATTGGTAATGATCCCAGTGATAATTGCCCCAGTGGCAATTGACCGCACCCATTGACAGAAACATCTTACAACTTCAACAGTACACAAAGTCCTACACGAAAACGTGTGATTGCACGAAGCAAAGTGTAACTTATATAGGCACTCAAGCTCTTCAAAGAGGCATTAAATACTGCATATGACATGACCTTCTGTTTCAATATGTTGCACTACGACTAAACATTCAGCCAATCATCATTTTCCAGCATGATGATACACCACCAAATTGGCGACTGTATGTTCGTCAGTCCATAAATCTGACATTTCCAAACCGGTGGGTTGGAAAGGATGGTCCGATTACCTAGTTATCTAATTCGTCGGATATCACTCCCCTGGACTCTTTTCTATGCGATACATCACTGATCTTAAGAAAAATATTACTGATATTATTAACACCATTAAGGGGGCGCTCTAACGAACATGGCAAGAAATTGAGTTCTATGCTTCATGTGCTCCGTATAATGGTGCCCATACAAAGATGTATTAAATAAGGTAAAGAAACTTCAATATCTACTCTTCCTTTATCAATAATCGTCACATATTTATTTTTTAGCTGCTTTCAAACTGTAATGAGATTTCATGGATAACCCATCTATCTATACACACAGACACGCAAACAACGCATATATATATATATATATATATATATATATATATATATATATATATATATATATATATATATATATAATGTGTATATATATATATATATATATATATATATATATATATATATAATGTGTATATATATATATATATATATATATATATATATATATATATATATATATATATATATATATGTATAAGCAGCAGAAGTTACATGTTCTTCCACTTGCGTCCGTTCATGGTTTTTCTATGCCCTTTTATACCAACAAATTTTCTCAGTTCGTTAATCCATTATCTTTCCCTCCTTTCCCTGCAATGTTTTGCAATTTCTAGGGACTCATTCTGTTATTCTTAAAGTCCATCTATTTATTATCTGTCATTCTCATTATATGTTCTGCCCATGACCATTTATTTTTCTTACATGTTAGAATATTCTCTACTTTAGTTTGCTTTCGTATCCATGTTGCTCGTTTTCTTTGTCTCTTAGTGTTATTTCCATCATTGTATTCTAAGACTTTAGTAAGGCCCCAAATACTTTACTTTTTTATAAAAAGTGGTATTTTACATTTCATAATCTGATTTTGTTTACCAAAAGCTCTCTTCATCTCATGCTTATCCTTTTGATTTCGGTCTCTTGCCATGGGGTAACATTTACTGTCTGTCCTACATACATATATTTATTAGCTATCTCTAGAGCATCGTCTATAACCCATATTTGGTGTTTTTTATTGACCATTATCTTATTATTACTTATATCAATACTCAGTCCTACATTTCTGCTTTCTCTATTCAAATCTTCTATAATCTTTTGCAATTCTTCCCATGATTCACAAAACAGAATTAGGAGAATCGTTGTGCATTTCTCAACAAAACACGGTTGTTCCTATCTAATATAACACTTGCCGATACTGTAGTGTATATTACTGTGATACACTATATGTACAGTATTATCATACTATGTCATATGGTTTAACAACTGATTTAATAATAGTTGGAGAAGAGTTTATATTAGTAAAACTCGCTGAATTTTACACAAAATACCTTCACGAATATTCTATATATACAGCTTTGGAAAACTTTATTACTATACTAATTCACAACAAAAGGAAATATGGAAAAACTGAAAAATTCTCGTGCAATAAGTTTACGCTCAGTAATATATCAAATATTCACCAAGCTCATATTCGGCCAATTAGATAGACAGTTAGAATTTAATTAACAAAGAGAGCAGGTAGGATTTAGAATGGATATTCAACAATCGACCATATCCATGTAATTAACTAGCCAATGTAAAAATCAACAGAATATGACAAACCACGAAGTATGGCATTTATAGAATATGAGAAAGCTTTAGATTCTGTCAAAACTTCAGTGGTAATAAAACACATTCAAAGACAAGGAATTGATGAATCTTATGTTAGAACACGTGAAGATATCTATATGGGATGTATAGCAATTTTAAAACTCTATAAAAATAGAGAGATTTCAACAGAAAAAGAAGTCTGACCCCATCTCTCCTAAGTTATTCACTGAATGCTTAGAAGAAGTTTATGAAAGTTTAGGTTAGGGAAATATAGGACTTAACATTTATGGGGAATACCTTAACAACTTAAGATTTGTATTTGGCATATATATATATATATATATATATATATATATATATATATATATATATAACGGATTTTGAGCGAAGCGAAAAATCTATTTTTGGGTGAGGTAGCCATGTCGTCCTGATGGAAGTTCCTAATAGGTAGCTTTCTAGGGTATATTTGACTACAGTGATATTCCCAGAGAATTTTAACTTAAGGTATCCAGAATTCTAACTCCTGGAGCGAATATCCCTAAATAATCTCACAGGGATATCGCATAATATCAGAGGACGTATTCTTGACACGTCACATAGTATCTTCACCCCGAACAGTATCAACGCTTCGAGGGGTTACAGTGACAAGAATCTGAAACGAGAATGAAAAGAGAGCCGCTCATAGGGCATCTCTCCTATTCCGTTTCCAATGTGTATCTGATGAAGGAAGTAGCGCCCTCTTTCTTCCTTGTAGCGATATACGAGGTGTTACAGATACTGTATTATAGGGAGGGGTCAATAAGCCTTTTTACAATAAAAGGAAGGGCTGGTCCATCAGGACGACATGGCTACCTCACCCAAAAATAGAGTTTTTTGGGCTCAGGCCATGTCGTCCTGATGGAAGTTTATCAGAGCATTACTGTATCTGTGGATTCTCAATCAGTGCCGTACTCTCAAGAAAGTATTTTCCTGGTCCGTCTAGACCTAGAGACCTATGATGTTACCGTCATACATCATTTCATCTAAGCATGAACTATGTTAGTGCTTCCTGCCCCCTACAGGGAAGAGTCGTACTAGACTCTGGAAACAGTCTCGAGGAGTACATAATAATTATGGATGACAAAATGACAAGCTTGTATAGCGGTCTCGCCTTATACAATATAAAGCAAAGTTTTTATAAGAGTCACCAATGTCAGTATGAATTTGTGACACCTTCCCCAATGTGACTACTCTTATAAACTATTCGATAATGGTTGTATCCGCATAGGAAAAAATTTTGCCTCTTTGCCACTATCCCGTTAGGGTACCATGTCAACCCTTCCAAGGAAGGGTTAGAGTGAGTGGACTTTTGCTTGAATCAGGGAACAGTCTTAAAAGACATACCGTGATAAAAATATCCATATTTTAATCTTAATGCTCAGTACATTTCTAATAGAATGAGTGTGGGTGAATAAAACGCAGGGTTCACTATGAACTAGTTTATTAAGATCTAATAAACGTACATATCAGATCAACATTTATAAAATTTATAAAACGTGGATGATATGCGTCAAAGCATAAAGAAAATCAGTCAACAGAAAATATTGTTTCGTCTACTAGGAAACAGATTTGCCACTTCAATTAAATTATTAATAATAATGAAATAGTCTGTATACTGTTAATTTACACTAGCGTAAAAAACGCTTGGCACAAGTGTCCGCATTATGCTATAGTTCACCGACGACAATGGAACAGTTCGTAAGGACACTTTCGTGGCCTATCGCTCAGTGTGTAGTAACATACAGTGACTACACACGCACCCTCTTAATTAATCGTCTCAAATTAATTACACTGTTCCTCGCAGATTTAAAACAGAAGTTTAAAGAATTCTACCTGCTGCTACCACAGAATTCTCAAGTTGCTCCCCTAGCTTCGCATAGTGCGTAAAGAACACCTTGGGAGACTACCAGCCGGTGTACAAACAAGGATGTTCAAAGTCCATATAATTAAAGAAATTTTATGGAAGAGGCAACTTTCCTCGGATCATGACTAACGGGTGTACTGTCTGGATCCGTTCTGCGAATAACACGGGTGAGTTTCGCCCTTAGTTATAGAAAACTTTGAACCCAGGGTTTCTCTTCTGAACAGCTGTCCTCCCATAAAGTCTGAAGTTCTATGAAGATAGACCTTAGGCACTCCACTGGACATAGAGATGCATCTTCCTTTAGAGGGCAGATTCTCTAGGGACCCCACTTGTTGGTGGGTAGCTTGATCTTGGCAAGAAACGTTGGGTCTGGAAATAGATTCAGTTCTCCCTCCAAGAACTGGACATGGCCTTCCTCTCTAGAGAGAGCCACTATTTCACTAACTCTGGCCCCAAAAGCGAGTACAAGCAGAAATATGACTTAAAATTCAAGGCCCTCTAAGCGCATTCCTCATTGTTCATTATTTATACACAATGAAGAATCTTATCTACTGACCATGCAAAGGGTCCTTGGAGGCGCTGAAGGGCTAAGCCTAGCATGGGCCTTTGTAGTTCATTAAGAACGTCGTTAGAAAGGTCGACCTGTAAGGCATATGGTATCTGTCTTGTCAAGGCAGACTTGAACAAAAGAATTGTGTTGGCTGCTAAATCTTGCCCATGAAGGTGAATGAAGAATGATAAATAGGAATCTGTCTAGATTTCTTTTGGTTTCTTCGCCTTGACAAGGGATATCTGTTTCTTCCCTGAAGCCTCATAATGTCTTTTGGTTTCCTCCAAAAGTCTGAACTGACTTTTAACACCGAATCTTTTTCTCATCGTTAAGGAGAGGAAATCATGAGATGTAGGTTCCATGTTTTCTGTGATGAAGCGAAGACAGTCGACTTCTGTACTCGCTGAGACAGGGATGGATCCGGTAGCGGTACGAATTTTAGTCATAGTTCCTATGCCAGAGGGAACCACACGCTATTTGGCCACTTGTGGGCCACTATTGCTGCTTTCTCTTTGAAGGATTTCAGCTTATCGAGGACCTTCAAAAGGAGGTTGTGCGGAGGGAACAGATAAATACTGGACCATCTGTTCCAGTCCAGGGACATAGCGTCCACTGCCTCCGCTAGCGGATCCTTGTATGGGGACACGTAACGATCTATTTTTTTGTTGTCTTTTGTCGCCAAGAGGTCTATCTGCAGCTCTGGGACTTGACACGAGAGGAAGGAGAACGATCCTGCGTCAAGGGACCATTCTGACTCTATAGGTGTAAACCTGGAAAGAACGTCCGCAGTCATATTGCGGAACCATTGAATGTGAACTGCTGACAGGTGCCATTTCTTCCTTTCCGCCAAACGGAATATGGCCAACATCACTTGGTTGATTTGAGGTGACCTCGACCCTTGTCGATTCAGGCATCTCACTACCACCTCGCTGTCTAGAACCAGTCTTATGTGGGTCGAGTGGCGAGGAGAAACTTTCTTTTGTGTCAGATGTTGATGTGAAATGACTTGAAAAGATTGGACCAAGCTCCTTGGACTCTCATCTGATGAGAGTGACCTCCCCAGCCTTCCTTTGAAGCGTTTGTGTGGATAGTTACTGACGGGGGAGGAGGTTGAAGAAGTATTGATTTCTTCAATTGCTTGGCATTGGACCACGGCTTGAGAAGCGTTTGCAGTCGAGTCAGTAGTGGTCTTATTAGATCTCTTCGTGCGTTTGA
This sequence comes from Palaemon carinicauda, assembly GCF_036898095.1. Classification (NCBI taxonomy): domain Eukaryota; kingdom Metazoa; phylum Arthropoda; class Malacostraca; order Decapoda; family Palaemonidae; genus Palaemon; species Palaemon carinicauda. The sequence continues at coordinate 77,032,303 of NC_090734.1, forward strand.
TGCGTATTTTCTCCAGACTCCTGTTGCATCCTTAAGCTGTGCTCTTAGCACTGGATCTGTTATCGAAGCAAACTGTAGAAAGCCCAGCACTCTCTCCTGTTCGTGTCTTGATATCCGTTTGGATTTCAATAGTCTCTTGAGAGATCCTGCTATTTCTTTCCTCTTCTTACTAGGAATGGAAAGTCGATGTGACTCCAAATTCCAGTGGATTCCCAACCACTGAAATTTTTGAGCTGGAGAAAGTCGAGACTTTTTGATGTTGATCTTGAATCCCAGATGTTCCAGGAACTGGATCACTATCTTAGAAGCTTGCATGCATTCTATCCTGGATGCTGCCCACACCAGCCAGTCGTCCAAGTAGGTTACTACTTGGACCCCCTTTAGGCGTAATTGATGGACGGCTGCGTTCGCGAGCTTCGTGAAAATCCTTCGGGCTATGTTTAGCCCGAAAGGCGTGGCTCTGAAGGTGTAAAGTTTTCTATGTAACTTGAAGCCTAGGTAGGAGGAGAGGTGACGATTAATTGGAATGTGCCAATAAGCGTCAGACAAGTCTATAGAGACAGCATATGCTCTTCTGGGCAGTAGGGTCCTTATGTGCTGAAGCGTGAGCATTCTGAACTTGTAGTTCACTATGAACTTGTTGAGTGGTGACAAGTCTAGAATGACTGAGTTTTTCTGAGTCCTTCTTTGGAACACAAATCAGCCTTCCTTGGAATTTTATGGGCTTAACTCTCCGGATTACTCTTTTGTCTAAGAGTTCTCGGACATATTCTTCCAGAACGGAGGATGAGTGTTGGAAGAATTGAGGAAATTGAGGTGGAGGACTGCTCCAGCTCCAACCTAGTCCATTTTTAATTAGGCTGTGGGCCCAGGGATCGAAGGTCCAGCGATCCCTAAATAGCTGTAGTCTCCCTCCTACTGGAAGTATCTTACTTCTGCTGTTGTGGACCTAAGGCCTTGCCTCCTTGACCGCGTCCTCCCCTGTATCCCCTTCCTCTTGAAGGGCGTCTAGAAGAACCTCTGGCTGTTCCTCTAGCTCTCGAACGAAAGGAAGAAGTCTGCCTTTCGAAGGCTGGGTTAAAAACTGGCGACTGTGTCGCCACTTGTTGAGGTACCAGCTGGTACGTGGTTGGAGGTTGTGCCACTATCTGAGGCACCGCGGTCACAGGAAGTTGTTGTTGATGTTGCTGTTGGTAGGGTTTAATCAGCCGAGAGGATGGCCTAGGCCTTTTTGTCTTCCTCTTGGGTTGGGGACCCTCATCCGGAGAAGACTTTCTCTAAAGATCTAAGCCCCACTTTTTGAGAAGGTTCCTATTCTCCGTGGCGGCCTTGTCTACTACCTCTTTAACCACTTCATTGGGAAAGAGGTCTTTACCCCAAATACGAGAGGAGATCAGTTTCCTCGGTTCGTGCCTCACCGCAGCCGAGGTGAACACGAACTCTCTACAGGCTCTTCTAGCTTTAATAAAGGTATAGAGATCCTTCATAAATTGTGGCCAGATGGGTTTTGGCCACAACCATGAACATGTCCTAGTTCTTGGGGTCACTTGCCATCGTTTCTAGTGTCGTATGCAACGACATCGATGCCGCAAGTCTTTCTTTTGTCTCTTGCTCTCTACGCAAGAGAACCTTCGACAGTTTTGGAAGTGCCTCACCGAACTGGCGTTCAGCAATATCCACTTCCAGCTTCCCGACTGAGATGGTAAGGTGTACGTTCTTCCAGTCTTCTTGGTCCAAGGGCAACAGAGATAACGGCTTGCACTCCTCCAAGGAGGGGCATGGTTTCCCTGCCTCCACCGCCTTTAAGGCTGCCTTATATCCCTTTTCCAAGAAGGGAGAGGCCACAAAGGAGGGAAGCTTCTTACTCAAGGCGGGCACCTTTGAGTTAGTGAAGCCCCTCTCTTTCATCGAGCTCGCTAGTAATGTCTGAGCTTTACTATGGTCAAAAACTGTGACCTCCTTCGGCTCCGTCTCCTCCTTTGAGGCTGGCTCCTTCCTAAGACGGACATAGCAGTCCGGATAAGAATCTTTGTTGGGCCAAAATTCCACTTCTTCCAGGGGAATTGCTCCCAACTCTTCTGAGATCACGATCTTCCCGGTTGTCATTGGCATGTATTCGGCATACCTCCAAGGATTGGTATCTGAGCACAAAGGAAGATCCTTCACGCTGAGCCGCTTCTGGGGCCCACATGATGCTGCAAGTCTACGTATCTCCAGTTTCATTGCAGCTTCCTTCTCATCATTCTTCCTTTGAATTTGTTGGATTATCTCAACAATGGAAGAAAGAGTCCTTCCTAGTTCATCTGGGATAGCAGACAATGTAGAAGGAACAGGTTCCGGGTCCGGAACTGACGTAACCGACACTTTGTCGATTTCTTCCTCTTCTACTTGAGGAGCCTAGAACAGATCCTCCTCCTGACCTTCTCCTAGAAGGTCCTTCTCAGTAGAATCCGACACCTCCGACATCCTATCGTCCAATTGGATGTCTTGGAGGGTGGCCGAGACTTCAGAATCTACCGGATTCTGGGCAGTTGGTATCTCCACCTGAGGCTGGGGGATGATTGCATCAGCCGATGCTTTAGGGAAAAGGTAGGCCCTCATCTTCTCATTCGGAAGGTAGGGGCCTGAGGTGTTTTTCTGAAAACCCCTCACCCAGGATCGTAACATTTCCCTGGCAGCATCCCTTGACTCCGTCTACTTAGGGTCGTCAAAAGCCTCGGTAATCAGGTTAGAACAAACTGTACAAACCTGGGGGTCCCAATACTGGAGATCACCTCTGGAGGCTGCGCATGGTGTGTGCCTCCTGCAAAGTTGATGTCGACAGAAGTTCTTACTGCGGACATTACAGAACACACTCCCGCACTTCGGATGGTCCTCCTGTAAAGAGAAGAAAAATCCATGAGTATCAAGTGAAGGCTTTCACTTATATTGAGACATTTAGCTTATATAGAAAAGCTATAAAAGAAAGAAGGAAAGACACATACTTGTATTTCCTGTCCTGTCAATTGCAGAAACCTCCCGAGATATTAAAACTAAGGTTAATTCTATTCTAGAGTACCTTATGTAATTTCCTAAATGGAAATTTAAGGTGTAGTTCACACCTTGAGATAAAGTTTTAATATACGGGATAGAAAGAATACAGAAAGAACTTACTTTCTATATATTGTACGGTCTCAACAAAAGGCTGTACAAGATAACATTAAGTATGATGAAGAACTTTAGTGTTATCACTAGCTCTGTACAGCAGTTTCTGCTAATGCAGTGTGTACTACACTACAAATATAGCAACTACTGTACATCGCATGCTGTTGAGCCGGCTAGCACGCGCCGGTACGTGCCGGAGTGCACCTGCACGTGCTGGCGTGCACCTGCACGTGCCGGCATGCACCTGCACGTGCCGGCCAGCATCTACCCCTGTATAGTTCAAAGATATACTATCTTTAACTAATAGGCGGCAGCCCACTGATTCGCGACTGTGTGTCGGCTGGCAATGATTGCCGGCCGACGGCTGAAAACACTAATACCTGGCTGCTGGCCGCTAATCGTAGTGGCTAACAGATTAGGGCTGTGTTTCCACTGCCGGCAGGCAAAGGTAATAATACCCATGCCCGCCGACAGTAGCCAAGAGCCAGAGAACCTCCTCCTGCCCGGCTGTCGGCTGTTAAGCCGGCAGCCGGGTTAGGGGAGCAACACAATAGTCTGAGAAACCGTATGGATGTAAGGTTATAAGGCGGCATTGCCAAACGACCTTCCATCCAGAAAGAGTGAACTTATGGAAGGGGTGAATGTAGCATTCAGGCTTCCAAAGAATCCATAGCCTGCCGGGCTCTACCAGCAGACATGGAAGGGAGACCAAGGGAGGTCTGGGGTTCACTCTGCAAAGAACAAAGGGTCTCTGCCGGCCGACACGTAATGCCAGCCGGCAGAGAGCTGAGCTGGTCCTCCATCCTAACCTACACTAGGTACGGAAGTAGGACTGCGGCCAAAAGAAAATAAAAGAGAGGTGGGGAAGGGATAAGGGTTCTATAGACTTCGTTCTAGCAAGAGACACACTCAGCAGTTAAGGAAGCTCATCCTAACCTAGAGTTGTCTATTAGGGAGGAAGACTGGCAATACTTGCTATCTTCCACCTAACCAGAACAAAGTTAGGTGAAGTTATTCCGCCGGGCAACAGAGAAAACTCATTCTCCAGCCCGAGACAAAAAACACAGGATAATCTGACAGGCCAATAGAGGAAGGAATCATCTCTTACAGAATCCTTCCAACATGGACTAGGGAAGCAAAGCTTCCTGTGTCCACCCCTAACCTAGCAAAAGAGACTAATTCTATGCTAGGAAGAAGCAGACCACAGACAAGAAACTCTGATGTTCTGCCCTAACTCAAGAAACCAGTCACTCTGGTTATCAGGTCAGGACAGACATATCCTAGAATAGTTATACCTGAATTATTATACAGATAGAACCACTAGGATTAAGCCGAAGGCTTACAGAGGGAGAGAGGGATTGAACTTAGCTTCTGGAGGAGAAAAGAACATTCAGGGATGTGCGAAAGTATACTACTGTACCTAGATAACTAGACTAGGTAAGGTGAGAATCGATTACCTAACCGAAACTCCCTCGTATACAATCTTGGAAAAATCATTCAACAGAATCTTACATGTATAAAATATTTGCTTATAGCTTCAATAATATAACACTTGGAAAAAACTTATATCATGCATGAAAGTACTAGGGCCAGACGCCTAGGCTACTAAGCCTCGCGAAGGGCAAGATCGGTACCTCGACCCTTGTCGAAATCACTGAACTAAAAACTGACGGTATAATATAAGCATTCCTAGAGCAGCTAAATAGCTATATTATCAAAGCATAACAAACTGGGAACGTCGCTCTAGCTAACTAAATGACCCATAAATAGCGAGCGATAGCATCCAGGATGCCTCCGGTAGGCAACAGCTCCTTTTTATGTTGATATCACTTTTGATTTAATTCAAAACGACAAGAGCTTACATTTATACATAGTAAAGATAATACTCAACTTTCCAGAGGCAAAAGAGGCTGGAGAAGTCATCCAAATGTTGAATAAAATCCCAAATAATGAGAGAACACGAGGGAAAACACCGAGTAGTAGAGCTACACGAAAAGGAATGAAGAGGGCGCTAATGCCTTCATCAGATACACACTGGAAACGGAATAGGAGAGATGCCTTATGAGCGGCTCTCTTTTCTTTCTCGTTTCAGATTCTTGTCACTGTAACCCCTAGAAGCGTTAATACTGTTCGGGGTAAAGATAGCTATGTGATGTGTCAAGACTACGTCCTCTGATATTATGCGATATCCCTGTGAGATTATTTAGGGACATTCGCTCCAGGAGTTAGAATTCTGGATACCTTAAGGTAAAATTCTCTGGGAATATCACTGTAGTCAAATATACCCTAGAAAGCTATCTATTAGGAACTTCCATCAGGACGACATGGCCTGAGCCTGATTATATATATATTTATATATATTCAAATAAGCCATATATTTTTTTGATATATTAATGTCTGGATTCTCTTAACGACCTCGGGATCAGAGCCCCAGGCGAAATCACACAAAGACAAGAGCTTGGCTCCGGCCGGGAATCGAACCCTGGTCGGCAAGCTTATATAGACAGTGACTAACCCACTTGGCCACGAAGAAAGATAAAAGTCAATGACAATTCTACTGTACTTATACCTGTCGAATTCAGGTATTTTGTACTTAGAATTGAAATCAACCCATCTTCACCATCGTAGCTAATTGGTAGTTTGTTACTTGGCATTCAATTAATGATAAATTTTGCACATTTTTACGTGTTTTTCATATTCAAATAAGCCATATATATTTTTGATATATTAATGTCTGGATTCTCTTAACGACCTCGGGATCAGAGCCCCAGGCGAAATCACACAAAGACAAGAGCTTGGCTCCGGCCGGGAATCGAACCCTGGTCGGCAAGTTTATATAGACAGTGACTAACCCACTTGGCCACGAAGAAAGATAAAAGTCAATGACAATTCTACTGTACTTATACCTGTCGAATTCAGGTATTTTGTACTTAGAATTGAAATCAACCCATCTTCACCATCGTAGCTAATTGGTAGTTTGTTACTTGGCATTCAATTAATGATAAATTTTGCAAATTTTTACGTGTTTTTCATATTCAAATAAGCCATATATATTTTTGATATATTAATGTCTGGATTCTCTTAACGACCTCGGGATCAGAGCCCCAGGCGAAATCACACAAAGACAAGAGCTTGGCTCCGGCCGGGAATCGAACCCTGGTCGGCAAGCTTATATAGACAGTGACTAACCCACTTGGCCACGAAGAAAGATAAAAGTCAATGACAATTCTACTGTACTTATACCTGTCGAACTCAGGTATTTTGTACTTAGAATTGAAATCAACCCATCTTCACCATCGTAGCTAATTGGTAGTTTGTTACTTGGCATTCAATTAATGATAAATTTTGCACATTTTTACGTGTTTTTCATATTCAAATAAGCCATATATATTTTTGATATATTAATGTCTGGATTCTCTTAACGACCTCGGGATCAGAGCCCCAGGCGAAATCACACAAAGACAAGAGCTTGGCTCCGGCCGGGAATCGAACCCTGGTCGGCAAGCTTATATAGACAGTGACTAACCCACTTGGCCACGAAGAAAGATAAAAGTCAATGACAATTCTACTGTACTTATACCTGTCGAATTCAGGTATTTTGTACTTAGAATTGAAATCAACCCATCTTCACCATCGTAGCTAATTGGTAGTTTGTTACTTGGCATTCAATTAATGATAAATTTTGCAAATTTTTACGTGTTTTTCATATTCAAATAAGCCATATATATTTTTGATATATTAATGTCTGGATTCTCTTAACGACCTCGGGATCAGAGCCCCAGGCGAAATCACACAAAGACAAGAGCTTGGCTCCGGCCGGGAATCGAACCCTGGTCGGCAAGCTTATATAGACAGTGACTAACCCACTTGGCCACGAAGAAAGATAAAAGTCAATGACAATTCTACTGTACTTATACCTGTTGAATTCAGGTATTTTGTACTTAGAATTGAAATCAACCCATCTTCACCATCGTAGCTAATTGGTAGTTTGTTACTTGGCATTCAATTAATGATAAATTTTGCACATTTTTACGTGTTTTTCATATTCAAATAAGCCATATATATTTTTGATATATTAATGTCTGGATTCTCTTAACGACCTCGGGATCAGAGCCCCAGGCGAAATCACACAAAGACAAGAGCTTGGCTCCGGCCGGGAATCGAACCCTGGTCGGCAAGCTTATATAGACAGTGACTAACCCACTTGGTCACGAAGAAAGATAAAAGTCAATGACAATTCTACTGTACTTATACCTGTTGAATTCAGGTATTTTGTACTTAGAATTGAAATCAACCCATCTTCACCATCGTAGCTAATTGGTAGTTTGTTACTTGGCATTCAATTAATGATAAATTTTGCACATTTTTACGTGTTTTTCATATTCAAATAAGCCATATATATTTTTGATATATTATTGTCTGGATTCTCTTAACGACCTCGGGATCAGAGCCCCAGGCGAAATCACACAAAGACAAGAGCTTGGCTCCGGCCGGGAATCGAACCCTGGTCGGCAAGCTTATATAGACAGTGACTAACCCACTTGGCCACGAAGAAAGATAAAAGTCAATGACAATTCTACTGTACTTATACCTGTTGAATTCAGGTATTTTGTACTTAGAATTGAAATCAACCCATCTTCACCATCGTAGCTAATTGGTAGTTTGTTACTTGGCATTCAATTAATGATAAATTTTGCACATTTTTACGTGTTTTTTTTCATATTCAAATAGGCCATATATATTTTTGATATATTAATGTCTGGATTCTCTTAACGACCTCGGGATCAGAGCCCCAGGCGAAATCACACAAAGACAAGAGCTTGGCGCCGGCCGGGAATCGAACCCTGGTCGGCAAGCTTATATAGACAGTGACTAACCCACTTGGCCACGAAGAAAGATAAAAGTCAATGACAATTCTACTGTACTTATACCTGTCAAATTCAGGTATTTTGTACTTAGAATTGAAATCAACCCATCTTCACTATCGTAGCTAATAGTTCGATTCCCGGCCAGAGCCAAGCTCTTGTCTTTGTGTGATTTCGCCTGGGGCTCTGATCCGGGGGTCGTTAAGAGAATCCAGACATTAATATATCAAAAATATATATGGCTTATTTGAATATGAAAAAAACACGTAAAAATGTGCAAAATTTATCATTAATTGAATGCCAAGTAACAAACTACCAATTAGCTACGATAGTGAAGATGGGTTGATTTCAATTCTAAGTACAAAATACCTGAATTCGACAGGTATAAGTACAGTAGAATTGTCATTGACTTTTATCTTTCTTCGTGGCCAAGTGGGTTAGTCACTGTCTATATAAGCTTGCCGACCAGGGTTCGATTCCCTGCCGGAGCCAAGCTCTTGTCTTTGTGTGATTTCGCCTGGGGCTCTGATCCCGAGGTCGTTAAGAGAATCCAGACAATAATATATAAAAAATATATAGGGCTTATTTGAATATGAAAAACACGAATGTGCAAAATTTATCATTAATTGAATGCCAAGTAACAAACTACCAATTAGCTACGATGGTGAAGATGGGTTGATTTCAATTCTAAGTACAAAATACCTGAATTCGACAGGTATAAGTACAGTAGAATTGTCATTGACTTTTATCTTTCTTCGTGGCCAAGTGGGTTAGTCACTGTCTATATAAGCTTGCCGACCAGGGTTCGATTCCCGGCCGGAGCCAAGCTCTTGTCTTTGTGTGATTTCGCCTGGGGCTCTGATCCCGAGGTCGTTAAGAGAATCCAGACATTAATATATCAAAAATATATATGGCTTATTTGAATATGAAAAACACGTAAAAATGTGCAAAATTTATCATTAATTGAATGCCAAGTAACAAACTACCAATTAGCTACGATGGTGAAGATGGGTTGATTTCAATTCTAAGTACAAAATACCTGAATTCGACAGGTATAAGTACAGTAGAATTGTCATTGACTTTTATCTTTCTTCGTGGCCAAGTGGGTTAGTCACTGTCTATATAAACTTGCCAACCAGGGTTCGATTCCCGGCCGGAGCCAAGCTCTTGTCTTTGTGTGATTTCGCCTGGGGCTCTGATCCCGAGGTCGTTAAGAGAATCCAGACATTAATATATCAAAAATATATATGGCTTATTTGAATATGAAAAACACGTAAAAATGTGCAAAATTTATCATCAATTGAATGCCAAGTAACAAACTACCAATTAGCTACGATGGTGAAGATGGGTTGATTTCAATTCTAAGTACAAAATACCTGAATTCGACAGGTATAAGTACAGTAGAATTGTCATTGACTTTTATCTTTCTTCGTGGCCAAGTGGGTTAGTCACTGTCTATATAAGCTTGCCGACCAGGGTTTGATTCCCGGCCGGAGCCAAGCTCTTGTCTTTGTGTGATTTCGCCTGGGGCTCTGATCCCGAGGTCGTTAAGAGAATCCAGACATTAATATATCAAAAATATATATGGCTTATTTGAATATGAAAAAAACACGTAAAAATGTGCAAAATTTATCATTAATTGAATGCTAAGTAACAAACTACCAATTAGCTACGATGGTGAAGATGGGTTGATTTCAATTCTAAGTACAAAATACCTGAATTCGACAGGTATAAGTACAGTAGAATTGTCATTGACTTTTATCTTTCTTCGTGGCCAAGTGGGTTAGTCACTGTCTATATAAGCTTGCCGACCAGGGTTCGATTCCCGGCCGGAGCCAAGCTCTTGTCTTTGTGTGATTTCGCCTGGGGCTCTGATCCCGAGGTCGTTAAGAGAATCCAGACATTAATATATCAAAAATATATATGGCTTATTTGAATATGAAAAAAACACGTAAAAATGTGCAAAATTTATCATTAATTGAATGCCAAGTAACAAACTACCAATTAGCTACGATGGTGAAGATAGGTTGATTTCAATTCTAAGTACAAAATACCTGAATTCGACAGGTATAAGTACAGTAGAATTGTCATTGACTTTTATCTTTCTTCGTGGCCAAGTGGGTTAGTCACTGTCTATATAAGCTTGCCGACCAGGGTTCGATTCCCGGCCGGAGCCAAGCTCTTGTCTTTGTGTGATTTCGCCTGGGGCTCTGATCCCGAGGTCGTTAAGAGAATCCAGACATTAATATATCAAAAATATATATGGCTTATTTGAATATGAAAAACACGTAAAAATGTGCAAAATTTATCATTAATTGAATGCCAAGTAACAAACTACCAATTAGCTACGATGGTGAAGATAGGTTGATTTCAATTCTAAGTACAAAATACCTGAATTCGACAGGTATAAGTACAGTAGAATTGTCATTGACTTTTATCTTTCTTCGTGGCCAAGTGGGTTAGTCACTGTCTATATAAGCTTGCCGACCAGGGTTCGATTCCCGGCCGGAGCCAAGCTCTTGTCTTTGTGTGATTTCGCCTGGGGCTCTGATCCCGAGGTCGTTAAGAGAATCCAGACATTAATATATCAAAAATATATATGGCTTATTTGAATATGAAAAACACGTAAAAATGTGCAAAATTTATCATATATATATATATATATATAATTATGTATATATATATATATATATATATCTATAATTATATATAGATATATATATAAATATGATATATATATATATATATATATATATATATATATATATATATATATATATATATATATATATATATATATATATATATATATATATTCATATGCATATATATGTATATTTATGCATGTATAGCTATATATATATATATATATATATATATATATATATATATATATATATATATATATATATATATATATATGTGTGTGTGTGTGTGTGTGTGTGTGAATATGTGTGTGCGTTTACATGTGCATGTATGTACATATGTAATCGCAAACACACAAACACGTACACACACATTCACGCACACACACACACATATATATATATATATATATATATATATATATATATAAATTATATATACATATACATGTATATATATATATATATATATATAAATATGTATATATATATATATATATATATATATATATATATATATATATATATATATATATATATATACATATATATATATATATATATATATATATATATATATATATATATATATATATAAATATATATATATGTATATATATATATATATATATATATATATATATATATATATATATATATATACATATATATATATATATATATATATATAGTATGCATATATATTATAGTCACTAGAGGAAAAATGAAGACTTGATTGGCGTTTGTACTTTCGTCCATCAGCAACATCAACAGACTTAACAATGAGAATACATATACAAAGACATCGGATTTATATAGGAGAGGGGTATACCACAGCTGTTATTTTCTTGATAATTCCAGAAAAGTCTTTTTTAAAATAAGAGTGAAATATTGGATCAACGGAAAATGGACCAGTGCTAAGATTTAATTTTTTGGCCGTTGGTACAGAAGATTAAAAAGGATTCAACAATATTCCTTTGGGTATAGTCATTTACACAGTTTACATTACTTGTCTCTTGCCATAAAACTCCCGAAGGTGCCAAGAGATTTTTGGTCCCTAAATGGAGCTTTTTGCTGCCCTTGGAGATAAAAGGGTATAGGAAAGTCTCTCTGAATGAGTTACTGTCTTGATATGTCAATCACCATTGTCGTGTGCCTTCAGAAGATCTTCTCCGAATAGTGTGAAGGTACTATTTCCTGTAATAAATGTTCAACTGTATTTTTTGTTGGCAAATGCTAATTCCATGTTTATGTAAACACTTGGAGTGTTTAGTTGGATGATTTGATAATTCCTTTCTGGTGGCTGGGACGAAAAGTTTTCATGTGCCCGTATCTATGAGGAATTCCGTGTCAGACATCTCATCTGTGATGTAAAAGCATGTAGAGGTCTTTATTCTTTTCCTGAAAAAAAAAAGACAGAGAAAGACTCAATTCCCTGTACGAGGCAACCAGTCTGGGCGTCGATGACTGTTAGTTGGTTGGCAGTGGCCTTGCTGCATGTTTTCTGTAGCATGCATCCTAGCCTGTATTTTTGAGCCTCACTCTAATTGAAGAAACAAAGGCCCTTTTAGTTTGTCAGGCTCTATTCTCTATAGTGGCGGCTTGTCGTTCTTTGAATACTGTATTAGAGCAATGGAGGAATCTGGCCTGTTCTCTGTGTCTTTGTCACTTAAAGGTTGATGTTGTATGGTGGCCACTGCTATGGGTGGTTGAGGGGGTTTTGCCGATGTTAGGGCCAGGCGAACCTCATCTACCATTTATAGGGAATCATTGATAACATGGTGGATGTGTTTTACACTGTAACTTCAGAAGGGGGACTTCATGCAATATGTCCAGCATCACCCCATGTTAGGCGCATCTGTGTGGGGTATTGTTACTAGTCATTGGAGAGATCTGTAGATGTGTGAGGGGCGTCGATCTCCTATTGCCGTTCCTACGATGTCCAGAATTTTTCTGGTTCTGAGTGCTCAGGGCATACCGGAGTATGACCTTAGTCAGGCCGTGAGAGTTTCATATGGGGCAATGGTGTCTGGCTTGGCTATCTATTCTGCGATTTTTTGGAAAACATTGTTAGGTAGGAATTTGAGCACAGCGTCAGCTTTTCATGAAGATGTGATCTTCTTTTATATGAAGTATTCTCCGCTCTAAAGAACCCTGCATATGCGCTGTGTGTTATGAAAGGAGGTAGGTGGACAGAGGCAGCAAGAGTAATTTCATTAGGAAAGTTGGCGGTGTCGGTGTCGGACATACTGTCAGGGATTAACTGATTTATTTGTAGACCGTAGATTGGCTAGGCCACCAGCCACTCATTGAGATACTACTGCTTGGAAATTATTCAGTCCTTTGACTGGCCAGAGAATATTACATTAAATCCTTCCTTCTCGTTACGCCTCATTTTTCCTTTGCCTACACATACACCAAATAGACTGGACTTCATATGGTAGCCTGACTACTGGTCGAAAGGCAATTGGTAGAATGACAATTCGTCGGATGACAATTCATCGAAATGAAAATTCGTCGAACTGACAATTTGTCGAAATGACAATTTGTCAAATTGTCCATAGTCTATCATAATGGATGAAACATTCAAGCTTCGACTTCGATTTATAAATGTGAAAATAATGTCATAAGTCTCTTCGTCCTTTGAGCCCGACAAAAAGTATAGCAATGGTAAGGTTTTATTTTTAGCAATTAGAGCATGAATAGTGTACAACTGTGAATTAACTGGAGCGCAGTCGAATGTGCCATCACAAAACCAAATACAGTTTTGGGATAAAAGGTCAAATTTCTAGCAGTTCCATAAATAGTTACTTTTTCATCTTCAGACAACTTAAAATTCTAACCTTTTGTCGTAACATTTAAGTCTTCATCTTCTTGTACGGGCGTTTTCCTATTCACTGTTCTCAAAAGAGAAAATTTTTTTGGGTAGTGCTCCTGCAACACTTAAAGGCATATTACATGATGCATTATATACTATGCAGCCAGTCACTTCTTCAGTTTCACAAGCCCTTTGCTTAATTTCTTTTACAACTTACAAGGCAGCATTTCGAGTAACATTTGGTGGATGGTAATCCCGTGAACGATTTCCTTGAATCATATCATTAATAGTTTGTAATCCTGCTTCACACTCACTCCGTTTTTCACATCTCCAGTTTGTTTTATCACAATGTTTCTTATCAATTGTGTAAGAAACCTTCATGCAAAAGTTTTTTAGCACCTCGCTCGGTCTTGATGAATTCCGTTTAGCTCATGGGCTATAGTGAAATGTTTGATATTAGATACTTAAAAACAGAAATTATTTCAAACTACCATTCATTTCGACGAATTGTCAGTTCGACGAATTGTCATTTCGACAAACTGTCATTTCGGCGAATTGTTATTCGACGAGTTTTTATTCTACCAAATGTCTTTCGACGAATTGTCTGCATACCCCTTCATACACCTAACAACACTGAGCTTACCAAACAATTCTTCTTCGCTCAAGGGTTAACTACTACACTATAATTGTACAGTGGCTTCTTTCCTCTTGGCAAGGGTAGAAGAGCCTCTATAGCTTTCTCTTCTAGGAGAAAGACACTCCAAAATAAATCCATT
>NC_090734.1:77049050-77056550 GCF_036898095.1 Palaemon carinicauda
TTTGTCGATTAGATATTTCTAAGGAAGTTAGATACAGGATGGATCTTAAACCTTTTTCAGACGATATTTGCTCTCTCTCTCTCTCTCTCTCTCTCTCTCTCTCTCTCTCTCTCTCTCTCTCTCTCTCTCTCTCTTCCTACAAAGGTAACAAATGTAATGAAATTAGTTTTAGAAATATTTGAAAATGAATTTTTAGTATCATTTAGTTAATAACAAAACGTCATGTAATAATAAAACCCTTATTGGCTGACTTCTATGACGCAAATCTAATCAGATATTATATAACTTTACCATTGTTGAGATAAAGAAAAATCACTTAAATGACCAGGAGATAATGACTGAAACTATGTATAGTCCTTATTTAAAAATTCGGACAGTCAGCCTACCCTATTCTGAGCCATATGGGTGATGATTAATAGGACACACCACAAATCCCCCCCAAATAATCTGCTTCCAGTGATAAATATTGATGCTGTATTTTCCATACGTGGGCTTCAGTATGATCCCAGTCAATCTGGATCATGGAATTTAGATATTCGCTTGCCGGTCTTTACTTACTCTTCCCATTTTTTTTTCATCTCGTGGTATGCCACACATTTACCAACATATGGATTTTTTTTTCTTTTTTTTTTTTATGTCAGGGAGCGTACATATTAATTGTTTGTTATTCCTTGGCAATCCTCTTGTATAAATTAACTAGGGATCTTATCGTTTGTGCATAAGTAATGAAGAGAATCAAAAGGACTTTCCCTGTTATTTAACCATTCCACAGTTTTTCTTAGGCTTTTATGCAATTTCCCTTCAGAATAAAAATCGACATAGGGACCTCTACGATTATCACCATAATTTTTTATATTACCATTAGCATTTTGAATTGCAGAAGATATTAGCAGCAGATATCAGTAAAAAATAATTTATTGAATGAAGTTCTTAGTGTAATTACATCAGCCAATCAAAAGCTTGATTAAGCCATAATTGACGTTACCTTCAGATATATAGTCAACTGAAATAAAGAGCTATAATGAATAATTAACTCTCCAGTTTAGTCTCTTTCGTAGTCAGCGTTGAGATGTCTGTTCCAAAAGAAAATAGTCTAACCTCACCCAGAAATATACATTTTTACTTTGTGTTTCTATGAACCAATGTGAAAACATTTTGAGACCAAAGAAATGTACTTATGTGAAGCACACACAGGGAATGATAGGTCTTTGTATTGTGAATGTGTTACTTTTATCCTTCTAATCATCTAAACTCAGAAATGTTAAATTATTTCCTTGTTAATTTTGATCAATGGTGAACTTTTTACAAGTCAAGGGAAAGTGTTGAACAGGGCAATTCATATTAAAACATTTTCGACAATGACGCAATAAATTGGAGATTGTCAGCATGTAGCACGATGGTCTTTTGAAAATTATTGAAAACAATTTTGTTGTTTGTATATGAGCCTAAATGGTTCATTGAATGCATAACAATATTCATTTCATGTATATATATATATATATATATATATATATATATATATATATATATATATATATATGCTGTAGTAGATTTCCACCAGATCGCTGAGAGCAAAAAAACCTAGTATGACAGGCTCTAATACTAGTACAGCTTTTACCACGTCAAGTATCCCCAACCAGAGAGGAACACACACACACACAAATATATATATATATATATATATATATATATATATATATATATATATATATATATATATATATATATATATATATACATACATACATATATATATATACATACATATATATATATATATACATATATATATATATATATATATATATATATATATATATATATATATATATATAAACATATAGAATACTGTATATTTGTGATTTTTCGTAATGGAATGATTTCTCAAAATATACGGAAAAGGATGTACTTGAAAACTACGTTTCACATTACGAAAAGTTTTCCTCTAATTGTGAAAACGAATGATTTGAACTTTATGACATATATTGTATGTATTAATAAAGAAATAAAATAGAATAAAGCTAATCATAAAATTACATTAAATTTTCCTCGGAATGCATGTTTGCATAAGGTTGCCATGGTTTCATGATGCAAGAAGGGACTGAGAAATTGTTGGGTTGAAGTTTTAAACCCTGGAAAATAAGATGATTATCATGTTGCATTCTAAAAATCCGAGGTGAATGCTATGTGGGAATATTTGCTTGGATTTTATTTTTTATGGGGTACATAGTCAATATATGCATCATTTATTTGGGGTCATCTTCAACGGGGAAGGGACACGAATTATTTTCTACGCATTAACTCAATCATCACCAACTAAGTGGTTATTGTGAGAAATGATATACGAATAAAAGAACACACTACTGAGTCAAATGAATTAATCTCTTTGGATTTTTACAGTTGAGCATATCTCACATGTATTATCAACTCAGACAGCTTGGTTTTTCCATCTCAAACGCGGTGCTGTCAGCTCATGATCTCGTATTATATATTTTTTATGATATGTATACAATCAAAAATCTAAATACCCAAGAATTTTGCCAACTGGATTGTTATATAAAACTAAAGTTGTCACAGTAAAGATAAATGACAGTGACATTACCCTAGCCTATTCTCAAGCTAGGACCAAGGATGGTCAGGTATTGGCTGCTGATAACTCAGCAGGTAGTAGACCTTTATGCTCCCTGAACCCCCACCCCCATTCTTAGTTTACAAGGAAGGTAAGGTTGCAGACACTAAAGGAATTGATGAGTTTGAAAGGGACTTGAACCCTGGCTGGCGATCACCAGGCCGCGACGCTACCAATAAGGCTACAACAACCCTTGAGGGTGAATTTACTGTTTTCTTTATCCCATGACTTCAGAGCGCCTACTCATGACACTTGACCCGCTGGATGAAAGATTTCCAGCCACCATACATCTGCTCAATCATCACCAGTCAGAGCCTCATCATCTTCTCCTCATTATTAAAGTCAACGATTGAATTTGATTTGATTTCTATTGTTAATTTTATTACTTGCTAAGTTACAACCCTAGTAGGAAAAGCAGAATGCTATAAGCCCGAGGGCTCCAACAAGGAAAAGAGCTCAGTGAGGGAAGGATATAAGGAAACGACAAGAGACGTAATTAACAATTAGATTAAACATTTTAAGAACAGTAACAATATTCAAATAAATCTTTCATATAACTATAAAAACTTTAAAAAACACGAGGAAGAGAAATAAGATAGCATAGTGTGCCCGAGTGTACCCTCAAGCAAGATAACTCTACCCCAAGACAGTGAAAGACCATGGTACAGAGGCTATGGCACTTTCCAAGACCAGAAAACAATGGTTTTATCTTGGAATGTCTTCCTCCTAGAAGAGCTGCTTACCATAGCTAAAGAGTCTCTTTTAGCCTTACCAAGAGGAAAGTAGCCACTGAGCAATGACATCGCAGTAGTTAACCCCTCGAGCGAAGAAGAATTGTTAGGTAATCTCAGTGTTGTCAGGTGTATGAGGACAGAGGAGACCATGTAAAGAATAGGACAGACTATTCGGTGTATTTGGAGGTAAAAGGAAAATGGGCCGCAACCAGAGAGAGAGAGAGAGAGAGAGAGAGAGAGAGAGAGAGAGAGAGATAGATCGAATGCAGTACTGACTGGCCAGTCAAAGGACCTAATAACTCTCTGGTGCCCTGGATATGAAGTACATGCTGGTAGTGATAGCTCCTTGGAATTTGAATGCCATTTTCTTTAAAAAGAAAAGTATTTAATCAGAAGGTTCCACCTGTATTAACTTATGCAACGGAAAATTGAAGCATTACTAAAGCCTTATAACATAAGCTAGTCAAAACTCAAAACGATAGGGAAAAATAATGATGGGATCAACACTAAGACACAGGAAACGATATTTTTGAAACAAATATGAAAAAGAAATGGACATAAGCAGGACATATAATGAAAATAACAGAAAATAGATGAACATTAAGAATAACAGAATGGGTCCCTAGAGATTGGAAAAGAAGCAGGGCAACGAAGAGAAGACAATGGATTGACGAGCTAAGAAAATTCGGTGGTGTATTCTGGCATAGAAAGACTATAAACAGACACGGGTGCATAATCAAAGCTTATCATAGATAGACATTACCAGAAGCTATCAACATTGTCACAGCATCTGTGGCTGTGGAAAACACTGGTGCAGCATTTACCAGATTTTAACTAGGAACACCTCTTAGTTAAGCAGTTGCTCCTAAAATGACACCTTTGGTAGCCTTGGCCACTAAACACACTTGCTGCTCGAAGTAAATCTCGAATGTTTAGTTGTTCTGTTGGGATACTTTCTGGCACAAGTCCTTTGTAATGAATACATTTAAACTGGTTCCTGGCAAGTTTGCCTTTTATAACTACCATTTTTTTTGTGCCAATCACATATCTATCAATACCACACATACTAAGTTTGGAGGATCTCCTTCACTGCAGTCAAATTGAGAAACAGGCACTGACATATTGGACCCAACACCAACTGCTTCCAGTAAATCTGGTGCTTTGTGCTAACATTTGTATTGCTTGTTGTTAAAGACCAAGTTGTGGTTTCTTTCTTGTAAATATTGCTGGGTGTATTTGAGAGTTTGCAACCGAACGTGCCTCTTTTTCAGGGTTTTCTGAACCTAGGTTATCATCAGCTAAGCTATGGGTGACTTGACCATCATCAGCTGGGTTTTGAGTAACTGGGTCATCATTAGCTGGGTTTTGGGTAACTAAGTCATCATCAACTGGGCTTTGGGTAACTGGGTCATCGTAAGTTGGGCTTTGGGCGACTGGGTGATCATCAGCTGTGCTTTGGGCAACTGGGTGATCATCAGCTGTGCTTTGGGCAACTGGGTGATCATCAGCTGTGCTTTGGGTAATTGGGTAATTGGCTTTGGTGATGCCTTGGACTCCCATTCCCTACAATAAGTTCAGGCCACAGTAAGACAAGTTCTTCGACAATTGCAGACCACTGTCGTACTGAAAGACATGGGTTGTACCTATATCCAAGAAGATGAAAAGAAGCTCACATGCAACCTCAGATGCCCTCTTAGATTCCAAGAGACGAAAACACGAATATTAGTTAGGTAATTCACAAAAGGCAGAATAAAGTGCTATCTTCCATCCCTCATCCCACAACTTGAAGTCTTTCATTTCACTTGCAGATAGAGGTTTGGCCGATGTGGTAACGTCCCTAACTGGTGAACGCCACACTGTGGTTCGAGTCCCGCTCAAACTCGTTAGTTTCTTTGTCGCTGCAACCTCACCATCCTTATGAGCTAAGGATGGGAGGGGGGGGGGGGAGGGTTTGGGGGAAGCCTATAGTGCTATCTGGTGAGTCCTCAGCAGCCATTACCTGGCCCTCCTTGGTCCTAGTTTGGGGGAAGAGGGGCTTGGGTGCTGATCATATGTATATATGGTTAGTCTTTAGGGCATTGTCCTGCTTGATGGGGAAATGTCCCTGTCGCTTACCTCTGCCATTCATGAACGGCATTTAAACTTTTAAAACTTTAAACTCCAGCTGCTGTATCCTTTCTGCAAGTTTTTTTTTTTCAACACAGCGTTCAGACTGGAGGATATGTTGCGAAACAATTGATCTTAGAATGTTGTCATATAGTTCACTAATTTTCTTGTAAGTATTCTTCTCACTACCATGATCAGTGTTAAGATGGTGTTCTGGAAAATTCCTGCGGATGATTCTTTGGTTGCCATATATTTACCATTGTTCTTTTTAACGTTTTATTTTTCATTAAAAAAAGATAAGCTGAAAATTAATGAAACTTTGGTAATCTTTTTTTTCTAAGTATTGTCCAGTCTCTCCTCTCTTCAAAACTGTAATTACAATTTGCTCATATTCAGCAGACAATTAAGAAGTATAACTCTGTATTTGTTTATCCATGCCTAAAGCTCGAATGGGTACAAAGAAGGGTTTGAAACTCTCTAACTTCATGAAATACTATTCCAGACTAAACAATCAATTATTTATACAAGACATTTAGTAATGCATAAGCTTTTAAGATTCAAGCAACCATTTCATGAAATACTCTTTATGGCTAAAACCAGTTATTTATAAAAGACTACTAGTTATGCATACTTTTTAAAGATTTATACATCCAATTTCCCATTTTAAGAAGTGGATCGGTCATTTGCCCATTTCATGATGTGGTCAAGTGGTTGGCTTATTTCATGAAATAGGGAGTTTCTCAAACGGGGTGTATCATATATATACTGTATATATGTATATATATATATATATATATATATATATATATGTATATATATATGTATATATATATATATATATATATGTATAGATATATATATATATATATATATATATATATATGTATGTATGTATATATATACATATATATGTATATATATATATATATATATATATATATATATATATATATAGATACATACATACATATATATATATATATACAGTATATATATATATATATATATATATATATATATATATATATATATATATATATATATATATATATATATACACAACTCGGAGAGCTATGGAAAGAATTATGATGGGAGTAACACAAATAGGCAGAAAAAGTGCAACATGAATACGGTATCAAACTAAAGTAGAGGATATTCTAACAACATGTAAGGAGAAATGGACATGGGCAGGACATATTATGTCAATGACAGATACTGGAGGGACATTAAGAATAACGGAATGGGTCCATAGAAAATTATAAGAGAAGGAAGAAAGGAAGAGAATACGATGGAAGAACTAAGAAAGTTTGTAGGTATGCCACCATAAACAAACACAAGTGGAAGGGCATTTCTAAGGCCTTTGTTCTGCAGAGGACTAGTAACTGCTTATAATGATGATTATATATCATCCTTTCCGGTTACGCTCAGCTTTCCTAGTCCCACAGATATGTGAGAGGGGCTGCGTGTGCGTGTGGTTTGCGTACACTAATATTCATATATTCTTACATGTACGTATCACAAGTAACGAAATATCTATATCAAAATATGAAAAGATAGAAATATGACATTAAGAGTATTTTGATACAGGATGGGCTTTATTCTAAAAAGCACAAATAGTCTTTGCATTTTTGTATTTTATTTCGTTTTCATTCCAAGCTCTGTTCTCTAAAACACCTGTTCCTGAAATAGAAATAAGAACTGGAGACTAAAAACATCAGTTGAGATATCCTTGTTATTGTCTTTGAACCATGACGCTCCATTTGTGTGATAATTTACTTAGAGGTTCTCTATTTGGATGCCGTTACAAATGCGTCATATATAATGGAACTAGAACGAAACATTTTAAAGTATTTGAGCTATATTTGGCTACTAGGGAGAAATACGAGGTATGCAAGGAACCTAATGGAAAGCCGTGGTTTATGTGGGAACTAAATTACACACAAAGCGAGAGGATGAGTAGGCTTATGATATCTCATACACAGTTCTAATGTTATTCAACACAACTTATATTCATTATATTAATCATTACTA
>NC_090734.1:77069050-77076550 GCF_036898095.1 Palaemon carinicauda
ATTGACACAGGTGAAAGAGACGCAAGGTTCTCAAGAACAAGTTTATTGACAGATAATAAACAGACAGGTTAACAACAATTATATATATATATAAAAGAGGGTAACCCAAAACTTTAAGCATAAGTATGATAGTAAACAGAACTTGTTTATCTGAAAGAAAAACCATTAAACACCACTTTAATAAGATACCAAGGTATCAAGTCATAAAAGTCTGTATTACAAATCAATCACATTAGCGTTAGAAACGCTCGGCACACATGTCTGAACTTATGCTAGGTTCACCTTTGAAAGAAGGAACAGTCTATATGGGCACTTGGTGCCCTCATTTAGTTTGTAGTACAGTATGTACCTACACACTCACCCTGGACTTAATCGTCCCAATTAAGACCACTGTTCCTCGCAGAGTTAAACAGTAGGGTTAACTACACGACCCACTGCTACCACAGATCTCTTAAGTTCCTCTACTTGCTTCGCATAGTGGCGAAAGAACACCCTGGAAGACTTCCAGCCCGTGTATGAACGGAGATGTTCAAAATCCATACAATTAAAGAAATTTAGGGATGAGGCAACTTTCCTCGGATCGTGACCTGCGGGTGTACTGTCAGGATCCGCTCTACGAATAAAATATGTGATTTTCGCTCTGAGTTGATTCAGAGATAAATTTGAGCCTGATGTTTCTCCCCTGAATAGTTGACCACCCTTGAAGTCTGAAGTTCTACGAAGATTGACCTTTAGGCATTCTACTGGACATAGAGATGCATCTTCTTTCAGAGGGCAGATTCTCCAGGGACCCCACCTGTTGGTGGGTAACTCATTCTTGGCGAGAAACGTAGGATCCGGAAACAGGTTCAGATCCCCCCCATCCAGAAACTGAACACGACCTGCCTCTCTCGAGAGGGCTACGATCTCACTAACCCTGGCCCCGGACGCGAGTGCAAATAGGAAAATAACTTTTTGCGTCAAATCCTTTAACGCACATTCTTCATTGCTCAACAGGGAGGCGAAATGAAGAACTTTGTCTAAAGACCATGAGATGGGCTTTGGAGGTGCTGAAGGTCTGAGCCTAGCGCAGGCTTTCGGAACTTTATTAAAGATCTCGTTACCTAGGTCGATCTGGAAGGCAAATAAAATGGGTCTCATCAAAGCGGATTTACACACTGAAATCGTGTTAGCTGCCAACCCTTGGCCATGGAGGTGGATGAAGAAAGATAAGCAGAAGTCTGTTGAGATCTCCTGCGGATTCTTTGCCTTTACAAAGGCCACCCATTTTCTCCAAGATGACTCGTATTGCCTTCTAGTCGATTTGCACTTATATTCCTCTAGGAAGTCTATGCTGGCTTTCGAAATCCCGAAACGCTTTCTCACCGCAAGGGCGAGAAAATCATGAGCTGCAGGGTCCGGGTTTTCTGTAATGAAGCGCAGACAGTCGACTTCTGGACTCGCTGGGTCAGAACTGGATGTGGTAGCGGCACGAACTTCATCTGTAGTTCCAACGCCAAGGGGAACCACATACTGTTCGGCCACTTGTGGGCCACTATTGCCGCTACCCCCTTGAAGGATCTCAGTTTGTTGAGGACCCTCAACAGAAGGTTGTGAGGAGGGAACAGATAAATCCTGGACCATCTGTTCCAGTCGAGGGACATTGCGTCCACTGCTTTCGCTAAGGGGTCCTCGTACGGGGACACGTACAGGGGCAACTTCTTGTTGTCTTTCGTCGCAAAGAGGTCTATTTGCAGTTCTGGGACTTGATTCAGAATGAAGGAGAATGATCCTGCGTCTAAGGACCATTCCGACTCTATCGGTGTGAACCTGGATAGAGCGTCCGCTGTCACATTGCGGACTCCTTGAAGGTGAACTGCCGACAGGTACCACTTCTTCTTTTCCGCCAATCGGAAAATGGCTAACATCACTTGGTTGAGAGGTGGTGACCTCGACCCTTGTCGATTCAAGCATCTCACAACCACCTCGCTGTCCATCACCAATCTTATGTGGATCGAGTGACGCGGGGAGACTTTCTTTAAGGTAAGGAGCACTGCCATAGCTTCTAGAAAGTTTATATGAAAGGTCCTGAATAGCTTGGACCAAGTCCCCTGGACTTTTTTCCGATGAGAGTGACCTCCCCATCCCTCCTTTGAGGCGTCTGAGTGAATCGTCATCGACGGGGGAGGTGGCTGAAGAAGAACCGACTTCTTTAGATGTCTGGCTTGGGACCAAGGTCTGAGAAGAGTACGTAGCCGAGGCGGCACTGGTCTTCTCAGGTCTCTTCGCGCGTTTGATGCATACCTTCTCCAAACTCCGGTTGCATCCTTTAGCTGTGCTCTTAGCACTGGGTCTGTCACTGAAGCAAACTGGAGAGAGCCTAGTACCCTCTCCTGTTCGCGTCTTGATATCCTTTCGGAATCTAGAAGTCTCTTGACAGAGCCCGCTATCTCCTTCCTTTTCTTCGTCGGGATGGAGAAACTGTGTGACAAAAGGTCCCAGTGGATTCCCAGCCACTGGAACTTTTGGGATGGAGAAAGTCGAGACTTTTTTCTGTTGATCTTGAAGCCTAGGTACTCTAGGAACTGGATCACCTGACTGGAAGCTTGCAAGCATTCGGTCTCGGATGCTGCCCACACCAGCCAGTCGTCCAGGTAGGCTACTACCTGAATTCCCTTTAGGCGTAATTGTTTGAGAGCTGCGCTCGCAAGCTTCGTGAAAATCCTTGGGGCTATGTTTAGCCCGAATGGCATGGCTCTGAAGGCGTACAGTCTCCGTTGTAGCCTGAACCCTAGGTAGGGGGAGAGTCGACGGCTGATTGGAATGTGCCAATAGGCGTCTGACAAGTCTATAGAGACTGAGTATGCCCTCTTGGGCAGTAAGGTCCTTATGTGTTGCAGTGTTAGCATCTTGAATTTGCAATTCACTATGAACTTGTTGAGTGGCGACAAGTCCAGAATGACTCTGAGCTTTTCCGAGTCTTTCTTGGGAACACAAAACAGCCTTCCTTGGAATTTGATGGACTTCACCTTTCGGATCACCTTTTTCTCCAACAGTTCTTGAACGTACTCCTCCAAAACGGGGGTGGAGTGTTGGAAAAACCGAAGGCACGGGGGTGGAGTGCTGTACCAGCTCCAGCCCAGTCCATTCTTGAGTAGGCTTTGGGCCCAGGGATCGAAGGTCCAGCGATCCCAAAATTTCATCAGTCTCCCTCCTACCGGTATCGTTTCACTTGGACTGCCGTCCTGAGGTCTTGCCTCCCTGACCAGGACCACCTCTGAATCCCCTTCCCCTTGAGGGGCGCCTAGACGAGCCTCTGGCTGCTCCTCTAGGTTTTGCACGAAAGGAAGAAGACTGTCCTTCGAACGTTGGGGTGAATGTGGTTGACTGACCTGGCACAGCCTGGGGTACCCACTGAAAAGTAGTCGGGGTTTGTGCCACCATCTGGGGCACTGGAGGCAATGGCAATTGCAGTTGCTGTTGCTGTCTATAAGGCTTGGCTGGCCGAGACGGTAGCCTAGTCCTCATATTCTTCCTCTTTGGTTGAGGACCCTCATCCGGGGAAGATTTTCTTTTGATAGCCAGGCCCCACTTCTGGAGAAGGTTTCTATTCTCCACGGCGGCCTTATCAACAACCTCTTTGACCACATCGGTAGGGAAAAGGTCTTTTCCCCAAATGTTGGAGGAGATTAACTTCCTTGGCTCGTGTCTCACCGAGGCCCCGGTGAACACGAACTCCCTGCAAGCTCTCCTTGCCTTGACGAAGCCATAAAGGTCCTTCGTCACTGTGGCTAGGTGAGACTTAGCCACTACCATGAACATTTCATGGACCTTGGGGTCACTTGCCATCGTCTCAAGAGTAGTCTGATGAGACATTGAGGCAGCCAGTCTTTCTTTTGTCTCGAACTCTCTTCGTAAAAGAGATTCGGACAGCTTGGGGAGGTCCTCGCCGAATTGCCGTCCGGCAATATCAGCCTCCAACTTTCCCACTGAGAATGTCAGATGGACATCCTTCCAGTCTTTGTGGTCCATAGGCAGGGCCAGCGACAAGGGTTTACACTCCTCCAGGGAGGGGCAAGGCTTGCCGGCCTCGACTGCCTTTAGGACAGCCGCAAACCCTTTCTGTAAAAAGGGGAAGGCTCTATCAGGAGAGGACACAAAAGAAGGGAGCTTCTTGCTCAATGCAGCTACCTTCGAGTTAGAGAAGCCCCTCTCTTTCATCGAGGATGAAAGTAGGGCTTGAGCCTTAGCGTGGTCCATAATAATGACCTCCTTCGGCTCTGTCTCCTCCCTTGAAGCTGGTTCTTTTCTCAGCCGGACATAGCAGTCCGGATATGATGCCTTGCTGGGCCAGAATTCTACCTCCTCTAGGGGAACTGAACCCAGCTTATCCGAGATGACGATCTTTCCAGTCGTCATCGGCATGTGCTCAGCATACCTCCATGGGTTAACATCTGAGCATATGGGAAGGTCTTTCACATTGAGCCTTTTCCGGGGCCCATGTGATTCTGCCAGGGACTGCATACGCAGTTCCATTGCAGCCTCCTTCTCCTGATTCTCCTTCTGCATTTGTTGGATCATTCCAACAATCGAAGAGAGGGCCTGTCCCAGTTCTACTGGGAGACCAGCCGATGTTGAGGGGATAGGCTCCGGCATCTGAACCGGAGTAGCCGACACCTCGTCGACCACATCCGGGGTTTGAACTTCATCCTGACCTTCTGCCAGGAGGTCTTCTTCCAAACGTTCGTCCAGGTCAGACATCCTGTCATCCAACTGGATGTCTTGCATCGCAACTGCGACTTCCACGTCCACCTGGACTTGATCTTGAGGGATCTCCTCTTTAGGCTGGGGAATCACTGCATCAGCTGATGCCTGGGGAAAAAGATACGCCCTCATCTTCTCACTTGGAAGATAAGGGCCAGAGGTGTTCTTCTTGAAGCCCCTTACCCAAGTACGAAGCTTTTCCCTTGCTATATCCCTTGATTCTGCCGTTCTAGGGGAATCAAAAGCCTCAGTAATCAGGTTAGTGCATACAGTACATACCTGAGGGTCCCAATACTGGAGATCATCCTTGGAGACAGCGCATGCTGCGTGTCTCCTACAACACTCATGTCCGCAGAGGTTCTTGCTGCGGACATTGCAGAAAACATTTCCGCACTTCGGAGGGTCCTCCTGTAAAGAGAAGAAATTTCCATGAGTATCAAGTGAACTATGTATCACTGGATATGCATATTATAGCATAACAATTCATAAAGGAAAGACAGACACTTGTGTTTCCCTCACAACCCATTGCTGCAGCCTTCCAGATAATAAAATCAAAAAAGGTTTATCTCTTCTAGAGTAACCAATGCAAGGTTTCCATAGGAAACAGGTGGAGCTCACACCTAAGCAATGATTTTAAAATCCTGGATAATAGACAGGGAAGAACTCAGCTTCCTATCTGAGGGTAACAGTAAAGGGCTGTGCAAGAAAACACAATAGTGTTAGAAGATATAGTGCTGTACCAAAACCTTTACTATAGTTTTCTTCTTACTGTATATGCTATACAGAAGAATACTAGTACAGTATAAGGGGGATGTGTGCCGGCCTGCCTTTGCAGGCCGGCACACACCACAACTAGCTTTAAAGTATACTACTTAACAGCTATAGGGCGGCAGCACTCTGGTTCAAATGCCTGTGCCGGTCGGCAGCTACTGCCGGCCGGTAACAGCCAGTGTTGGCCGGCAATGGCTGCCGGCCAGCAACTACACAAGGTAGTACCCAGCTGCCGGCCACACTCTTGGTGACCGGCAGACAAGGGCTGACATAAGCCGGCCGGCAAAGGTACAAGACCGATGCCAGCCGGCAGCAAAAGAACCAGAGAACTACACCTGCCCGGCTGCCGGCCTCATAGGCCGGCAGCCGGGACAGGTACAGCACTAGAAGAAAATAGAATGGATGCCGGGATAAATGTGTACACTACCTCCAAGCCCGGCAACCGAAAGAGTGCATATAAGGAAGGGGAGAAACTAATTCAGGCTTCCTTGACCAATGCCGTCCGGCTCTGCCGGCAGGCATGGATGAGGGACCAAGAGAGGTCCGGGCAGCACTCGAAAACATAAGACCCTTGCCGGCCAGCAGCTCTGCCGGCCGGCAATGGGCTGAGTCAATTCCACATCCCAACCTATACTAGGTCCAGAAGTAGAACGACGTACAGTACAGTAAGACCCCTGCCGGCCAGCTCTGCCGGCCGGCAAGGTACAGTACAGTAATGGCTAGGCCATTACGGAGATAGAGGGGGAAGGGACAAGAGGGTCCTACCAACCTTGCTTTAGTGACAGATCACCCGCAGCCAAGAAACTTATCTTAGCCTAAGGGAGATCTAAGGGAAAGGGCCAGCAATACTTGCCAGCTTCCAGAGCACCAAAGCAAGGAAGGCGTTGCTACTCCCAAGGGAAGAACTTATCCTCCCCCGAGAACAGCAACAGGACTTAGTCTGGTCGATCACAAAGAAGGAATCATAACTACAGAAACCTTCGGTAGTGACCTAAGGGAGCTAAGCTCCCTTTGTATGTGTGTTAGGTCAGCGAGGGGGACTCTGCCCCAAGCCAGACAACACAGACTCAGACTAAAAACTCTGTTGTTCTGTCCCTCCTGAACCATAACTACAGGAACAGGAAGGTACAGTAACACCCTAGTATAGTTTTATCGAAAATAAATTCGGAAAAAACCACTTAGGGATAAGCCCAAGGCTTAAACAGAGGGAAAGGGATTGCATACCTTCTCCGAAGAAAAGAAAGCAACCGGGGAGTATGATAAAGTATACTAAGGCTCCATAAGCAATTAGCCTAGGCACCAAGAGAATCGATTACCTAATTCACCGAAACTCACACGTATACAATCTTGGAAATATTCCACACAGTCTAAAATGTATAAAATATAGCCTAAAGCTTCAATAAAATTTTAATTACACTTGGAAAAACCAAATTCATGCATGAAGTACTAGGACCAAACGACTAGGCTACATGGCCTAGCGTAGGCCAGAATGGCGAATACTTCGCCAAATAATACTAAGCACGAAAGGAAATCCTATGTAAAGCTAAATAGCTAAAATTTATTAAAGCAAAACAACCAGGAATGTCGCTCTGACTAACTAATTTATACCTAGCGAGCGACAGTGTCCAGGACACCTCTGGTAGGCTACGGCTCTTGTATCAAAGATTAATCCTATTAATCACTCAAAATTTTACCAAGAGCCTACATTTATACATAACAGACACTATACTCAACTTATCAGAGGCCAACGAAGACGAAGAAGCCATGAAAAGCCGAATAAATCCAAGATTTGCGGTAAAAACAGGAAAAAACACCGAGTTGTTAAGCTACGCAAAAAGGAATACAGATGGCGCCAGGATTGGCGCCAGGCACGCATACGAATCGGGGTATAGGGAAGCCTTGGGAGCGGCTCCCCTTTTTCTTTCCCGAATTCGTATCTCGTCAATCACCTCCTACGAGACGAAATCTCTGTCCAGGTTGTAGATT
>NC_090734.1:77081550-77106550 GCF_036898095.1 Palaemon carinicauda
CAAAATAATTCAAACTTTTCATAAAAAAGAGTTATATTGTAAAAATTATTTCTTTCGATACAACAATGTGTGATCAGCTGTGAGCTGATTCCTGTTTGCAAAAACTCCTGATATTTATGAGATCCTCTTAATCAGTACCAAAAATTGAAAGAACTGAGGCTGGATCCTTATTCTGAGTTACTAAAGATGGTGACAACGAATTCAATAACACTATATCTCACCGGGAGAAATATTCTGAGAATAAATTTATAAATAAAATATTGAGACTAAGTAAACTAACTGACAGATACTTGTATGATATCTGAGAAAAATATACTGATGGGAATTAGTGAAGCGTGGGACTCTATAAAATAGTAACAAATTGAGCAAAAATTATTACAAGATATTCAAGATAGCAGAACAAGAACAGAAATTCATATAAAACTTATCTCAATTTTTTTGTACAAAAATTTGCAGTCTATTGAATTTTTTATTCCTGATTCTGATAATAATCTCTTGCACTGTCGTTCATTTCTTTATGCACATTGCATAAGATTGTTCATAATTTTGTCCATGCTTAGCATTTAGATCTTCACAGACTGTACCATA
Source organism: Palaemon carinicauda (assembly GCF_036898095.1). NCBI lineage: Eukaryota > Metazoa > Arthropoda > Malacostraca > Decapoda > Palaemonidae > Palaemon > Palaemon carinicauda. Next base: position 77,082,139 of record NC_090734.1, read on the forward strand.
TTGTACGTATTATACTATGTACAATATTGTGTATACTACACAATATTCTAGAAGTTTTACTCCAGCTGTGAGCAGATTGTGGAATAATCTTCCAAATAGAGCAGTTGAATCGGTGAAACTTCAAAAGTTCAAACATGCAGGGAATGTATTTATGTACAACAGGGTAACACAAGTCTCTTTTCGTAGTTTATATAGGATAGATTTATCGGTTATTATTGATCTTAAGATATTCTATATTCATTAATCATTACTTCTCATATGGTTTATTTCCTTATTGTCCTTCCTCACTTGGCTATTTTTCCAGGCTTATATTATCCTGTTTTCCAACTAGGATTGTAGATTAGCCAATAATAATAATAATAATAATAATAATAATAATAATAATAATAATAATAACAACTATGTTCCTGATATAAAACCCCTAATGCATCTGCAATACCGAAGGAAAGACGTCCATTTATCAAATAGTAAAACAAAAAAGAGCAAATTTACGAGCTACAGGTATTACAATAATCAAAATAACTTAACATTACACAACTGTAAAATAGAAACCAAACTAAATCGTTAAGACGTTCCAGAAAGCAAATAAAAAAAGAGCAAAAAGGGACCCTTATGAAGTTTCTAATGACTCTATGGTTGCCCTTGGCCTTCGCATACCGCATCTAAGGCAGCTCGAGCAAACAAAAATGAAAGAGAAACCCACATCAAACACACCGGTTGGTTCTTTGTCTTCCTCTTGGAGTAATGCTGTTGGGAGTCGGGTTCACAGCTATTCAAGTCGAGAAGCAGGAAAGTTATCCTCAAGAAGCATTTTCACTTTTAGGGTTTACAAAGTATTTTCCTGTCTGGCTTTATGTAGCGTCATTCAAGACCTGAGAGTCAATAAAAGAAATTCTCTCTCTCTCCATGCATTTATGATTTTTCAATGTTAGTTAAGATAATTTTTGGCTCAATTAACACTAAGGATATGTTTTCCTTATGGAAAATTGACGTTTGGAAAACATACGATGCATAAATATCATGGTAGTAAACACAGAGACATATACACAACAAATGTATTCACAAAACGATAGAGAAAAATAAACAATAGCATTGAGGTTATAACTTCAGGGAAAAAGTGTTTGCTTTTATATCTTCCATTTATTTTTGTTTTCAAGGATCAGAAGGGAAATAATTATTCCCAATATAAAAACCGCATTTTTCTTCTCTAACTCCATTTCAGATTCTCTAACCGCAACGAAAATATCTAAATCAAATCTATGCCTAACCAGTTTCCTGGACCTAATTACAGAGTAGGAAAACAATAAAGAAAACGTAGGCAAAAGACCTCCACGAAAGAAAGGAAATGACACTTGGCATAAGGGTCTTTAGAAAAGCTCTAAGATTACAGTGACAATGTTTCTTTTATCTTAAGCTCCCTTCCATGATCTGCCTTTATCTATTTGTCTCTGATGGCTTTTGCTTTATTCTAGTAGCTCCAAACTAACGTTTTCATCGTAGAATATTTTCATAAACAAAAGAATTAAATGAGTCTCCATCTTTTTCAATCTAACAGGTTGTGGTAGCAAATGTGGTTACGTCACTGACTGCTGAGCGTCAGACTGAGGTTTGAACTCGTTAGTTCCTTTGGTCGCTGCAACCGTCATCATCGTTATGAGCTCAGGATTGAGGGTTTAGATGAGCCTATAGATCTGTCTGCTAAGTCATCAGCAGCCATTGCCTAGCCCTACTTAGTCCTAGCTTGGATGGAGAGGGGGCTTGGGTGCTGATCATATGTATATATGGTCAGTCACTAGGGCATTGTCCTTCTTCACAGGGCAATGTCACTGTCCCTTGCCTGTGCCATTCATGAGCAGCTTTAAACCTTTAAAATATTCCAAATTATTGTTTACTTATGAATAATCTAGAGTCAGAGGAATAATTCAGGATTTATTGCTAATTGACAAAATTAAAATTAGCAATAACTTCTAGTTTTGTTTGGAGGAAATATCTTATTACTAACTTTTGCATATCCTTGAAATATTCAAATATTACTGATACTTAGCGTATAATTCTAAATAATTTCTTGTAAATAATAATAAAGGTTCTGAAAATGTGAATATATCTTAAAATATCTTTTAATGTATATAAATGAAAGTCGAATTCAATATACAGTAGATAGAGTGTTGATGATGAAATGATGTCTACCTAGTACCCCGGAATTAAGATAGATGCTCCATTTGGAGCTTACCATCCAAAAGTAAAGCTCAAAGAAAATTTTTCATGATATATGTGGTAACGTCCCTGCCAGACTAGGGTTCGAGTCCTGCTCAAATTCGTTACTTCCTTTAGTCGCTGCAACCTCACCATCCTTGTAAACTAAGGATTGGGGGTTTTGGGGAGCCTTTAGATCTACCTGCTGAGTCACCAAGCATTGTTTGACCCTCTTTGGTCCTAGCTTGGGTGGAGAGAGGGCTTGGGCGCTGACTATATGTAAATATAGTCAGTCTCTAGGGCATTGTCCTGCTTGATAAGGAAATGTCACTGTCCTTTTCCTCTGCCTTTCATGAGTGGCATTTAAGCCTTTAAACCTCATTCAGAATTCGAGGCATCAATTATTTTTGCCTATTCAGTTTTGAAAAAAAAACATATCAGGTCTATCTCTACATACTTTAGTATTCAGCTGCTGACTCGTATCTTAATTTCTTGAAAAAAAAAATTCACGCTTAATCATTTTTAACCCTTACGGCAGTATCAATATCTATTATCGGCATTTAATTATGATTAATTCACTGCGCATCCTTTATGTTTCTTTTTTATTACTTTTGAACAATCTTTGCATCTAGATATAATTTTACTATATTGCAGTCTATATGAACAGACTCTCCTCTTATTTTGTTAGATTCTGTGCCACAAAAATTTGTAAAAGCATTTTTCCTGACTAGCTGTATAATTGAGAAATTCTACAGTTTATAATTATATAATTTAATTTTCAAAACGTTTTCTTTGTTGAGCAGATTAATAGGGATATTCTTTTATAATTCATTGAAATAACTAATTAATTTCTGTTATTTGATTAATGTTGATTATTTTTATTCCTTTTCCACTAAAATATTTTTCCGTCGTGTATATCATTTTCCGGACCAAGACTACTTTTATATTGGTGGTAAAGGTCTTAAGGCCTTTTTGAGCTTGGGTTGAACTTTACCGGTTACAAGCAGATATACACGCATGAACACATGGACGCATACACACAAGCATATTCATACATATGTAAAAAATAGAATATGTATATATATATATATACTTATATATATATATATATATATATGTATGTATATGTATATATATATATATATATATATATAATATACTGTATATATAGGCTTATATACATACCCACTCACGCACACACACATACATACATACATATATATATATATATATATATATATATATATATATATACATATATATATATATATATATATGTATACACACACACACACACATATATATATATATATATATATATATATGTGTGTATATATATATCTATCTATCTATATATATACATATATATATATATATATATATGTTTGTGTACGTGTGTTTATTGGTAAGAATATACGATATATACATAATTATCTGTGTATATATTATATATGCATATGCACATATATATGCATATGCACATATATATGCATATATATATATATATATATATGTACATATATATACATACATATATATATATATATATATATAAATGATGTTTCCCGAAAATTGCTAAAATTTAGATCAAACTTATTCAAGTAGCAAAAGTAGTAAAGATTCAGTGTAGTATACGTAAAAATGATAAAAGGAATAGATTCCTATGGTATGAAACAGTATAAGTCTGGAAAATAGGCATACTGTTCATTTCATGTGTAACAAAAAGCCTCATAGCCATTGTAAAAGTTTTTCTTTAGACTGACGTACCATGCTCAAGATGGTATGCATTTGAAATGATTCATTTCATATAATTCATGATTTTTAGGCCCATATGAGAGATGAAACTATTAAACAAAAATCCTTAAGCGTATTACTGTTGAAATTCAAATGCTATTCCAATTTTAGATTAACGTCGGTGTAATCTCTAGGGCAATACTTTAAACATTCAAGGATGTAATATGAGCAACATATGTTTGTGTTTTAAACCATATTGACTAAACCAGTTTGATTACTTGGTTCTGCTTAAAATAGAAACCCTGAACGGAAGTACAAATCTGGCTTGGGTAGTTGTAAGATTGAGCCGGTTGGCACAACAAGTACACAAGGACCTAATGGATTTGCTATTGAAGAATGGTTATGATTTTCGTTTCTTTTTCAATAAAAAAATGCAACCTTTATTAAGAAGTTTTATTCGTTTCTGCTAGAAAATTATTCTGATTACAACTAAAATAAATTTATTACTACAAGTATATCGAGTCCAATTAAATCACAATTGAAATGTTTAATAGAATGCAATTATGTTAATTGATAATCTCTCTGTCTGTCTGTCTGTCTGTCTGTCTCTCTCTCTCTCTCTCTAGAGTTTGTCCAAGATATTATAATCCACAACTCTGTTAACCTACGCTTGTTAAGCAATTTCTCCGTAAAGCGGTATTTACAGAAGATATTCGCGGACGCAATTGGAATTTCCGTTTTATTTCTCATCCTACCGTTTTTTTAAAACTTATTTTTCTTCCTAGGCGGATTTTCCATTTTCTGGCCCAATGTTTGTTTTCTTGGTAGTCACATTAAATCTCCTCTTGAATTACCGTTGAATACAACTATCTTACTATTCAGTTAGCTGGAGTTCACCAGTTGTTACTAGTGAAACAAGTTCTGAATAAACCCATGACAGGGCCTCAAGGCATCTAGCTTCTTTTGGGTCTCTCGACATCCACCAACGCACCTCTAACACCCAGGTTTAGAAGTTAAAAGGCAGCTCATAAATGGCAGAGGCAAGGGATAGTGACATTGCCCTATCAAGCAGAACAATAACCTAGAGACTGACCAAATATCATATGATCAGAGCCCATGCCCCCTCCCCACCCAAGCTAGGAACAGGGAGTGTCTGGTAATAGCTGCTGATGACTCAGCAGGTAGACCTAGAGGCTCTCCTAGACACCGCTCTCCCATCCTTATCTCACAAGGATGGTAAGGTTTCAGACCCCAAAGGAACTAAAGAGTTTGAAAGGGATTCGAAACCCCGATTGGCAATCACCAGGCAGAGACGTTGCCAATAAGGCGTAACGAAGAAAATAATATTATCATATCATACAACCTTTAATTAGCAATGTAGCATGAAACAAAGTATTACAAAAATACCAGTACAGTATGTAAAGTTCAGCATATATAGGTATATATATATATATGTATTTAGATACTTAAATATTTTTCTAGTTAATCTTTCAGCAAAATGGTGCAGAACATTGTTAAATTTTAATTTCAGGTTCACAGGCGATTCTACATGCATTAATATCAAAGGATTAAGCTTTTCATTTCTCAAGATAGATCGCAAATAATTCTTGAGACGTTGTTGAGAAGAAAAAGTACAGATTGTGATGAAAAGTGACAAGTAAATGTTTAAATAAATGGACATGTTTGGAAGAGTATCCTGCATTTTATTTTTATTGGTTTGAAAAATTCTCGTTGTATAGTCACCTTATTTTCATCCTTATGACTCATGCAATCTTGGAAACGTGTAATTTCATTGGGGAAGCTGATATTGAAGTCTTCTGATTATGTTTCACCAGCATCTCTGCCGCATTCCTCAGTTGGTCAGCGTTTACCGAGAGCATTGTTGAAAGAAAGCCGAGTTTGCTAGATGCTGCATCTAATGCTTCTAGCCTCTTCTAAAGTGCTGTTAACTAGTGATCTATCATGGGAAGAAGTCCCGTGACCCTGAAATTCTATCTCCCTCAAAAAGCAGTACCTTCAGAATTGCCATCGTATCGACTGAGCTTCACACTTCTTTGTTTCTTTCTTTATGTTTCTTTTTTGTACACCGTCTCCTTTTCAAGACTAATTTTGATCTTTTCCCTCTCCTAAAAGTCCTCAAAAACATCTCTCAAAGTGGCAACATAATAATTCAGTGACCTTAAGAGCTTTACGGCTTCCTTTAGTTACATATTTGTGCTCTACAACTTTAGGCTTGTCTGGTGAAACCTTCCCGTGATGACAAACCACAACACTAGTAAGAACCAATTTTCCAAGGTTAATATTAAACATGGATAAAATACCCCTTACCTCTAATCATGCTTTGGGCGTTTTTTTTCCAAGTTATCTATAGATTTCCTTAAAACCAACCTTACTTTTCCATATCCACAATTGAGTGCCTTTGAAGCATCTGAGTGGGCAGCCCATCTATTGTCCCCCAGGCATTTGACAACAAGCATGCTACCTGTAGCAATCATTTAAAGTTCACTTTGATAAACTGATGCACTGGAAAAGCAGTAGATGTTCTTTACCAATACAAAAAACTTTTAAACAATTGAAATGTTGCCGACAGCAGAATGGCCGACCAGGTTAAAGAAATTTACAAAGCAAGGAATGTAGTCAGCTAAAGTATTATTTTTCCGAATTTTTTCTTGTAATCCCGAGTATGTGTCACTCATATTTGACACATTATCTTATAATTGGTCTCTATAGTCACTTATCTGAATCTGATTTTTTTTTATATAAAAAAAAGTGCAAACGCTATGATCGAGCTCTGCAGCACCATTACCCTTCATCCCAATAAACTGCACAAACCTTTCTTGCTGAATGTCAAGGATATACTAGAAAATGCAAAACAGCTTTTCAGAGGGACATATATCAGGGGTGGAATCCACAGAAATTCCTAAATATTTATTTGTCTTTATTACTTCAGAAAACTGGTGAAAACTGACCTCTTCCTCTTGTTGCTGTACCTTTCCAAGGGAGAAATTACCATCAACTTGGGCCTAAGAGCAAACGCATGTGGCTATTTGAATTCCCTGTTGATAGAGCAGGACCAAGCAGAGCACGTTTACACTAAAGCTGTTCTGGAGAGAGAACTTTAGTTGTCACTATCAAATTCTTAGCTGAAAGAGGTCTAGCCTTTCGAGGTAATGACCAAGTGACTGGGTCACCAATCAATGGTAACTTCTTCGGCACATTGAAATTGATTTCCCATTCTAATCGGCATTTAGTTTCTCACTTGGAAAGGTACATCAGCAAGTGGAAGAGGTCAGATTCTACTGGTTTTCTGAAGTAATAAAGTCTCAGGCGGTCACAGCCTCAGTGAAACTTTAACAGCAAGCATTATTAACGACATTAACATAGATGGAAATCAATAAGGATAGCCTTGCAAGTCTATGTTTTACTGTTCTCTGTCAAATGGGGACAAGCAGAGAAACAGTCTATGTTGTTCCCCAAAGTAAAGGCAAAACACTTTGCTTCTGATGCAACCAGTTTAAACCTCAAGATAGTGCTTTCTCTAGGAGTGTTTTTTATGACTGAAAAACCTTCACACAGCAAATGCATCTGGCTATTTGAATTCACTGTTGATAGAGCAGGACCAAGCAGAGCACTTTTATATTTAAGCTGTTCTGGAAAGAGAAATACCTTCAAATGGAATAAAAGATATTAATAACTAGAATAGATTTTACATAAGCCACCAAAGCAGAGAAAGGTAAATGATTATATAATTTGTTGCTGATTTTTTTTTTTTTATTTCTTAGATTATTGCCATTTCTATCTTGTTATTAGGCAACTCAGTATTGCATCAGCCACCAGACATTACAAACGTAATAACTATCTTTGAGCAAAGTTGTGAATGAACTCATAAAAATTCTATTTATTTAGTCATCTTTTATTTGCAATTTATGAGTAGTATTAGTCTACTTTATAGTTGAGCGTTGAGGTCTTTCCATATGAGTTAATTAATGGAAATAAAACAATAGCCAAATTATTCCGACATTTTTAAGGCTCAACAATACCATATGTCAAAATCATTATTGTGATTAGATAATTTCGACTGATCCCCACAAATATTCCTGGATTATAGGAGGTGTCGGATTTTCCATGGTGAATAAAGATTATTTTCATCATGTTCTGGTGTTCGTCACTCGTTTTTAATAAACGCAGTTACTATGACGCTCTTTATAAATACTATATGAAAGAAGATAAGTACTGTAACGAACACATACTTCACGATTTTTCTACTTTTCAAAAAATTTACTCGCTGCTTTCAGCATCGCAGTTGAACAGTTGTCTTACTGTTTATTTAGGCATCTCGCTTACGCACTTTCAAGTTTTATCAACAATCTAACTCTTCCTGTTTTAAAAACCTTCAGTACTTCAGAGTTGGCCAGTTTGAATCGATATCAGATATAACGAAGCCCGATACACACACATACACACACACAAACACATACATATATATATATATATATATATATATATATATATATATATATATATATATATATATATATACGTATATATATACATATATATATATAATGTATATATATATATATATATATATGTACACACACACACACATATATATATATATTATATATATATATATATATATATATATATATATATATACTGTATATTTGCATACATATACACACACGCGCGCACACACACACATATATATACATATATATATGCATATATATATATATGTATATATATATATATATATATTTATACAGTATATTCGTGTGTATATATATATATATATATATATATGTACTGTATATACTGTATACATATATATTGCAATCAACTGTCCTGACAGAAAGGAGTGAGATAAAGATGATAAAGATGAGAATTTTCAGGAGTTATTGGTGATGGACGCACCTGTCATCTAGGAAATTGTTATATGATGACGATAACATAGTGTACGGCAGAATTGTATGTGACCATTTTATTGTTATATCATCCATTACTTGCCTTTCTAGTCAATACTTTTTTTTTTTTTTGTATAATATTCATAGTTAATATCCTTCATATGATTATATTCTTGGATTTTTAAAAGTAGGTAATGGTCTGAGAAGGGCTCCGTGTGAAGACTAGAATCACAGAGTGGATTAAACATAGATACGCCAAGAAACATGAAATGTTCATTGGTGCAATTGCAAGCAAGACTACGTATTAAATAAATCAACACCTTTGAAGCAAAGGGGAATGACATTGTGTCTCAGCTCTATCGTAGTTTGTTTCCCGAATATGCTCAACGAGTTTACAATCTTTAATCTGATTTATATATTTCATAGTAAGAAAATTTAGGGGAAAAGCTAATTATATCATAGAAAAGTTTACCAAGGGTTGATCTTTAGTTTCCCATCGGTGGAGAAAAGATAAGCAATATTACAGTGTAGAGAATATTACGGCACATCTTAATTATTGGAAACGAAAATAATAATAATAATAATAATAATAATAATAATAATAATAATAATAATAATAATAATAATAATAATAATAATAATAATAATAATAATAAAGATCGAGATTTGTTTTTCTTAAGAAGTATATAATCCATTCATTGTAACTATGATGTTTATAATCAAAGAATTATGTCTTGGTTTGATATATGCAGATAAACATAATTTATTTTGAAAGCTACTTATGAACGCTTAAAATTCAGTGTCCGATCAGGCTAAAATTAATTTTGTCGTGTATAGGTGATATCTGAAATGCTATAATTTCGTCACGAATTATGATAGACGGAAACTTTTACGTAAAACATTTGTCAGAATCATTTCGGTGATTTTGAGGAAAAGAAACAAGGAAATAAACTACAAGAGGAGAAAAAAAACAATCAAAATGAAATATTTCAAGAACAGTAACAACATTAAATTAGATCCTTGACATATAAACTATAGAATCTTCCAAAAATCAAAAGGAGGAAAAATAAGATAGAACAGGATGCCCGAGTGTACCCCTAAGCAATAGAACTCTAATACAAGAAAGTGGAAAGCCATGGTATAGAGGCTATGGCCCTACTCAAGACCAGAGAACAATGTTTTGATTTTGGAGTGCCCTTCTAGAAGAGCTGCTTACCATAGCTATAGTGTCTCTTCTACTCTTACTAAGAGGTTAGTAGCCACTGAGCAATATAAGTGCAGTAGTTACCTACAAGTAAGGCAATTTAGTTGCAAATTCATGACATGTGAAACCTATCTTTTTATTACTTTTCGTGAATTAGAATACAGTTTTGTTTTAGGGTATTCATCATTAAGAAATCAGTAGGATATCAGTGTCTCTGCTGTTTAAAGTAGTTAAATGATCGAATGATGGCGGTGAAAAATGAAAGAAATGAAGTGAGGAATAGAAAGACGCCAACCGAGGAAGAAAATTATTAAAGGGAGATTATAAAAAGACCAAAAGGATTATAGTTTCAGCTCATCTACACGGTTAGGTTTGCTTAACATTCCTCTGGCGCGTATTTTACCTGAAAACCAAGAATGGTAATGTAGAAAATTACGGATTCGATGACATTTCTTTTTTATTCTTTACTGAGGTTAAACATTTCTCGCAACCGTTCATTTCCAGCTAGGATATCTTACTTACAAATATTTGATCGTATTCATCCAAGGAGAAATCACATCAGACAAGTTGTATAGTACCTGATGATTTTGTGTGTTTTACATTCGTAAATCGCTGTGAAAATATCATATCTTTTTCTGACACTTTGTATCTTAAGTTTGTTTTCAATATAATGGAATTCAATATATTTTTCATAAATATATATGTTTTTCACTTTACTATACCCAATTGCACTTAATCTCTTGAAACATGGTCATATGATTAAAGGAATCATACGATATCTATCAACAAAGCTCTCCCAAGCTGAGGAAAGAAGGAAGAGGAAAAACATAGAGATAACCACAGTACTCTAAAGAGATAATGGTGATTTGACACCCACCTATCTGTCGCTCTTGAATACCAGCTCAAAGGTAACACGAGCAGGACAGTAGAAGTCAAACCCACATCAAAGGGTTTCGTCGTTGGTGTTTCTCTTTAGGAATAAAACTGGTGAAATCAGGTTCGACATTCAGGTCGAGAGACGGGAGAGTTAAAGCCAGGAAGCATCTTCAGTTCTATGACGCACAAAAGGATTTAGGCTTTTGGTGATTTGATGGCTGAATGCAACGCCCTTTACGAATTGAGAGACCTGTTGAACGTCCAATTCTCTCTCTCTCTCTCTCTCTCTCTCTCTCTCTCTCTCCACAATGTATTGCATTATAAAGAAGTTGAAGTGCAGGTAATTTGCCAACAATAATTGAGTTATATTTTTTGGTCCATTAACACTAATGAATCGTTCACGTTGAGGGAAATGTACATTGGGAAAACCATGGCTTTTAGAAGACAGTAAGGAAAAAAAAATAAACATATTGAGGAAAAAGGGCATTAGGTAAATGAGAGAAATGCAATGAAACAGACACAAAAGAAAAAAAAAACAACAAAAAAAAAGAGGAAAAAATAGAATGTCAAGCCAGCTACAGAAGTCAACAAATACTAAGGTTTCATATGAAGTAGATATCACGTTATTACAAATGTCGTTTTGCCTACTGTATTAAATGATATAATAGTGTTTTATTACAGGAATACTTTACCTTTGTTATTTTCATTTGGATTTGTTTGTTCTGTATCTACAAATGTTTGTAATTCGAATGTTTGTTAGTTGGGGACCTTCTGTATGGTTTGAAAACGCAAACTGAAAGATCGTGTAAAAGACATCATAAATAATTTAGGAAAATTATGCGAACATTGAAAAGGTACTTAATTATTTTATGAAGAAAGCACATACAGAGAGATGCTATGAAAATTTGCATATACAAGAAATAAATGGATTTCTTAGTATGTTATGCGGACAGAAAGGGCTTTTGGAGTCCTTTTGAGTATTAATATTGGATTGACCAATCATTCGGAAAGCGAATTATCAAAAAGATCTCAAATATAGAACATGTTTTCATGTCTTTCCTCTTTTATAAGATCAACTTTAAATCATCATATCTTGAGACCCAGAAGTGTTTCAGTACGATGAAAACCCTTGAAGGATTGTCCAACACACCGTAGGTTATATGAACTAAAATAAATTGCTTAATATTACGTTTTGAAATTTTGATCAAGCTGTCACACGAATTTTTCAAAATGCTACGACTTCCCACTCACGTGATAACAATTCTTCTCTCCTCTTAAAGTACAACAAAATGACAGTGTGATTTACATTTAGCTCCCAAGCATTTGTAACGTTTATTGGCTTATTAAACAAAACTAGTTGAAATGGATGAGAATTACCCTTTTCTCTCTCTCTCTCTCTCTCTCTCTCTCTCTCTCTCTCTCTCTCTCTCTATATATATATATACATATATATATAAATATATATTTATTCATTTATTTATTTATTTAGGTAGATATATGTATATGCACCTACGTACACTTACATAAACACACACGCATATATATATATATATATATATAAATATATATATAATATATATAAATATATATATATATATATATATATACATATACATATACATATATATATATATATATATATATACATATATATCATATGTGTAGGCTATATATATCATATATACACACATATCATACCTAAATATATGTCTATGTATGCATATATACACACTGTCTTGCCTAAATATAATGATATATGCATATATACAACATATATGTATATAAATATATACAAACAATTCTATCTATCGATATATCTATCTATCTAATATGTATATGCTTTATATATATATATATATATATATACACACAAAAGTGTGTGCATATGGAAGATGACTAGCAGCATGATGGGTATTACTCAGCATCTTCAGCATCCCATTCGTTGAATAAAGATAAGTCCTGAGATCCTTCAAGGTAAGTATGTTCATATAATTCCAAAGAACTGATAAGAATAAGAACAATGTCTAAAGTTTAAAAAGAAAGCCAATTGTTCTTGGACTACTATGACTAAGCTTAGAAATAAATTAACAAAAATACTAAGAGTTAAGTTAAAGTAGTCAAAATTTACCATCCACCATATAATGTAAATGGCTTAAAGCTTAAGTGTAGGTACATAAGTAACGGAAATACAGGTTAAAACTTATGTAATAAAACGTTATGAATAACCGAAAAGTTTATGACCTAGTCTGAAAACTTTTTGTTATTGCCAAATGTTATTACTGAAATGAAAGCAAAATAGTTGCATATCGTTTAAGAATTCCTAGTATTCATTCAAAACGAAGTATAGTGTCACTAAAGATCCTGTGTGAAAAAAAAAGAAAAAAAAAAAAAAGAATCCAGTTGCGTCCGAGAATATCTTCTGTAAATACTAGTTTTCAGAGAAATTGCTTAACAAGCAAAGGTAACGAAGTTGTGGGAAAGACCAGTGGATTAAAAGTTCCATAAAGCTACAAGTAACTCTGAAGAGAGAGAGAGAGAGAGAGAGAGAGAGAGAGAGGAGAGAGAGAGAGAGAGAGAGAGAGCAATGTAACTTACCTTATTTTTGTTCAATGCACTTTTAAATTCGACTTGAGATGAAATTGAATGTAAAATAAGAATGATTACAGTAGCCCTTGGTTAATATTAATATTTATTATTGTAGGTAGTAGGTTGGCCAGGGTACCAGCCACCCGTTGAGATACTACTACTAGAGAGTTATGGGGTCCTTTGACTGGCCAGACAGTACTACATTGGACCCTTCTCTCTGGTTACGGTTTATTTTATCCTTGTCTACACATAAACCGAATAGTCTGGCCTATTCTTTACATATTCTCCTCTATCCTCATACACCTGACAACCCTGAGATTACCAAACAATTGTTCTTCACCCAAGGGGTTACTGCACTGCAATTGTACAGTGGCCACTTTCTCCTTGCTAAGGGTAGAAGAGACTCTTTAGCTTTGGTAAGTAGCTCTTCTAGGAGAAGGACACTCCAAAATCAAACCATTGTTCTCTAGTCTTGGGTAGTGCCATAGCCTCTGTACTTTTGTCTTCCACTGTCATGGGTAAGAGTTCTCTTGCCTGAGGGTACACTCGGGAACACTATTCAATCTCGTTTCTCTTCCTTTTGTTTTGTTAAAGTTTATATAGTTTATATAGGAGTTATTTATTTTAATGTTACTTTTCTTGAAATATTTAATTTTTTTTTCTGTTTCCTTTCCTCACTGGGCTATTTTCCTTATTAGAGCCCCTGGGCTTATAGCATCCTGCTTTTCCACCTAGGGTTGTAGCTTAGCATTTAATAATAATAATAAAGAAATTTGAGTGATGCAGTTGCATGAAAAAAATAATTTGTTACATTTAAATTCTAGCTTTATTAAAAAAAAAAACTCCCTAAATTTCATAGACATTTTACGCACATATATCAAGGAAGCAAAGTTTTTTTTTTTTTTTTTTTTTTTTTCAGGCACATAGATTTGGCCATTTAAGTTAAATCTAGGTTAAGGCTTTGTTCATACAGACGATGACAGAATCTGTTTTCCTGGAGGGTGAGTTTCTGACTCTCATCGTAATTAGTTGGACAAAAACTTATAGTCTGTGTGAACAAAGCCTTATAGCATGCCAAACTTCAAGTTATAATGGTGAAAGAGTATTATGATCTTACAACTTTAATCCCATTGTCTTTTTAAAAATTGTTTCACAAGACGTTCTGTTTAAAATGAAAGTACTTATAAATTTACTATATCTTCTCGCCATTCGTTGAAAGTGAAATGAAAAATTTTGGTCTATTGTCTTATGCATAGACAAGAATCAATAATTTTCTTAAGCCTCTTAATCTGTAATTTCTCTGGGGAGCATTGTGTTCTAACTTTCAGAAATATCTATTAACTAATGCATTTTTAATTGATATAATACATTACAATATAACTTCATAAATATTTACATACACTTATCAAAAATATATCATGACTTTTATAATGCTTATCTTATAATTTCCTAATCATATATTTTTTCAACAACTATACAATATTCTGTGAATACTATTACAAGTGACCAGTATAAAAAAACAAATTTTAATAAAGATATTGCTTATAGAATGTTTTCGGTACTAATATTACATAATCAAAACGTATTTTGTTATTTAAGTGTTTGAAGATAACGTTATTTTTAAATCTTTGTAATAAATCTTTCACGGATGAATTATAGTAGATTTATAGTATACATTACTTGGGGACTAGACAATCATCTACCAAACTCTTCCCTTGAAATAGGTTACTTTCTCATTCTGGAAATGGATGAAAGCTATCATTTTATAAATCATAACATTGCCATGTATGATAACCCAAGCGTGTTTCGTATTATTTGGAAATACTCTCCTCTATATGATAAATAACAAGTGTCTATAGTGGAATAGTAACAGCTGATGATGATGATGATGATTGATGCTATATTATTATTATTATTCTTACTATTATTATTATTATTATTATTATTATTATTATTATTATTTGCAAAGGCAGGATGCTATAAGCCCAAGGGCCCCAACAGGAAAAATAGCCCAGTGGGGAAAGAAAATAAGGAAATGAATAAACTGTATGAGAAATAATGAACAATTAAGATAGAATATTATAAGAACAGTAACAACATTAAAACCAATTTTTCATATACTATGAAAAGAGATTTATGTCAGTCTGTTCAACATTAAAAAATGTTCTGCAAGTTAGAACTTTTGAAGTTCTACAGATTCAACTACCCGATGAGGCGGATCCTTCCACAACTTGGCCACAGCTGGTATAAAACTTCTAGAATAGTGTGCGGTACTGAGCCTCATGATGGAGAAGGCATGGCCATTAGAATGAATTGCATACTTAGTATTACGAACAGGACAATACTGTCCGGGAAGATATAAATATAAATGATGTTCTGAATTATGAAAAATCATATGCAACATGCAATAGTTGACCTTGGGGTTGGTGGTAGGGACTGCATATTCAAATAGCCATCGGGATTATGAAAATTCTATTGGTTTCACTTTTTAGTTTTTAGTGTTTTGTAATATATCTAAGACTAACTATTTACACAAGATCAAAACATATTAATATGGACTGGAAAAGATTTCCTTCGAATTTTGTTGACATCAACCAATCAAGAATTCATACCTTGTCACTGAAGTATAATTCACGAAATAACTACTAATGGTTAAGTTCAGTCTGAATTCTAAATGGTTATATTTTGGGGTCCTCTTTTTTACTTATTTTTTTTTTTTGAATTTCATGACATTGTCTCTCTATACGATGCTTATAAATGTACGGACGTGCAGCAAGCAATGCCCATACAAAGGAAGAAGGATGCCCTATCTACGTATTCTTTAATACTACAACCATCATTGGACTCCACGTAAAAAGTCGTCGAACGTAACAAGCGAATTTAAACTCTATCATCCCTCCGTTGTTAAATTATCTGAGTTTCATGTTAACCTCAACCTCATTGACAAAAACCATTGATTATAAACATACCATTGTCATGCATATATGACACCTTGGGGGCCTATAAATACCTGTGGTGTTCTTAAGCTACAATGACTGTAATTATAATTTTGATATCAGTTTTTATAACACACTGCCATGCAAATAAAAGACATATGCACACTAAATGGTTTAAGAAGTACTAATTCAACTGGATAATCACACAAGAATGTCTGTACACAAAGGCATCCAGAAACATAACAGATTTTTTAATGCAATAGAAAATATGATTAAAAAGGACTGAAGCATTACATGCAATCCAATAATGCCACTAAAGCAATGAAGAATGATGATGGTACTTATTAATTGACAGCGCATATCATACATGACGACGGGGTCCCAATTGAAGTCGATTAAATGTAGTATTGGGCAAAAGAGGTACGAAAAAAAAAATCTTTGAGAATCCAGAAGTGTCAAAAGAACTAGATGACAGTGGATGAAAGACGAGGAAAGATCTAATTATTGGTGCAATAATATTTGAAAGGTCAACAGGAGAATATTTAAAGAGAGGTTTAAGATTAAAATTAAAACGAATCATTGCTAGTGCGTGTTAAGAAATTATATATTTAACTCACAGATAATGATTTGAATTATGAGAGTTTCAAAGGTAAGTTTCAAATGAGATATAATTAAAAGTCAGAAACATGCTTTGTAGCTTTGTAATTTAGATATATTGCAACGGTATACTGTGTGAGATTTTGCTGTTTTTAAACTTGAGAAAACCAATTAGGATAATGTTCTCACGTAGAGTTCCATAAGGTCTACGACTTAAATAGTTTTAAGAGGAATATTGGGATTTATATATGGAGTTCATAGACCTTGAAAAGGTATATGACCGAGTCCGAGAGAGGTATGGAGGTGTCTGAGGACGTAGATGGTGCCAGAATAAGATGTGCAGCTGACCCAAGTCATGTATCAGAGTAAAGAACATTGTTGGAACGACAGAGGGATTTGAGGAGAGAGTAGGATTCCATCAGGGATCAGTACCTAATCCATTCATTTTCATTATAGTAATGGATGTTATGACTAAAGAAGTTAGAGAGGAAGTGCCATGGAACATATTGTATGGAGATGATATCGTTTTGTGGTGCTAGGAGAAGGTAAGACCTGGAAATTAGGATAGAGAGATGGAGAGGAGCACTTGGGGCTAGTGGAATGTGATATATGTCTACATTAGGCTCTAGAGCCTTTAAATGTGCGGCCCCGAGACTATATAATAAGCTCCCACGAAACATTCGAGTGATTGAAGACATTAAGGCTTTCAAGAGGATACTGAAAACTTTCTTATTTAAACAATCTTACAACAGTGACGATTCAACAGTAAATGAACAATACGTGATCTGAAACGATAAATACTCTGAGCGAACAAGGTAAAATGACAGCGGAGGTCCTGTAGAGAGTGGGGATGTCCTGCTGTATGGGACCGGAAAAGCAGCCATCAAAGTAAGTAAGTAAAGAATAAGCAGCCCCTAGACAGAAAACATGTGTTCCAGTAATGAGAAGATTAAATAATACGGATGGCTTAAGAGATGTAGTTTTATGACATATTCAAAGAGAATATAGCCTAAGCTTTTTACAAAGAAAATATCACTTAGTGCAAATAAAGTGGTATCAAGCTGGTTTCCCTATATATGTTTTACATAATCATAATTGTACATCTCATCTCAATCCACACTTGCATATGCTAAATCATGAAAAATCTCAAAATTATTTTATTCAATTAAAGAAACGCAAAGGACGTTTATGTGTTGCTACAGGCAGAACACAAATTATACCATTGGCGTCAATCAACAGATGGAACTACTTGATATCGTTAACAGCAGATAACATAAATGTTTAGGCTTTGTAATTAGACCGATTGACAAAACAGTGTTTATACAGAAATCTTAACACTGTTTCTTTAAAGCAATGCAAACACAAAAATGGTACTTGGTTTAGACAGTTATATTAACTCTTGAGCAATTCAAACTCAACGAAGGTATTATTGCATAGAGCAGAAGTCGAAGTAGTCGAAGGTTAAAATAAATTAACTTTGGATCTGCGTTCCGAAGAACGTTGTAGTTATCAAGTGTGCCTAGAAGTGTGCCTCCGAAATGCAAAACTCGCCTTTACATACATATATCTCTTTGGTACATATACGGCTGTATCACGTGATACATTTCAAACCTTTGGTCTCGAAATGCTCTCGTAAGGATTTTTGTAATGAAAGAACTTTACATTTAAATAGTTTCATAGGATGTAATTAAATGGTTCCTATTTACTTGATAGAAACACTTTCACAAAGAAACCCCCTATTTACTAAGATATAATATAATTTCAAAATCCAGATCCATCATTAACAACGTCACTTATTTTCTAACTTCCAGATGCATTATTGCAGTTGTTCTAGAACCTACTAGATATCCTACTTCACAATAGATTTTTCCCTTTCCATGATAAAGTACACAACACTAGATCTGTATACATCTTATTAAATTCATTACATATCACAATTCATTCAAGTTATTAATAGTGATATGACGGAGTAATTACACAACAATAACTTAATAATAATAATAATGAATATAAATGCTACTATTACTACTCATATCACCGTAATAACTTTAAGCTCTTAAGACATTCTTAACATACTTAATATTCTATTCATCTAAACGTAACATTATGGTTAATGATTTAAAGTTTTCATAAAAGCCATCGCTAAAGTGGTCCTCATTTACAAGGTTCGTTTCTCTTTACATATCTTTGGAGAGTAGTGTGCCTCAACGTGCTAGAGGAAATGACAGATTTCATTTTACCTCTGTTCATTAACGAAATGGTTTATATAATTATCATAACATATTTTTCAAGGATTATTCTAATTGTTCGCAGAAGAAAAAAAATATCTAAAAGGTGAAGGTACATTAGGATTTACTTGTTTCCTCATTCTGTAACACTTCATACAGTAGCTTCCTTTTTCTTTTTTTTATAATCCTCGAGTCACAATGAATATGGCAGAACTTCAATTGAATAATCTGGTTCTTTCATATTGTACAATACATAAATACTTCCAGCAAATACCATATACCTCGATTTTTATTTAGATTACCTGGAGAATATACAAAATTTTTATAGTTCATCCTAATTAAAACTAGCCTCCTGACTAGTAAAGTGGTAACACGTTCGTCTCGCATTCGCATGGCAGCAGATCGATCCCAGCCTAGGACCTTGAATTTATGCTGTTTACTGGGGAGGCCACTGATGTGGTTTGGCACCATAGGGGTGGGGGTGGGGGGGAGGGGGGGGGGGGGGTTGAGCTTACCCGGCTGACGTTTTGGTGAACATTTATTATGATGAAACTGAAACTAGGTCCCATTATCCTTTACCTTTAAAACTATATTTCTAAAAGGTGATGGTGGAAGAACACAATAACTACTTAAATGTCGGGATTAATGAAAAATAAAACTCAAGCAATAGCAAGGGAGTCCTGTAATATACACACTATAGATAAATGCATGTATGTGACAACAGTATTTAGTAAAATGGGAATTAGACATTTCTACTAGATCTAGCTTAACTCAATGGTTTTGTTACTCTTTCACTGGGCAAGCAAAGTTGAAAATCTATATACATGCTCAGTAAAATTTTGAAGTCGGAAGCTATTTAATAGTTTAAATCCAGTCCAGTAGATATTATTGGTATGATGATCAGCAAAATTAAAATGAAAATAATGCAAATGGCATTCTGAAGCAGTGCAATTGCTATACCTGGCTAGAACAAGGAAGAAGATAAAAGGTAATCGCAAGGAGAACCTGTGTAGAGAAAGAAACTTGAACCCGAACACATTTTACGATGTTTTAGAGAAAGTTTAGTCATTGGTAATCATAAAGAATACATGATGGATAAGACCCCAAATTAATTAACTAACAACCAGATATCCTACAGAATTAATGTCACTTCAGGAATAGGTACCTTCGAAAGTCTTGTTCCTTCTCCTAGCTACAAACAGAGGAGTAAATATTTTTGGCCGTTGGGTTCTCGCTTCTAATATCAATGCTCATTGCCTGAATTTTGTAATTATTCATTATTTGTTTTTTTAAATTGAACAGTAAAAGAACATAAAAGAATCAAAGTAAATATTATGATATTAACGTATGACAATACAATGGCATTTTGGTAATGTACTGAATATACCATACATTTTCTGCTTATGGATTTTAGGAAAGATGGATCCACACAGATATCAATGCAAGAACATTACATCTGTAAAATAAGTTCAATACTTAGTATGTGGCACTAAAATCTATGAAATCCTGCTGTTGTGACTGCTCTATTGATAAAATTGTTAGCCACCTAAAAATTAAAAAAGGTGGCATTTTCTCAATCTGGGTGCAATTGAATATATAGAAATATTGTATTCTACGATAAAATTGCAAATAATTGTCATATTGTAAGGATCCTTGTATCAAATCCTGCATTTTTCATTATGTAGAATCTGAATTTATAATTATATACCTATTCACTAACTTTCTAATACCATATCAGTCCTGTAATCACTGACTAGGGTGAAAATTACCCATATCATAGGCATCATTAATCCAATTTCTTATTACTTGTAGGTGACATTTAGACAGTAGGTCTATACTTGTCTGCCACATATTGTCTTACTGCTTCTAAACCTCTCATCTGCAGCTGCACAGTGCCATGCCAGTCTGACGAAAGCAGTAGCATTTTCCATCGACCACAACATTCTGTTTTGCATGCCCACTTGGTCAGCTGCTACAATAGGTGGGAGCTCTTTTTATGGACCAGTCCCAGTGGTCAGGAGCCTGCGTTTCTGGTTGAGATACTGTTGACTGACTGGTAAGCAGCACACTTCACGTGCTGCTTCATTGCTGCTTTGGTTGGAGGAATGGCGTTCACGGCCTTTGCTTTGGAACATAAATGGCCAAAATTGCATCATCAATACCTTCAACTATGCTGGATCTGTCGTGCATCATGACCGCAAACTTCTCCCAAGTCTCTAGGTCTTAATCATTCAATACTGGTGGTAATGGCTGAGTTTTCTGAAGACACTGAAAACCCCATAACAAACATCCCAGGTTTGCCGAGCAGACTTCCTCCATTTGCCAAGGAATGCTGAAACAACACTACAGGCTTGGGAAAAGAGCATCTGCATCATATACGGGAACCTTCGTCAAGTTCTGTCCTTTGCCAAAGGCAACCTACAACTGCAGCAGACTTAGTTCTTGAAGTGCCTGCAGAACACTAATTGCAATGATAATAACATCTGTGTTGCTGGCTTTAACCATAATGATTTTGCTTCCTGCTTCTGTTACTTGCTGTGCTTGTAAAAGGATACAGATGGCAGCTTTTTAATGACTGAATGGTGCAAACTCAGCCAGATTGATAGTGAGGTTGCTGACAGCATCTTTTCCCTTGGTCACAATGACAGCATTTGATGTGGCCGCACATACAATCTTATCAGACATAAATTCGAACATTCCTTCTCAGGTCTTTGAGAAGAGGGACAACCCCACGCAAATAAGGAATGGGGTCTCTATCTTTTTAGAGTCTCTGAGTTGCTGCTCATTTTTTGTACCTTACAAAACAGTTATACTGAAGCAGCTGAGCAATTACTAGATCGATTTTTGATGTGCCAAACCTCAGTAAAGATTTGATATATGCTCCGGGATTAGAAATGGACACAAATTGAAGAAGAATTGGTGGAAGGGCTTGCTTGATATACCCCTCATAGAAGGTTCTATCAAATGTAGAGTTGTGGTGCAGGATGTGTCTTTGCAAGGTGTTAGCTACTTTGCCAGAGGATAATAGCTTCAATATGATAGTCATATGCTTCTGACAAGACAAAGCCCACATCTTCCTAGAAAGCCACATGAAAACCCAATCGCTGCTTATGAACTTACAAATAAGGTATTTGTAATGCAAAATAGCATTCGAGCTCCTGTGCAGTAGTATCTCCACCACAGGATCTTGCAAAATGTTATCCATCATTTAAAGTTCGTTATTAAGATTCGTCATCATAACATGTGGGAGCTCATAGGAAGGGGCTTTTTTGTCATATATGAAACAGGTTTTGCCCACGTAGATGGTTCTATCCATCTTGACCTGACACACTCAGCTCTTCTTTTTCTAGTTCTCTCCAGTCTAGTGTTGTTGAATAAAAGGTAACAACTTTGGTAATACTTCACTTTGCTCCTTCACAGAGTTTCTTCAATGGCACCACCGTCACCAAGTCTTTCTGGATCCATATGAATGGGGATCTCATTAATTGCATTAAAGATGAGGATATTAGTCACATATATAGTATAGTCATGATGTTTTGTGGTTGTTGTGCATGTGGTGACTTGAGCTTCTCACTCTTCTTCTGTCAAAGACAACTCTTGCTCCCGTTAGTCCTGAAGTGAGATGTTGTTGTATATGTATTTGCCAATTTGGTGAATAGCATTCAAGGTGTCAGGATGATAATTATCTGTATTCAATGATTCAAGGCCAAAGGTTTATCTTTTACGAGCTTGATCACACTCATGCACAGTAATGTATGAGATATGATTAGGTTTGTGAATATATGAGTCGACGTCTTGGTATGAGAAGAGATGAACAGTATATTGGGAGGAGAGTAGGGGAAATGGAGGTACAGGGAACGAGAAGGAGAGGGAGACCAAAGCGAAGGTGGGTGGACTGTATCAAGGATGACCTTCGATCAAAGCGATTAACCGGTGATGAGGTGTGGGACAGAGGTAGCTGAAGAAAGCTGACCAGAAACATCGACCCCACATAGAAGTGGGAAAAGATGTAGACAAAGAAGAAGAAGAACTATACTTAGCTTTATCGTTCATCCAGTAACATTAAAGTTCCGTGAGATCTGTATACCATCCAAGTAACAGTATGGTAAACAATAGAAAGCCCAATTACCCTTTAGTTGGCTCTCCCTCCAGGCACATCCTGTCGATTAGGGCGTGACTGTCTAACTAAACATTTTGTTAAACTACATATAATTTACAGTAGCTAACTGATGCGGGCTTATTGAGCAGCATTTGGGACGCTAAACTAATGATTTAGGTATATTAAATAATCAATCAGCTGATAATGAAACCCATGCTGAATTTAAGAGCAGCGGTTCCATTCAGTATGCCCTGGTTGTGTGTTGATTTCTGTTTTGCTGTTACAGGGAAGCCTGTGAGTAAAGTATATAATTGCATATTCGGTTTCTACATTGTGAAAGAATGTATGATTTAACACCAAAGTATTTCAAATATAACAATATTTGCGACTTCTTTATCAAATGCAATATTTCTGTATACTCAGTGGCATCCATTTTGAAAAATGGCTACCAACTTGAATTTACTACACTATTAACTGCCCTCATTTGCCCTCTCATAACAGCATCTCTAAAACTACCAAATCCCAGCACACTTTCCTCAATTCCAGTATTTACACTTATAGATTCACTTTCCTACTTATAATCCTCAACTATCTCTGAAATATCCCATGTTAAAACTCTCTCATCCACTTCATTTTCTCCTTCCATCTTAAATTAATATGCTCAGACAATTTCTCAGGTACCGTACCCAAAACTTCTTCATTAGATCCTTATTCTTATTTATACCTTCGTCCCTAAACTTCTTCCTTGATAACGTTTCCAACCGACATACATTCGCTGATATCGCTTCACGCATATTAATTCTTGCCTCATTAAAATCGTTATCATGATTACAATTAACAATCCCTTACATATGTTTACCTGTTTAATTATTCTATTTTTCACACTTTCATACTTGATATTCCATACACTCATTAAAACCTCATAAATCTTTAACAAGGATCTTGTCAAGTATTCTCCTGATTCCCTAGCCCAAACTCTCCTACTAACACCAAACTCAACTTGACAAAACCTTACACATATCTCTACTGCTATGCTCACTAAATCTTTCACA